>NW_022196913.1:63694190-63733646 GCF_008632895.1 Mastomys coucha
ATATATATATACATATATATTTCTCTCCAGCATTGAATGTTTGGGAGAATGAGTACCTTGAATCGACAACCTTTTTATTATTATTATTATTATTATTATTATTATTATTATTATTACTCGGGGATAAAGTCTCCCATTTCCACCATCCAGTTTCTCCTGTTTTTATTGGCAAGCCTGACATCCTTATATTAATCCTATTGTTTCAGTGGGAAGGAATTCAAGACCTGCCTTCTTCAGACTTGCAGGAGTAACTGAGAGTTTGGCTTGCCAAGTTGGCCAGCTCAGACTCTGGGCCATAGTTTCCTTTGTTAGTGTTTGCCTGGAGGGAAAAAAAAAAAAACAGTAGAAACAAGACTGGAGACTAGTAGAAAGGAGAGCTAACTGTCATGCCAAATGACCCCCTAACTTCTCAGGGTTGCAGGTGATTAAACCTATGAATGATACCTGATGTTGGTACCCAGTTCTTTCTCAACTGGAAGGGCATGAGCAATGAATTAAGGCACAGAAATGAAGCACTATAGGTTCTTCAAATGATGCTCCGCATGTGGTCATTATTGCTCTGGAGGCAGCTGACACCTGTACTTGGCAGACCGACCTACTGGTGGAAGGCAGAGTGTCTGGATGGTGGGCTTTGAGGATTCTTCCAGGGATGAGCTCGAAAATGTCTTGAGGGCCTCTCATGAGGTACCATCTACTTTGCACTTGAGAATCTGATGGGGACTCATGCTAGTAACACATGAGGTTTACTAGAATTCTCAGTGTTTGTACTGGCCTCCCACAGCTGTGTTCAGAGAGAATGACTGGTGCTTTCTTACACTGTGGTGTGGACTCAGAGCTCCTGGGCTGGACTGGAGCTGTGGACTCAGAGCTCCTGGGCTGGACTGGAGCTGTACCACAGGATGCTATATGGCCTTGGGCAAATTGCCTAACCCTGTAGGCCTGGGTTTCCTCATCAGTAAAGAGGGCATGTTGGGAGAACTTGTCTTATTGGGAAAGTCAACAGGATAATTGGAGCACAGCATTTGAAAGAGAACCTGGCACAGAGAGCACTAGCTTTTAATGCTGTACATATTCTTTCTCCATCTGTAGGGCAAATGGAGTATCTGAAGTCAAGGAACTCAACATTCCTAGCTTGTATCACCTGTTATAGGGTTGGTGTTTCCATCTGCATTCAATAATTGTTCTCTAGTAGCTAATAATATATGGCATATATAATGTAGACATGTGGCTATGACTCTTTTATGTCATATAGTCACAAATACTATGCAGTGTTTGACATGCTCCAATGATATATATTAGGTTATGTAATTAACGTTACACTTATGTGGATATCATATTCATAGTACGGTGCATACTTACATTTAGGTGGATTTTAGAATTTCTGAGAAAACTATCTAGATTGCTGTGTTGCCCAACATTTTATGATTTAAAGCCCTCTAGGTTTTGGTCCAGCTATTGAGTAATGAGTCAGTTACATTGAAATAGTTTGATGAAATTAAGAAAGTAAAGAGAATTGAGGTTTGAGCAGAGAATTGTTGCTGAATTGAATTACCCTCATAAGAAAGTATTTACAAATTCTCCGAGGGTTGTTTATACTGTGTGCAGAGTTCTCCTCTTTGCATTAAGCTGCTAATGTCTGATAGAATTGTGAGTAGATTTGTGGGCATACATTGTTTGCATTTCTTCCTCGCATATTGTGTATCGTATAAAACGTGTATGAGTTTAAAACTAAGTTGCTCAGTCATGTGATATCCATGCTATCCCAATTTGTGTTGTTATTATGTATCGCCTTGCGTTTGAAACCATATTCCATGCTGTTTTATTTTGATTTAGTATGTTCTTTTTAAAGTGACTATGTTTGCATGTGAATTTCTGTTGTTGTTTTGTTTTTTTTTCTTTTGAGCATGACTTACGTTTCGCTTTGTGTTTCTTTTAGGTCTTGTTTTGTTTCATAAGATCCCACTGGATGGGTAGCTGAGATAAGGAAAGACAAAGGTTTGGGCTCTGGTGCTTGTCGCTTGACGCCCTGTGAGCCGAACTCTGGGACTACTGTTGCCCATCCCAGGAAGTGCTGCTTATTTGGGGGTGTCTGGTGGAAATGGGTATTCTCCGAGGATGTCTGCAGCCTGCTTGTTGTGAGCTGTGGCTGGGGAACCCCAAGGCAGAGGCAGGAGTCAGGCAGCTGAGAAGCAGCGGAAGGACACACTTAGATTCACCTTCTGTTCTTACAATAGCTCAAATGTAGAATTGAAGTGAAATCGCATTGGATTATGCCTCTCTAATGTAAAGTGAGCTGTTTGACTATACAGGAAATGTGCTGACATTAATTGCTTCTGTTTATTAAAGGTGATTTGCAAATTAAAATCTATGCATCTATCATCTATCCATGTATCTATCATCCATCTGTCTACCATCTATCATTATTTACCTACCTACCTCTCTATCATATCTGTCTGTCTATCTATCTATCTATCTATCTATCTATCTATCTATCTATCTATCTCTCATCTATCTATCTCTTATCTATCTATCTATCTATCTATCTATCTATCTATCTATCATCTATCTCTCATCTATCTATCTATCTCTTATCTATCTATCTATCTATCTATCTATCTATCTACCTATCTATCTAAAGTCATAGCTAGGTCTAAGTGTACACTAAAAGTCTAATCCACACATAACACCTATTTCAACAACATCTTCTGTTCTCCAACCCTGGCTGACTTCTGTGATTTCCACCTACAACCCAGCGACTGATAGACTTAAGGGTACATTTGTGGTGTCATTAGTAGGTTCTTTGTTTTGCTGGCAGCAAAGACCCAAACTCTTAGCTTAGGTGTCAGAGCACATAAAAGCTAAAAGTCCACCGGGCAGGTAGAACTGAGCAGCACCAGGGACTGTGTGGCCAGGAGTGTGCACTTGAATTAACCAGGGTCTGAGAATAACTAATGGCAAGGTATATGCATATAGGGAATTAAAGCCTTGTCCCTTCCCACTGCCCTCTGAGAACCACCTGCCCTTTAGAAGTTTGCCTAGCAAGAGGGCCTCACATCTCACACTGTTTGAATTACAGAGCTGCAGTTTCTCTAGAGTGAATAGGCCTGCAAGCTAAGCTGCTGGCCTGCTGCGAGAGGGAGAGCCTGCCTAAGGACAGTCCCTGGAGCATGCTGCCCTACCGCTGTGTCCTGACCCAGCAGCAAAGAGGTGGCCAGCTATTAATGAATGCATGCTTTATGGCTCTCCCTTCTCCTTGCTGAAAGAACAGCCTTCCATGTGTGTGTGGGGGGCCAACCACTCCCCCCCCACCCCCGCTTGATTCTGAACTGTGCGACCCTCGTTCACATTGCCTGGCAGTGGCCTTTGTGGGATCCCTGCTCCATCTGCACCAGGTGGCAACTTTGTCCATCCCCTCCACTCTCACTTTAGGTCCCTTTCAGAGCTAGGCTGGGGGGTATTTCATTTAAAAACCACACTCGGCTCTATTACACACTCACACATAGCTAGAGTGGAAATTTATTAACATTCCACTTTTTAAAAGGTAGTTTATCTTTAAGGATTTATAGGTTTTCCTCCTAACAATCCCAGCATGTTTGGAAACTATTTTGAATCCTCTGTAAGCAAGTCCATCAATCAACCAGAACCCATTTAGGCCCCACTTGACATAAGGCGGATACTGTGGTATTTTATACTGAGCCACTCTGGTATTGCTTGATTCGGGTCTTTTTGGTAAGTCTACGGGTTACAGTGTTGTGTTGGCCATCCACACACTGTGCCCGAGAGAGCCAGTCCATTCCCCAGACCTCTCAAAGGCTTTGTCTTCAGGTAGACCATGGGTCTCAGCATCGAAGGCTCCGTGTCCTGAACACCCCCCACTGCCCAGCTTGCTGCAGCTAAGTGACAGCTTCTGTCACTACTGAGATTTCTGTCTTTCCCAAAGGTGTTGACTTACCCAGAGGCCAGCTAAAAGCAGAAATCTTGACCCCTGAAAGGAAAGTGAAATTCAAACTGCCAGGCGCTCTTAAATATCAGCCATTTGGCACCAAAAACCCCAAACCAAAATAAAACAAAAAAAATTAAGCTTTGATGTTATTCCATGGAGCCATATGAGGATGATGGATTATTTAAAGATTATTTTATAAGTTCCTAAGACCAGAAAGAAAAAAAAAAGGAGGGGGGGATAATTTCAGTTAACAGCTAGGAGAAATGTAGGGTAGTTTTTTTGTTCTAAGATGTAAAGAAGTGGACAGATAAGGAGATTTAATATCAAATGTCACTTGGCATCTTCCAAGGGACAACAGGAGCAGCAGGCTATATTAGAAAATCATTTCTTATGGTTCCTGTGTTCTTTGCCTTTTCTTCTTTTTAACCCCCACGGACTGCCATCAGCAACACAGCTTTTCTTTCCTAACTTTTTCTTTTATCTCTGGCTTTCTTTGGTCCTCCAGAAGAAATCTGCTCTCTGAAGATTCACAATGGTGTGTCTTTTATTTTTACAGCATCAGGAAGGGAGACGGGACTTTTTTTTTTCCCCTGGAGTTAGATCTGTGGCTCTCCGGCAGGAATTGGCATTCCAGGGCTAGGCAAGTCTCCACACTCCAAGTGATGCCTAAACCCCCAGGAGCAGCTGCCATGAAGCCAGCCATGTCCCGGGGAGCAAGGACCCAAGTTTCAAATCTTATTCTCTAAGGAAGATGTGAAACCTGGATTTTTATATGAAACATCCCTATTTTTAAAAAGTTGGCTCAGTTATTTTTAAAACGTTATGTAGGCCAACAAAGCCTGCCTGTGGGCTGCCAGTCTGTCCCTTCTGTCTTAGAGTCATTGTTCTCCACTGTAGCTGTCTGTCTTTCCCTGAAAACTCTCTTTCTCCCTGCCTACCACTGAAGGCTGCCTTAAGCAAGTTCTGACATGAACTTCAGCAGCCTGAAGGTGCACGACTGTCTATTACCCTGTGTCCCCCACCTAGCTGGGACCCCAGGCCCTGGCACCCTGCTGGGTTGTTCTTACAGTCCTGTCTTCTTGCCAGTCTCCAAGCACAGAGCCATCCATAACAACAGCTAACATAGAAACAGTCCTAAGGCTGAAGAGGGCTGTCTGCCAGCAGGAGATGCGAACCCCAGTATGTACGAGAGAGACTCAGCTCAGCAGTTTCCCTTCCCACTCCTCCAGTCTCAGTCCCCCCCAAAGGTGAGAGAAAACCAGCACATTCCATCTTCATCTTTGGCCCTCTGTTCTTCTGGATCCTGAACTAGGCTCACAATGGCTAGGGTCTTGAAGTCTGTCCTCAGAGCTTACACAGCGACCTGCAGAGTAAGTGACTGAGAGAACATGTGGCTAAAGCAGTCGCAGGGCATGCTGAGTGCGAGAGAACAGGGCAGGGCACTTCCTTGCTCCTGCTACCCCCATCCTCTACCCTCCATCTTTCTAAACTGACCCCATGATAGACCAAGAATGTGTTCTGATTTTGTTGGCTTGCTCTGCCTAATTCTAATACACTCAACTTTCTTCTCCCCCTCCCCCTTTGCAAACTAGACTCTCAAGCCTGTGCTGACTTCTCTGTGAGGAGGTGATTCACACCTCCACCTGCTCTGATGCATGCTGTCTAGAATCCCTCCCTGTGCTTCCATCTCATTCGTTCACACTCTAATTGAAACTCGCTTCATCTTGTTTGGTCTAGACTGGAGATTCGTGGGGGAGGGCTCTGTTGAAGGGGAATGATTCCATACAACACGGAGCTCAGGAGGTGGCTGCCTCCAGCTGTGTGGGCTGTGTCAGGCACTCTGCTTTATGATGACAGAGCTCCCGGGATCCTGTAGCTCAGCAGATCTGACTCCAAGGAACCCGGTACAGAAGTTGCCATTAAGAACATGCCGCCCTTTTTGCATACCCTCAATACTTAGCAATCTGTCAAGTTTACCTCAGGGCACCTGGGACAGCCGAGGACTCTCCTGAATTTAGATTGCTTTCGGGGAGTGCTGCCGGGCTTAAATTAGGTTGACAGAATTTCCAGCCCAGAAAGTTATATGACAATTTCTGCTGGAGAGGCAGCGTCCCAGTGTGGATAACCATTTCCTTGTCCTGGTCTCAGGGGCAGAGGGACCTCCCAGCTATTTGAGCATGACATAAATCATTCACTCCGCATTTAATCTGGACTCACACTTTAGGGTAGCCAGCGGTAGTGAGGCAACTCTCAAAGCCCACACTACCACCCATTGTCTGTGTTCTGAATTAGTCTTCTTGGGAGGGAGAAAAACGCGTAAGAAACAAAGAAAAGAACCAGAGTTTTCTCACCAGCTTAATTTTAACCAATGCATTCATAAACTCACAAACAAATATGAAGTAGCAAGCCATTCTCAAGAAAGACATGTCCCTGGGTTTCATCCCTATCGGGTCCAAACCCATCTGCTGGAATCCAGAGGCAGCTCTTGACTCACTTTTGTGTCTTTTTTCCCCTATAATATTCTGGGTTTTCAAGTCTCTTTTTCCACATTTCCTGTAAACAATGCAGCTCTTTTCAAAAAAAGATTTTACTTTTAAGTGCTGTTTTAACAATGTGGCTAGACTATAAATGTACTTGCTGAATTCATCCATTTCTTTAACAAGCCAATAAAGTTTTATGATTCATCTCCATGTGTCCTGTGTTCTCTGTAGATTACACCCCCTCTCCTGCCCCCCAAACACACATGGCCCCTGTGTCATTGGTGGTTTGGGGGGGGGCTGAGACATGTCAATAAGGAGTTTTGGGGGAGTCTCACCTACTGTGGGTTCTAGAACAAATCATCACTTGAGAGTTCCCATCACACACACAAGAGACATGGTTTATGATTCTTACACTAGAATCACTTCCATTGGTTAAAAGCTATTTGGTACAGAATACACAACAAGGAAGCTCTGTGGGTGTTTACCAACTAAACTTTTATATTCTTTAGAAAATACTTTTGATGTTTAACCCCAGCAAGAGGGCACACAATGTCCTGTCAATTCATTCATTAAGCAACTCGTGTCAGACACAGAGAGCAGCTTGTATGGCCCAGGACAGAGACTGCAAGGACAGCAGTGACTGGAGAGACATGACCAGTTATGGCGGTGGTCAGCACATACGTCATGTCCCTTAGTCTCCATCACAGGCCCTTCAGACAGTCCCTTCCCCATTTCCCACTTTGGCCACAGGCCAAAAATAAGATTTAAACAACTGCATCTTGGACTTATTTGAGCTTATGACCACCTTCTGACCACCCTGAAGGGGTTATTGTCACTGTATGAGTGGTGTTTAACTTGGGGTAAATTTACCTTACAATCAAAAGGGAGTCTGCCCAGGATTTAAAGGACACGGATGATAGTTAAGGGGTATTGATTTTGCATATGTGTGCCAAGCAGTGTTCCACAGGCGTCCTAGGATTCCTCACAGCTCTATGGGGCTTACCCAACAGTACAGTTTCCATAGTTTGATGTGCTCACCCGTCCCTGGCCATTGAGCAGACATTATTCTTGACCACGGTGAGTTGTGAGGTGAACCAATCACTGAGAGGGTGCCTGATCCCAGTCTCAGGAAGCCCCTAGGTGTTTATGTCACCAAAGAAGCCCTTGCAGATCTTGGCACGTGAGCGTGGGACCTGCTGGTACCACCAGCACCCACTTTTCACCTTTTACCTTTGGAAGCAGGTTGTGTCAGGAGGTTTCAGTGGCAATTACCTCGTGAGAACCCAGACTGTGTTTGAACTGGGCATGGTGGATTTGTACTTTTGACCAATGTCATTGGGTGCCTTTGCTCATCTCCTTTGATTTCCAGTCTTTCTGATCCCCTGGGGTTGTTTCACTATCTAATGAGTGATCCTTTTTTTTTTTTTTTTTAAGATTTATTTATTATATGTAAGCCCACTGTAGCTGTCTTCAGACACACCAGAAGAGGGCATCCCATCTCATTACAGATGGTTGTGAGCCACTGTGAGGTTGCTGGGATTTGAACTCAGGAACTCTGGAAGAGCAGTCAGTGCTCTTACCCGCAGAGCCATCTCTCCAGCCTAATGAGTGATCCTCAGAGAGATCAACACAGCAGGGCTGGGGTGTGGTGGGATGGGATGTAAAAGAATGTATCCAGCTACCTCCATGAGCAGAATCCAGACAGTAGAGCAGAATGTCACAAAGGCCTGAGCTGGCCTTGGCCTCTGCAGCCTCCCAGCATGCAGCCACATGGAGTCCTCTCCCCCCAACCCCCTACTGGCAGGCCAGGATTGGGAGAGACTGCCAAGGGCATATGTTAATTTTCCAGTCATTTGGTCAAGTCCATCTCACATGCCACAAGATCTCAGAGCCTGTGTTTACTGAATTAAAATCTCTGCCCAACCACAAACTAACAAGCAGTAAGCTTTTTCCTTCCTTCTGATATTTTTATTACGTTTCCAAGGAGGGACGGAGAAACAACTCCTGTGTTTATTTTCCACCCTTTTATCTCTTTTTAATAATCCTCATCAAACTATAATCAGTTCTGAAGCACTGTTAAGTAAAAATGTAGGCTGTGCCGTTTGCTGAGGAGAACAGACTTCGTTCTCAGGTAAGTTTTCGAAGCTTCAGCCCAGGCCCTGGTGTCAGGGGTTAAACGCCATCCTGCCTTCCGAGGGAGATGGAAACACAGCTTCCTAAGATGCTTCAGGCTTTTCAGGAGAGACCCCCCTAAGCCGGTGTTTATTGTGCATGGATGTTGGAGTCTTTGATTTGGGGCAGTCCCATTGCCTCTCCATCATGTGTCCAAGTCTATGACTGAGTGTGTCATTTAATTCCACATCTGCCACATGTTGTCCTCCCAGGTCTGAGTAGAGAAGGGCGGCTGGACATACCTGGCACATTCTGTGGAGCCATCTAGAGGCCTGTTGGGTTGCTCCTTTGCTCCAGCCTTTTCAGCCATTGTTAGAGGTGGTAAAGGCTCCCACTGTCGTCATTCTCTGTGTCACCTCCTTGTCCCCTTCACTCACTGATGCCTCTTCTCCTTCACTATCTTGTTTAAGCTGCAAGGGTGAGGCTGTGTGCCTCAGTGGGACAGTGGAAACTAGAACACACGCTTAGTTCTTCATTGGATTGTGGCTTCAGGGCTATTTGAGGTCTAGGGTGCTCGGCTCTGGGTGACACCAGAGTCCACCAAGCAGATGTCACCTTTGTCCTTGGTGGTGACAGTCTGTGTGATGTAGTCTGCTGCTTTGGTTTCCATCATTTACATGAGAGGGAACTTGTTAGGGCCCAGGTGAGACTGTAGCCTGTGAGGCCCTGCCCTGCCCCCACCCTGTCTCAGCGAGCAGGAGCCTCCAGTCATCCTTTGGTGGCTGAGTCTGTCTTACTTCTGTCTAACCTGATGTGAGGGGCCTCTACCCGCTTAGCTCACTCCTTCCCCCCACTCCTTTATCTTTCTTAGGAGATATTTTGCTCTATTTAACTCTCATTCTGTTTCTGTATAGCACTCACATCCCAAATATGCTTCTTCATTTTTTTTTTATGCTTTAAAACTTTTAAATTGGTTGGATGGAGTCATGGGTGGTAGTGGTCTGTGTATGAGGAGAAAAAAGAGAGAAATTAGGTGTTGAGAGAACAGTAGTACATATGTGCAAAGATGCACACATGCACACACACATGTACATACATGCACACAGCTCTGTATACTTTCAGTAGTCTTTGACTATGTGGGATTTAATAACGGTGCGTAGATCATTCCACCTAATTATCTTCACAGTGCTCACTACTCACAGATGGTTAAAAATAAATAAATAAAAACCTTCCCATGTTATATATATATATATATATATATATATATATATTTTACTTTTTGTTTTTACTTTCTTATAAATAGCAAGAAATTTCGCTGAGAAGAAAATATTATAAATCCCACAAGGTTGGTGTTCTGTTCTGGGTTCCAAAATGTAGAGATTGAGTGGATTTCAAATTTGGCAAGGCCTCTGACTTGGCAGACACTCCTGTCCTTATTTATGGCAGCCTGGAAACTTCCACTTCCCGGGGCTTATAAATGATGCTGCCGATTTCGTCTCCCTCTCCTATCTTGATGTGAGTTATGAAATAACCAGCCTGAAGACTTCTTTTTTAACGTTAACCCTTGAGTTTTGGTATGAGACACATCTCAGGAAGAAAGTCCACTTTCCATTCGGTATCACCCGACAAAATGAAAAACTGGAAATGTTGAGGGTTAAGATAGATAGGATGGCAACTCTACAGCCTTCACTGTGGTTACAAAGGACTTACGGATCGGAAGTCCTCCGAGGACTACCCACCACCTGCTACACACCGATTTGAAGACACAAGACACATTCTCTCAGAGAGCTTTCCTAACAGCAGGAACAGGTGATGAGCTCCCTCCAGCTCCATTCTCTGGGGGAAACAACTAAGACATTGTCTTCCTCTTCCTCTTCTCCTCGCCTCTCTTTCACTTTTCCTTTTTCTCTTAATCCCTTCCTCAGTTCTATGAGGCCAATTCACCCACTCGTTCTCTATAGGGGAAGTGTTCCTCTGGGCGCTGTAGTGAGCAGGTTGAAGCAGTGGCCTCCAGAATGGGCGGGGCCTCCGAGATGGGGTGGAGCTTCCGTGATGGGCGGAGCAGACACATTTGCTGAACACACACAACAGGCATTTTCTTCTTCTTCTTCTTTTTTTTAAACTGTTGATTGCCTTTTGCTTTTGTTTTGGCCTCACTCTGAACCCCAGGATAGCTTGCAGCTCACAGCCATCCACCTGTGCCTCAAGCATGCTGGGATTGCGGTCATGAACATCTGGCCTGATAATAAACGCTTTCAAAGAGCAAAATATGTCTCCTCTGAGGTTGACACCAAGATACGGTTGGATCTGTCAGGCTTTTCACCCAGAGAGGAGAGGGAGAATGGGAAGCCAAGGAGATCTACAAGAGGCCCAGGCTGCAAGCTGGGAAAGCCCCTCAGAGCCTGAGGGGGCATAACAGGTTAAGTCACCGGGTGGCCTTCACTAAGGCAGTATCTCAAGGACTATTGGGGAGGTTTTGAGCCACAAATGAGCCAACTGAGGAGCTCTTCGTTTCCCAGGATAGCCCTTCCCTCTTTTCCCTGTCACTTGTAGTTACTGGCATTGAAGCAGCCTGGGGAAAGCTCAGCCTCCGTAGAGAAGGGATAGGTGGCAGACCACAGCTCCTCAGACCCTTGTCAGGTATTCTGTTACTGGGACCTGTGAGAGGTACTCTTGAGGCTCTTCTGTTGAAGATGCTGGCTTATTTAAGCCCTGCCTCACAGATGAGCTAGTTACCTACAGCTCTCGTGTCCCATGTAAAGCACAGGTACCCTCAGAAGAGCATCTGCATCTTCCATGCTGGACCACTGGTCCCAGCGTGCGGGGGTCGGGAGGACCCCTGCTTCCTTCGATGATCCACTGTAGGTGATCCACCGTCAAATTCAGCGCTTACGAGGGCTTCAACCAAAGTCATTCTGCACCACATGTGCAGTTCAGAAAAGTCGTCCATTTGAACTGCCCGAGAGGCCAGCTTTGAGCTGTAGCCGCCCTTTTGTTTATAATACCCTGATATGACTAGTACACTGAGCACTATTTCCATTTTGCCTGCCTCTGTGCTGAAACCACAAGTGCTTTTCTTTCAATTTCATTTCTTATCGCAGCAGCTCCTGCTATTGATTCATATTCTTTCAGGAGGGTGTCTATGGAGATACATAGCATCAATGCCTTGCCAGGTGGGTGAAAGACACAGAGAGTAGAGCTACACATCTTAAACAATAACCCTGCCCTGCTCTGCTGTAGACCTCCCTCCAGTGGATTGTTTTAAACAGAAATGATGCCTCATTCAGAGTCTATAAACTAGACTGAATGCTTTCTGTGTGCTAGAATGTTGGTTGTAGACTCAAACGCTTCAGAGACTTGGAGGGATCCAGGGCATATGTAGATGACGGGTAAAGACTGACTCTGTGTAGGACAGAGGTATTCCAGCCTCAGTCCTAATTTCTGTATTGGAATACAGGCTTGGGGAAAATAAATTCAATTTTTTTTTTCAAGCTGAAGGGAAATCTGGTATTTGGTGTGAGATTTCCCAGTTTCTAAACATTGGCAAGGCCCATGTCATTTTTTTTTTAAACCTCCAGCAGCCAAACAAGACAGTCTTTGTGCCCAATCTTGGTTGTTATAACTCGGCTGGACAGTCAGCCTGTGTCCTTCAGACTCAGTGCCTTCCCCACAGTATGAGTGCATAGACTTGTGTCAGGTTGGACGTCTTGAAGCTGATGCTGAGGCAGGGAGTCCACAGCAGTGCCGTATTAAAGCTAGCCTGAAAAAGAAATAGGGTACCGGACCCGAGAAACGGGCTGTGATGTGAGACAGTTTGTGGCGGTGGGTGTGGCCCAACCATCTGGGTCATATATATGCTGGGATATAAGCTACCTCTTGGGGCTTGCTTAGCTAGGAAGTGAGTCTCTCCATCTGGGTGCTTGCCTGACAGTACCTGCTGTTGCAATAGGACAGCTGTACAGCTCTGGGACAGAGAAGACACACAAGTGTGTCCTGGCCAGGAGCAGGGCACACAACACAGCAATGGTGGAACTGAGGGATTAAGCATAGCCCCAACCCAGAAATTCATTACTTTCCAAAGCCCCTAGGATTATAACAGGCCACAGCATCTGAATTTGTAACCAGTATTTGCCAATGTTTTCTGTAGTGTCTTTTTTCTACCCCTCCTCCTCCTCCTCCTCCTCCTCCTCTTCTTCTCCTTTTCTTCCTCCTCTCCCCTCCTCCTTCCTTTCTTCTTTTTCTCCTCCCTCTTTTCTCCTCCTTCTTCTTCTTCTTCTTCTTCTTCTTCTTCTTCTTCTTCTTCTTCTTCTTCTTCTTCTTCTTCTTCTTCTTCTTCTTCTTCTCCTTCTCCTTCTCCTTCTCCTTCTCCTTCTCCTTCTCCTTCTCCTTCTCCTTCTCCTTCTCCTCCTCCATCCCTTCTCCTTCTCCTCCTCCTCCTTCTTCTTCAAGGATCTCATATAGCCGAGACTGGCCTCCAGCATGCCATGCACCTGGGGAACGACCTTGAACTTCTAATCCTTTTGCACCTATCTCCCAATGCTTGCTTAGGCATTGCTAGTGATGGAACCTAGGATTTGAGTGAGCACTCCATCAACTGAATGATCAGCTTTTTAATGAGATAACCACACAGAGTCAGATCATTCTGGACCCCGATTATTGGTGTGTTAGCCTCAGACTCTCACCATCTGCATTTAGGAGAGCATGAAGAGAGGGAACCCTGGATATTGAAAGGAGGCAGGGGGTGGACTTAAAAAAGTCCATAGGGCCATTAGCACTCCAGACAGCCCTGTATAGACCCCCCCAAGAAAGCTCATGATAGCTCCCATTCTTGGTTGCTTTTCTATGAGCTTGGAATGTCAAATCTATGATTCAATCACTGTTCCTCTGTGCATGTACCCCAACTCAAGCAGTGTTTCCCTGTGCTGTGAACCCCAGTGCTGAACTTGTAAGACGAGAACATCTGGCAGTGGAGACTAGCCATCTCCACATTGAGTCTCTCCAGCACGCTAGCAGCTTCTGAGCTTAAACCTCTTCAATGTGTAAATGAAAGTTCTACCTTCTAGCTGCCAACCAATTTGCCTGGGTGGAAGCGCACCTGAGGTCAGGAGCAAAGTCAGGAGATGCACCATTGTCTGCCAACCGAGCATCTGCTGACCCACTCTTCTGGATTAGCCAGGATGGCTACTCTCCCTCTACTCTAACCAAAGTTTCCTTTCTGGTGTCCTTCAAACCTCTCCCACTTTCCCCACTCCCAAATCCCTCCATTTACTCCACATTTGGGAGTAGAACTCCTCTTCTGGCCCCTTTTCTTTCCGTGGGTCCATTCACAAAGCCCACGTTGACTTCCTAAAATGTAGAGCTGAGTGCAGGTGCAAGCATTCATATGCCCTTGGTGCAGCAATTTGCAAAAGTAACTAGATCAACTCCAAGTATGTTGATTCATACTGTTTTAACAGATTGACTTATTTACGTCTATGAGCATTTTGCCTGCCTGTGTGTTGTTGGTGCATCATGTGAGTTTCTGGAGTCTGCAGGTGTCAGACACCAAACACCTGAAGAGGGCATCAGATCTCCCTAAAAGTTACAAATGATTGTGAGTCACTGTGTGGGTTCTGGAAACTGAACCCAGGTCCTCTGCAGGAGCAACCAATGGTCCCAACTGCTGAGCCATCTCTCCATCTCCCAGTGTTTATGTCCCACACATGTCTTAACCAGCTCCACTCTTTCAGTTTCCGGTGATGAACACCCAGGTTGGCTTGGCTCTTCCTGTCTCTACCCTTTCTCTCTCAGTCAGAGTCCTGTTATTCAGTCATAGAAAACCTCTGACCATGGGCCCTGATATTCCACATCTAAGATTGCTTTTCCATAAAAGGAGGTGGCGAATATCTATGGTGTTGGGTGACCTGGATAATTAAATGAACAATAGTCTGGTGAGTCATCTGGCAGTATTTGACACATAGCTGCCACTCAGGAGCTGCCATAGAGCATCACACATAGAATGAAGCCATCTTCTCTCTTCTGGACTAGCACTATGCATGTCTGATCACTTGGCAACCAGAGGCCAGACTCCGCCTCTTCAATCAGTTGAATGGCCCATAAGCACACTTTGTTCCATGCCATCCTAGTGTGGGGGTCCAAATGAAGGAAATGAAGCCTGGGTGACCCCTCACCTGGATCGCTTTGGTCTCAATGCAGGAACGTCTGTGGCTGAGGCTGTGTGGGACCTCAAGTCAGAAAGACTTGAGTAGAAAATAAGAATGTTCTGAGCTAGGAGGTCACAGGAACGGTAAGTTTTAAGAACCCAAGTGAAACCAAATCTGCTTAAAGAACAATCCGGACAATGTTTTGGGGGGAACTTTTCTGACCCAGGAACAGCAATACTTTCAGATTGGTTCTCCAGGGTCACAGTAACACATGGTCTTGTGTTAATCACAATCTTGGTGATACTCATTAGAAACCTTTTTCTCCATTGTGGAGATCGGAAGCTGAAATTGAGGTCTTGGTGGTGTTGGCTTCTTCTAAGATCCAAGGGGTCTCTGGGCTTCCGGTCACTGCTGGTAATTGTTGGCATTCCCTAGTTTATAGTCACAACACTACATTCTCTTGCTCTGTTCCCGTGTCATCCTATCGAGGACTCTGTGTCCCCCAAATGATTTGACATTGGGCTTAGGGACAGTTTTAGAGCACCTTTCTTCCAAATAGATCACCATGACAGATCCCACAGTTAAAGGTTGGAAGCAACCTTTCCGGAGATCACCTGAGTGTGTCTACACATGATGGTGTCCATAGAATCAGAAGCCGCTGTGTCATCCCAGGTACCACCGGGGCCTTGAAAGATTATTTTATATAACATCGTACCTCTAGCCTGTGTGATGAAGTCACACTTTAAAAGAACTCCTGTTTGGGGGACTGAATGTAACAGTCTTTAAAGGATGTGAGAGATGCTGCTCTCTTCAGTGGTCTACACCTGTGGCCATCCGAGCAGATTCAGTGGACATTCACACTGAGGGAATATATACGTGGCCCACCTCACAGTGCAGCACAAAGGCATGGAGGAAGTGGCTGCAGAGAGCAGGCAGATGGCAGGGCTGACCGGACAACCCTCCAGCTGGGTGGCCATTCCCCATCCATCCAACCATCCATCCATCCATCCACCCACCCCCCCACCCCCCACCCATCTATCCATCCATCCATCCATCCATCCATCCATCCATCCATCCATCCATCCATCCTGCTATGTGCCCAGCCTCTTCTTCAAGCCCTGACTGAGTCCTGGGCCCAGCGGTGTGAATGACACTCCTGTCTGCATGGAACTTCATTTTTTTCGACCTCAGTTCCAGCTCCAGTTGTCTGGAATCCAGGGGATTGCTTCTCACATCACCTGCATTTCAAATAGATGTAACTGGGTTTTTCGTAAAATGTGATTACTTTTCAAACGTTGGCGGACAACTCCCACTTGGAAAAGAAAGTTACAGGCCTGATGAGAGTTGCCCACAGGCAACCTGCCTGTGACCTTGGGGTGGAGTGCGGTGCATGACCTCGGTCTTCAAAAACATTTCCCTAATGTCTGGGTTCTAAGCTAATTGCTCTTTCCTGACCTCATTGGAAGCTATGGTTGGTTTGTCTTTCTGGGCTCGATGTGCTAACTTCAGCCTCCCAGCCTTTCCTTTCCAAGTCCAGCCCTTAAATCTTTGATTACTTCTTCATGTTATTTGAGCTCTAAGCATCATGAGATTCCCCAGCCTTTCTTCTCTGGGGAGTCAGGATCTAATCAACCCTCATCTTAACACTGTATAGAGATCAGCACCGTTTTCTGACTCCACCAACCCAATTTTCACAGCCACTGAGCTGGGTTGACTTCCAACCTTAGGTGTGATATTAATTTCTCTCCAAGGAGCATAGATTTAATAGATTTTTTAATTAACATTTTTGTGAAATTGGAGCTGCCGTGCTATATGGTAGACTGATACAAATGTCTATAATTACATTTTTGGCACTATATCTGGGGACCAGTCTAGAAATGTTTGCTTTAGCCCCTTCCTAAAACATCTGATTTATGGGCAGGCTTCTCGATGCACACCTCTAGCAGACTCCGTTGTCATGACAACAAAGAATATCATTTGTCAAAGAACTATAACTTCATTTTATGTGGTAGCTAAAAATTTATCTTTTTGGATTTATTCTCGTGACAGGGAAAATTTTCGAATTTCCATAAATGCGCTGCTTCTCTCTAATTCTGCTTGTCTTTAGGGAGAGTCGGGCTGCAGACGAACCTCTTACCTTTCGGCTTACCTAGAGATGAACCTTTCTATCTGTTCCTAAAAGAACGCAAATGGACTCATTAATACCAAGGAAGCCATCTCCCGCGTGCAGTTGAATATTATTTTATTTCTTTAAAAAACTCAAATGAAAACAACTTCATTTGTTTGTTTTAACTGGTCAAATACAGTCCCACACAAAGGCCTGCAAGCCTCCCACCGAGTGACCTGTCAATCATGACGTCATGAGTTAGATCGTTGCAGGGAGGCGCTTCAGGCTAATGCTGAAGGCACATGGCAGAGAACCCTGTCTACAGTGGGGCTTAGAGGGGACTTGGTGTCTTTTGGTGATAAACAGGATTGTCTTTTTCTTTCTAAAGAGAAGTAAAATAATAATAATAATAATAATAATAATCCATATTTCTATGTAAACTGTTCTGGTTTCAAATGCCAGCAAGGCCTGTGCAGAGTTTTGTGTTTTGTTTGTTTGTTTGTTTTTTAACGAGGTTAAACAAAGCACATTTAGTCAAGTTCCTTCTTTGGGTCTCCAAGAGTGTTTTTGCCTCTCAGGCTCTGACTTGAAAATGTCCTTCCTGTTGGCCTCACAGGAGGCAACGGCCACTCCTGTACGGGCAGGATCACTTGTGACATGTGGCCCTCAGACCACGTGTGACAGCACACGTCTGGGTCCCATGCGCTCTTCCCTGACATTCAGGATAGATGGTGGGTCTACAGCATGGCTCTGGGGACCGCGCGGGGATTTATGGCACTTACATTTTGTGTTTGATGGATTGGATCACTTACTACTCTTTACTAAACCTTGTATTTTTCTTTTGTCTGGAGACTCCTGAATGGCTCCTGATTTTCCACAAGAGATAGCGAGGGTCTTTGCCCCTCAGTAGATTTGACAGTGTTTTGCTTCTCCTCTGTCAGTGGTGGGGCAGAGGACGATAATTCTTGGGAATGTGCCTTTTAAAACATCTGAGACAGGCTGGGAGGACGGCTCAGGCACTCATTAGAAGCTGGGCTTAGTGATGTGTGCCTGTAACTCTAGCAATTTGGGGGGAGGGAGAGGCAACCTCTCCCATAGGAGTGTGTGTGTGTGTGGGGGGGGGGTCCAGCTATTCTAATGGTATCAGCAAATTCTGGGTTCAGTAGGGACTCTGTCTCAAAAATATTAAGTAGATAGCTATAGCAAAAGATATATCCAATATCTACCGCTGGCCTCCACACAAGTACACATGGACAGAAACTAGTGCGCACACACACATGAATATAACACACAGGTGTGCCTCACAGCACAGGCAATGCTTCAGTACTCCAGTATTCGGTGGCTGAGGTTCTGCCCTGAAGTGGACACCCCCATCCTGACAAGGTGAGCAGCTCTGTCTGTAAGGTTGCAGCGAAGGTGGAAACCTCGTGGTTTGTCTGGCAATCAGACATGCTCTGCGATGTTCTCACTCCCCACCCGACCCCATTTCCCTATGTTGCTTGTCAGGCACCTGAGGAGTAGACTTCACTTAAAATTCCTCCTGTCCTTCACCCACTGTGTTCAGCTGCCCAAACTTCCAAACTTCTAGCGTTCTGCACATTCAACCCATGTTAAGCTTCGTGGAGCTTTAGTGAATCTTCACAAGCATTTGAGCTTCAATAACCCTGGTAGGTATGAAAGGGACACTTCTCAAAGTAGCACTCGGGACCTGTCACCAAGTGGAGCTCCTCCTGACAGTCTTCTCATCATGGTTTTTAGCTCTTTCTGTGTGGGTGTGTGTGTGCACATGAGTGTGTGGGTATGTTAAAATGTATGTACAAGTGTGTGAGAGTGTGTGTGCATGCATGTATGCAAGTATATGTGAGAGTCTTGTGTGTGTTCCTGTGTGTGCCTATGTGTGTGTATACTTGTATATCTATATGTGCCTAGGTATGTGCATGCATGTGTGCAAGTATGTGAAGTATGGGTATTAGAGTGTGTGAGACTTGTGAAAGTGTGAGTGTGTGTTTGTATACATGTGACGTGTGAATGTGTATATACGCACATGTACAACTATGTGTGTGAGAGTATTGTGTGTATTATGCATGTGTAAAGTATGTGTAAGAGAATTATGTGTGATAGCGTGTGAATGTGTGTGTGTATGTTTCACAAGTGTGTGTGGCTGTGTGAAAGTATGTGTGTACACACATGCTCAGTGTGAGTATGTGTATGTGTGATTTGTTTGCCTCTGTCTTTGAACTGTTCTGAGGCTGAAAGAGAGAAGGACTATATGTCAAGAGAGACCATTGAGAGAACCTGCCCACTCCGCACGTCAGGTGGGAGTAATCTGACCTTTCCTCCGCAGTTAGTGACGAAGGCAAACAGCTTTTAAGGGTACCTAATTCTGATTCTCAGATTCTGAACTTACTGCTTTCAGAAACTGTGAAAATGATGCTCTTACTGTGCTTTTAAAAACATATACATTGACAGGAAAGGGGTAAAGTCTCCTATGACCCTGTCATTATGAAGGAATAAAGTCTCCTATGACTCCATCATCATGAAGGAGTAAAGTCTCCTATGACCCCGTCATCATGAAGGAGTAACTTCTCCTATGACCCTGTCATTACAAAGGAGTAAAGTCTCCTATGACCCCGTCATTATGAAAGAGTAAAGTCTCCTATGACCCTGTCCTTATGAAAAAGTAAAGTCTCCTATGACCCCGTCATCATGAAGGAGTAAAGTCCTACGGGTCATTACGAAGGAGTAAAGTCTCCTATGACCCCGTCATCATGAAGGAGTAACTTTTCCTATACCCCGTCATTACAAAGGAGTAAAGTTTCCTATGACTGACTCTGTCACTACCGAAGCATCTCTACTTATTTCTCCGACACTTCCCTTGGCTTACAGTTGCTCCATGCTTGAAATAATATATTATTGTCCAAGTATCCAAAAATCTCCCTACCTTCTAGAATTAACATTTCTTACAAATAAATAAAAATGTTCATGCTCCACAATATTTTATACTGTAGATAAACTGTAATGTATTTAATCATCTTCGGATCTCATGATTAAAGGTAACACCTTAATGGACATTTTTGTACACAAACCCTTGTCCACATTCCTGGCTTGTTTCCCTTGGGATTGATTTCTAGAGATAACATTTCTAGGTCATGAGGTTTTAATATTTTAAGACCTTTGTAGCATATTATCCATTCCTTTCCCAGAAATCCTGACCAATTTACTGTCAGGCCAGAGGAGTACAAGAATACCTAATTCAGAATTCCACCATGCCGCTGCTGCTTTCAACCCATGTCTTTAGTGATTATGTGCTGTTTTATAGACAGTTGTGTGTGTGTGTGTGTGTGTGTGTGTGCGTACCTGCCTGTATCTGTGTACCTGCCTTATCTCTGTCTGAGTCTATAGATGTGTAATGTGTGTGGGTCTGTAAGGTTTTGTTTGTGTATGCATGTATTTCTATGTCTGCTTATGTGTGTCTGTGCACACACACACTGAGTGTGTGTGTGTATTTGTGTGTCTGTAAGGGTCTCTCTGTGTGTCTGTGTGTCATGTGTATCTGTGCCTGAGTCTGCATGTATGTATATGCATGTATGTGTCTGTGAGGGTCTGTGTGTGCTTGTGTCTATGTGCATCTTAGTTTGTCTGTATGTGTGTCTGCATGTGTCTGTCTATCTCTCTGTGTGTTTCCGGATTGTCTGTGTGTGTTTCTCTATGTGTATCTGTGTCTATGTATGTCTTTGTGTGTATCTGTGACTATGTGTGTCTGTGTGTCTATCTCTGTGTGTACCTGTGTCTGCTGATTATGGCAGAGCAATGTGTCTCTTCTGCCAGGGTATGACATGGTGGAGGCTGCTTGAGAGGAGCACTTACATCACAGCAGGCTGCACCTGAGTTTCTCTGCACAGGGTAGTTTCTTACAGAAGCCCTGTGAGGTAGACACGGCCACCCCTGTGCTGTAAGAAAGGAAGCTGAGCCTGGCCAGTGCTGCCAATCTTACTGGGTTTAAAGCTAGTAAGAGTCACGCCAGAGCTCATGTAGATGCTTGGGCTCCAGGATATAGCATTTTGGGGGGCAGGGTCCTTCATACTATAAAGAAAGAGACTTGAGGGCCTAGGCTTGGTGGATGGCAGACAGAATGTGTCATCAGCATAGGCAAGTGTTACATGAATTCTTCCAAGAGCCTCAGGTCCCCACTTGAAAGTAAGACAGACTGGTTAAGAGCCAAAGCGCTTGCCTTACATCACCGTTTCTAGAAAACAGTTATTTTGAGAATGAAAAGATGAAGTAAGGTTCAGAAAACAACATCCAGCGAACCCCAAGATTCTCGTGTCCTCCGGGGACTTCGGAGTCTCTCTGACCTGAAAGAGTGATTCTCACTGATTCGCAGTTAAGCCAAAGCCTTGGCGTGCTGTGTTAACATCAGCAGGGAGTGGAGTTGGCAAGCACCCGGTGCCCACAAAATGAAGGTGGGCATTTAGAGAGGGTCAGGGAAGTGTGTGGGGGAGCAGCTTGAGCACACAGACATCCACACAGGTGGTCTCACAAGAGGAAGAGTGTGATTCGGGGTAAGGTGGTTCTCATTGAAGATGCCTAAGAAACCCAGGTGAGAGACGTGAACAGAGAAGCTACTCTTGCTATGGTGATCACGAGCTGGATTCCGGGTGAAGCTGACACTTTGCTGGACTCGGAGGATGAACAAAGTGTGTTAGAGTGGTAACTTGGGAGAAGAGCCAGGATGGTGGCTGAACAGAAGTTGCTGAGGCCCAGCTGTGGGCTCATGGCCAAGCATTATTCCTATATGCGCTCTGCACACGTTAATGCCACTGTTCTCTGCAGGTACCACATCACCATTAGCCAAGGTAGAAAGCCTCAAATGTTGCTTGAGGCCACCAGCTCCAGAAATAGAAAAGAGTCTCATCTCTCCTTTTTGCCACTGTCACGTTCCGTGCTATGGTTTGATCTTCACTCCTCCAGTCAAAGCCAGCTTAAGCTGGGCATATAGCTGAGCAGTTGAATGCTTGTCCATTACCTGGGGCTCCCTAGGTTTGGTTCTTAGTTCTTAACAGTAGACACAGATGCACCTCTGAACTGGTCTAGCACACATCTGAGAAGGCGGTAGAAAAATGCTGGGGAAATTGGCCAGAGTACTTGGTTTTCCTGTTCAAGCCATGAGGTAGTATCAATATTCATAGCTCTGGGGTGGCCTCATGACAAGTATGTAGATTCCATCATCATCTTCAGGCTCTGGTTAAGCACTGATTCGGGATAGGTGTGAACTTCATCTGTCTTCCTTGAGAAATGCTCCTGGTGTCTTCTAATCCTGAGTGACAGTTTTTTTAATCTGGGCTCTCGTATGGCGGTGGCAATGGACTGAGGGTCATGAGTCTGCATGACTGTAGCTTTTCACACAATTCTGTTGCAAAGTGAAGTCTGAGGACCCTCCTTCTATGCAGCAGCCACCAGGACTGTCTGGAGATGATGTTAAGAATGCCATGCCTGGAGCTAGCATCAAAGTGGGCAGAGACCGAGGTAGGGACTTGTTACCAGGACAGCCTGTAAATAAATGTCTGATCTGATAGTGGTTTACAGGCATGGTTGAGAATAACTAACATTTGTTAAAACTAAACTAGTGCTTTCAATGTTCTACATGAGAAAATAGGAAAAAAGGAAAGGAAAAGGGGAGGAGAGAGAAATAAGGAAGGAAAGAAGGAATACTGTAGATAATAATGTGAATGCCCAGAATTTCAATCCATTCATGGTCATACACTTAGAGTACACATGTGTACACACATGCACACAAACACACATGCACATACATGTATGCATATAAAATACAAACATCACACAAAAATACACACACATGTGCACACACATAAGCATACATGCATGCAGACACACAAGCATATACACATTGCTTTAAACTTCAGGGATGGAGAGACAGAGTGTGAGAGAGAGAACCCACATGCACATACATCTACACACACATTCACACATACATACATGCAACAGACACACATCACATACAAATACACACACATGCACGTAAATACACATATATGTGCATACACACATGCAGACACACAAGCATATACACACACATATACATATACACACATGTATACACAAAAACACACATTCATACATTCATACATATGCACACATGCATACATACAACATATACACATCATACACAAATACACACACATATGCACACACACAAGCATACACACATAAATGCATATAACATATACACTTCACACACAAATATACACAGGTGCACACAAATGCACATACATGTGCACACACAAGCATATACATATGCACGCACATGCACACACAGCCACACACACATTCACACATGCATACACACATGCATGCATACAACATATACACACATCACACACAAACACACACATGTGCATACACACAAAGCATATACACATGCATATACATACGCACACATATGACTTTATAGTAACTTCTGTTGATAAATCAGGTGATTCATTGATCTTTCAGTTATTATTTGGAGAGCTTTTAAAGTTCCCACCTGCTTCGGGTATATCAACACAGTTTTGCGGTATACACAGGACACTGGTGTGAGTGTTCTAGAAGTTTTCCAGGTGGTTCCAGAGGGCAATGAGGACTGGGAAGTAATGGATAAGGGCAGGTGAGGAAGAGTGTGGGCACCTATGTGCTCAATTCACTTGGACACCCACAGCATGGGCAGCCACAGTACTCCCTGTGGCCACTAATGCTTGTGCCATTCTCCTGCCGTCTCCCTACAGTTGTAGCTGAGCTGGGAGAGCTCTGCCAGCATTTCTATCTGTACACTGCAAACTAGAGGAACAAGAGCCCTTAGTAATGTTCCTGGATTTAGCAAACAGATATGACTACACTTAAATTTCAGATAAAGAAACAGTCCTATTTGGCATAATTAGTTGGAAAATATTTAGATAAATTGTTCGCCTGTAATTCATAGTCTACTGGGATGCTATGGTTTTCTTATCAACACAGTAGTTAAGACAAAGTGAATTTGAAATAGCAGGCTTCTGACTAGACAGCTGCTACCAGGTCTCCGGGCTCGCTGGACCCTGAAATCTGCCCAGTTGCTGAGGACCAGCACATAACCTGGAGTTTCTGCAAACCCGTCCAGCTGTCTGCCACTTTCTCTTTCTGAGCTGAGGGACATCTTTTCCCAGATTTCATCCTCACTGGCTCGGGTTATTAACTCTGCCCTCATGCTAACATCAGAGACTTAGAAAGCCCCTGCATGTCAGGCAGCGAGAGAGACAAGTGTAACATTGTGTGGGACACCATTGCTGCCTGTACCTGCAGCCACCTTTAGGGGACAAGGCTTTAAGAGGGTTGACACTTGGCTTAATGATTTACTGTCAAGGTTTTGTGATTCTTAATATTTTACTAAAGAACAAAAGACCTACATCTCATTCCATTCTGAACACTGAAATTTTTAGTGTGTAGCTAGTCCATGTTTTGCGATAGCTGGGCAGAACGTTCTGAAAACAGTGTGTGCAGTTGTCTTCGTCTGTGTTACAGTATCCCATAGCACAAGAAGTTGCAATGGTGGCTCATTCATTCCTTCTACTGGTGTAGGAATGTCCTACCCCTCCCCCAGACCCTGCTTAACAGAGACCTCTGCCACTCAAAGCTGGGAACTTCATATGAGGGCTTGAATGAACCCTTGCATCCTTTCTCACATAGTATTTTAGGGTCTTGTAAGATAGTTCAGAGGGCAAAGGTGCTTACCACCCAGACGGATGCCTCGAGTCCAATCCCTAGAGCCCATGTGGAGGAAGGAGAAAACCAATGCTGAAAGTTGCCCTTTGACCTCCACACTAGTGCCCTGGCATGCACATGCCCACGCAAGAAAAATAACTAAATAAAGAGTTAATGAATTAAAACATATAATGTAAACAAATAATGTAGATATTTTTAAAGGTGGCATTGGCAGCCGCCACTGGTGGTTCATAATCAGTAATTATTGAGTTCCTGTCCATGTCGACGGCACCTTTCCTCACCCACCCCACAACCATTGGCATCATTCAGGAGGACGTTCCCAGTGCCCATGTATGCTGGCATCGTGCTGTGAGACTCCATGCATTCAACTACATTCTTCCAGTTGAACTACTCCTGATTGACAGGCAGTCATCGCTAACTCTTGAATAAAGGGTTTCTCTGCATGGAAGGAGGGTGTTGCTCCCAGGTCTCCATACCCTGCAACCATTTTTCTCACATCTGCTGCTGTGAGGAGTTCAAATAGACATAACAACAACCACCCACAGAAATCCAAAGATGGCCCATCGGGTTGGCAGAAAATTGAAGCTGCCCTCTCCCATCACTTCAGTAAGGATCCTATTGTAAGACTAGGCAGGTGAATTTCTAAGTTATTGCTGTAGGTAGCCATGTGGGTCACAGCAGGGTGATGCTGACCTGGAGGAGCAAGGTTACAGGCAGTTATTCTGCAATTGTGTGTGTGTGTGTGTGTGTGTGTGGGAGGGGGTAGTTTGAAAATAAAGGCTCTGTGAACCAGGTAAGCCGTCTTCTAATCCCGGCACACAGAGCTTACTTGAAGCACTTGCTCCGTCTTCTCTGCAGTGCCAGCAACTCCTGATCTAATGTAACATGCAAAACAATTGGCAAGCTGAAACAGCTCGGCGATCATCAGGAGGTTCTTCTCCTTGCAGGGCAAGACTCGGGGCTACTGCCCAGGCATCTCCAGCTTCCTTTGAGCATCGTCTGGGAAGGAGGAGTTCCGTGCTGCTTGAGCAAATGCCATAGGTCTGTTCTTTGCCAAAACATTTTGAGTTAGCCTTACGGTGGGAAATAAAACTGTCCAAATGTGCTCACGCATTTTGAACATGTTATTAATAGCACAGTTACTTTTCAGATTCTAATATGGGCTGAAAATCAGCTCCAGATGTACAGAAAGGCAGGGACAGGCTGGGCTGGTCTTTGCTACGATCTGCCCTGTCCACACTCATGACCTAGATTATTAGATAACGACTCCACATGCTGATGTGTTTGTCTGAAAGGAGCAGTCCTATGGGGAACAGAGAGACCCTGGGTCAAGGAGGACGGAGGTTCTCCTGAATTGGATTACATTTATTGCAGTGGTTATCAGGAGCCCACAGGTACTTGAAGCCTGGGAGTGGCCGTGAGCATACAGCAGTGAGTGGTAGGGCCTCAAGGGACCTGCATTCTAATTGAGATGACGCGTTTATTACTCTGTTAGATGACACCAGAGCACAGTGTTGTGACTTTGCAGAATAATGTAGTGTTACCTTATGTCCTATAGAGCCATGGTTACTCTCCCCCAGACTCTTGGAATGGGTGGGAGTGCTCTATCCTCTCCTGGGTCTTTTAGAGATGGTACAACTCCCTAGAGAACTGCTCAGGGCCACCTCTGGCCATCCAGAGGCGAGGCTGTGCCTCCAACCAGGGATTGGGCGGTTGGGACCATAGCCCAACTCTAAGGTTGGACTGCTTAGGCTGTATACCCTAAATCTAAAACCAGCGTGTGAATCACACTCGGGGCTGGCTTTCTGTGCCTTCAGCTCCTCACACATGCGTAAGAATGATCAGCTCTGTCTGGGGACTGTTGGCTCGTGCAGGTGATGTGCTCAGGAACTGGGCCTGAGCCAGCATACCTTCCTTGAATGTCCACCTTGATGATCAGCAGGGAGGCTTCCTCACCCATCAGACAGGAATGGCAGAACAACTCCAAGCCTCTAGCATGCACTAAGAATCTAGCACCCTACACCACTACAATGTACTAAGTACCCAGTACCCCACACCACTACAATGTACTAAGAATCCAGTACTCCATCCTATTACAACATATTAAGAATCCAGCACTGAGGCACAAAAGGAACTTGCATTGGTTGCCTCTATTGAATTACATGTTGATAAAATTAAATAACTTTTTCTTATAAAAAAATGATGGACTCATTAGTAGTGGAATTCCTCCTTTGTATGATGAAAACTGCTATGACTGATATGAAGGTGTCCATCATGCTTCATGGTGATATCTGAATTTCTCACTATAATCTGAAACTACACATGCCATTCCTGTGACTACACTTGCATGAAAAGAACACGCATGTATTCCTATATCATGATCTACACTTTCATGGACAGGAAAATACATGCAGTCCTGTGACATCATACTCTATACTTGCACAGACAGGTCACACATGCATTCCTGTGATATCCTGATCTACACTTGTGTAGAAGGACACATGCATTCCTGAGACATTATGATCCTACACTTGTGTGTACAGGACAGAAGAGGCTGTGATAGTTCATCTTGCTTGTCAATGTGATGCAGCAGGGAAGAAGGACCCTTGTGGGTTAAAATTGTGTCCCACATGGCGGGTCCCGATGAGAAGAGGCAGCCCGAGGTTTTAAAGCATTTATTGTCATGGCAGAGAATTGCGATGAGTGAAACCATACCCTGCTTTCTCAGGGTGGGCCTGAGGTTAAATACCTTTTGCAGGGAGGAGTGTTTGAGAAAGAGAGCTTAATTGGCTAAGCCCTTTAGACCTTTAGGTGCCTCATTAAAATGGAGATCTGTCTTGAGGCTATGTGATCTGTGGTCACGTCCTCTACCTGTGGAGGGGCTAGGGGCATTGCCCTTACGTGACTGATGGCCACAGAATTATGGAGAGCGGCGGCCTGGTGTCAGGAGCCTGGTGTCTGGAAGTGAGGAAAAAGCCTTCTGTCCCTTGCAGGATCACCTGCTGGGTCACCAGGGTTTTAAACCTAGCTCAACCAGAAACCAGGCTGCCTTTAACAGTGCCACAGTCCCTCAATTGGGAATTGCCTCCTTTAGATTGGCCTGTAGCACATATGTGGGGATTTTCTTAGTTGCAAATTGATGTTGGAAGGGCAGCCCACTATTGGCAGTGTGTCTCTGGGCAGGTGATCCTGGGTATATAACAAGGCAGGCTGAGCTGAGCAAGCCATGGGAAGCAAGTCAGTAAGCAATACTGCTCTGTGGTCTCCACTTCGGTCCCTGCCTTCAGGGTCCTTTGAGGTTCTGTCCTGCCTTCCATCTGTGATGGATGGTGATTGGGCCCTGTAACCCACATCAACACTTTCCTTCCCACATTGCTTTGTGGTCAGTGCTTTATCGTAGCCACAGAGACAAAACCAGAACAGGGGCTTACTCATGGGCAAGGCATGGCGCTGATATATGCTGATAGTTAATACACGTTTCTGAATTCCAAATTCAGTAGTGAATCTGAAGATTCTATAAGCTGCTTGGTTATATGGCAAATAAAAATGCAGTGTTAGCCGGGCGGTGGTGGCGCACGCCTTTAATCCCAGCACTTGGGAGGCAGACGCAGGAGGATTTCTGAGTTCAAGGCCAGCCTGGTCTACAGAGTGAGTTCCAGGGCAGCCAAGGCTACACAGAGAAACCCTGTCTCGAAAAAAACCAAAAAAAAAAAAAAAAAAAAAAAAAAAAAAAAAAAAAAAGCAGTGTTATAGGGTGGGGGGCAGGGAGGAGGAATGGGATATGGGACGGTTGAAGAGTAGACTGGGAGGGGAATAAAGTCTGGAGTTAAAAAAAATACATACCTCACCCATATATTCACATTTTACTCAAAGCAGGAAAAGAACAGTTACCAACAACAACAAACACTCAAAAGAGATGGGAAAGTGGCCAGTCATGAAGCTACCTCTGTAACACCATCACACAAAACAAAAAAGTTATGATACCCGATATTTAGTAAATCCAGAGGGATTAGCTGCATGATGCTGAAATCACAAAGAATAAAGAGCACTCTTAAAATTTAATATTCTAGGTAAATCATGTACAACACAAAACTGTATTCAGCATTTAGTCACTGGACACTATGATTCCAAACATAGTTAATTTAATAGTTAATTTTAATTTTTTTCTATTTTCTACATTTTCAAGTTTTCTATCCACAGTAAGTGCCTATTTTATGTAAGAATATTTTGTTTCATATTTAGTAAAAGAAAAGCACAAGCAAGTTGAACATACTTATTTATATACTATTCTCACGTAGTATGTTTTATAAATTTTTATTTTCTCAGGAATAGGAGGTATGAGGATCAGAAGTTGAAAGCCATGCTTGGCTACAGAAAGAGTTGCAGGCAAGTCTGGTATATAAGACACCCTGTCTCAAAAGAGAAAGAAAAGCTTTTACAGTAAAATAAATGTCTTGTTTACTCAAAAGAGACAGCTCATGTCTTTGGCTAAGACTCGGTAAGGTCTGGAGAGGAGGGAGTTCAGACGTCCACAAACACCTTAGGTGACAAGCAGAAACATTTCATTAATCCTTTGAAAAATAAATGACCTCATCCCCTTCTGACTGTAGTAATTAACACACGTTTGGATGTGTTGGGAGGACTCTATGTATTATTCATTGCTGTCCATTTGTGGTTTGGTGGTCAAGCTAATGGGCGCCTTTGCCAGATAACTTTTGTGTGCGAAGCCTTGAGAAGTTCTTATCGGCTTGTCACACAATTTCTCACCAGAAGAGTCAGACAGAACACACGCTGGAAAACCTTAAATGATGGCAGCCACAGGCGAGAGCGACTTTCAAGTGTCTTTACCGTCCCACTCTCCTGCCCGCAATCCCGAGCACTGACCCAGGCTTGGAGCCCCACAGTCCACACAGCTTAGCCTGTGATTGGGGGTTGTGGCCTGGGTAGAAATTAGAAATGAGATTCAAAAGCTGAGAGTCAAACTCTGCCCTCCACAGACCACCAGGTGAAATCTGCTTTTACTCAGTGGGGTCTTGGCACCTTAGGACCCTCATCTGAAGATCCACATACCCAGGGTCTCTTCCTGCCTCCTGATATTCCTTCTTTCCGTCTGTCCTTCTGTCTCCTGCCTTTACTCCCTTCTTAACGATTTCGAAATAAAATAACATATCCTTGCTGATGAGGAAAAATTCCCAGTCCATTCTCAATTAAGTTTGGCTTTCTATGAGAACCCCGTCCTCCATCCGGCTTCTGTAGACAGTCCGCAGGTCATGTTGACACCCACCTCCCCGTGGGTTAGAGTGTCTTTATCTACACAAACCCTCTGCAAATTTGATGCCAACCATCCTTTGACTCCCAGGCTGCACATACTGACACGGGCTTTTGTTTCAACTTCATCTCCTGTTCATGTCTTCCTTTATTTTACCTTTGAGTCTATATGTACCAGTGGCCAGCCTCTCAGGAAAACCAGAGCTGTTTAAAGAGAAGCTCCATCAGCCCCCCCCTGCCCGCCATCCACGCCTCTGCCCCCCGCCCCTGAGCCCCATGCATGCCTCACACCACACCACCCACGCTACACCTCCCACGCCACACCACCCACGCCACACTCCCATGCCATGCCACACCCCCCACGCCACACCTCCCACACCACACCACAAGGACAGGTAGCTACAGCCTTGCCTTCCCTCAGTCCTGCTTCTGGGAACTGAATTCTGCCCACTTTACCTGTTGTAGGTCATTTCCCTGCCCTGCCCCCACTTTCATTGAAAACACTAAATTTCCTCTCTACAGGATGTTTCTCATCCATTGCTAAACCCATGTCGTATACTTGCATTTTCCCGTCTAAAAACACAAACGGCTGAGCTGAGAAAGTTCCTCCTCCATTTAGCTTGCCTTGCCTCTGTAGCCATCTCCCGGAAAGGGATGTTGTCCTCCTCTCAGCTGCCTCCTTTCCTCAAATTCACCCAAACCCAGCTTCTACTCCAAGTCGCCAGGTCACTGGTGTGAGAAGGTCAATTTCTGCCCTTCTCTCCTCGGCCTGTGGAGAACAGTGACTCCCATTCTGACTTTTTTCAGACGCCTCCTTTATTTCGCTTCCAGACAGTTCTATTTTCCTTTGCTTGCTCCTTTGGTTGACAGAGCCCCTCGCCCCCTAGTTGGACTCCTCTGGGGTTGTGTTATCTAGTCAGAGGACTCGGAAGCCACACCCAGGTTAGCTGGGCCTATCTCAGGTCCCCAGTAGGAGCCTCACTTGTAGACATCAGGTTTGGGCATAAAATGGTCCCGGGGATCTTCAGTGAGCACCTCACTTTCAGCATGGCTGTGAGGAAGCCTGGAGCCATCCCATGAGACTTGACCCTGACTCATCCTGTACCAGATGCTCAGCGACACTCGGCATTGCAACCCTCCTACAAGCCCCCTCATCTAATACTTCAAAAATCGTCTAGCCCCAGTTGTTCTGTGTTACCTCCAGAGTTGCTAAGCAAGGAAGTCCAGACTTGATTTTGCTTCCAGATTGTCCCACATGTGGGGCTCATGGTCTATACGCTGTCCCAGCTCCTTCTTTCTGGAACGTTCTCTTTGTTTCATTTAGGGGTTTGATCCAACACCGCTTTCCCAGGAAGATTTCCCAGACCGTGCACTGCACTTTACAGGCCTTGGGCCTGTCTCACGGGCATCTCTGTCCCCCTGGTCTCGCTTCTTTCCCAAAGGGTCAGGACCCCTGCAATGCTACCAATTGGTCACTGCGGTGTCACCAGTTGCCTGTAAGCTTCACTGATGGATAGAGGAAACTGCTCCACCCCCATGTCCTCTACCTGTCTTCAAAGAGTTCATCTTTGTATCCTGTCACGGATGAATGAATTAAACAGTGAGTGTCCCAGGCTGAATGTAGGTCCCAGCACTATGCTAAGAGCTATAGGCTAAGAACCATTCCTTCAAAGGTGGAACCCGGATGCTTAGACCTTTCTATATGAGATACATTGCATCCCCTAGGTCAGAGCTGCTTAGCGTTTTACTAGAACTTTGTTTCTAGAAAACCTACTTGGTGGCCGGAATGCCTCCTAATCCCTGCTCTTACTCGCAGCCGGTCTCGCGAGCCATAGCAGCTCTTAAGCCTAGTGACTGACGACTGACTGATTGACTGACTGACTGACTGTTGTTGGTCTGGATGTGAGGCATTCAGCTTTTCCATAAGAAGAAGCTCCTGGGTACTAGAACCCACCAGAACCCACAGTTTTAAAGATTTATTTATTATTATATGTAAGTACACTGTAGCTGTCTTCAGACACACCTGAAGAAGGCATCAGATCTCATCACAGATGGTTGCGAGCCACCATGTGGTTGCTGGGACTTGAACTTAAGACCTTTGGAAGAGTGGTCAGTGCTCTTAACCACTGAGCCCTTTCTCCAGCTCCTGGAACCCACAGTTTAAAAAAAAAACCTGACTTTGGGGAGACACCGATCATGGTGAACATAGCTGGGTGGCCTCATTCCCTGCCTCTGAGCTTTGGTTCCTGTCAAGTTAAGATAGTGTTCGTTGCCTTTCCTTCCAGGATCTTGCTGAAAGCTTGGTCAGCTGCTCACCTTAGTCCTGCTTGGCCTTAACAATTATGACAGAGGGCCCATCTTCAGAGCTGCTAGCCTTCTCTCCAGAGAGTCTTGAAGGCAGAGAGCTGGAGCTCACAGGAGGGGATCTCCAGTGGTGGAGTACATATAGGCCAGCCTCACCTGACAGGAACAGTTTTTTGGGCGTACCTGCAGAGGCTACAGGGCTTTAGCACTGGGCATGGATGCTTTAGGAAAGAGGGACTCTCTTCCGTGAATGGCACAGGGATAAAATAAATACCTAGAGGCTTCTTGTCATGAACTATCTCGTCAGGACACAGATGTGAACGGGCTGTTGTGATAAGTGGTTAAAACTGAGGTCTGCAAAGAATTTCCTCTGGGTAGAGAAGAGAAACACGCCCATCTGAGGTGATCAGGGGACAGCTTCTGAAGGTGAATCTGGAGAGAAAACTGGGACTCGGCCGGGCATTGACAAGACACAGAGGCAGGCCCCAGCATCCTGGGAGCATAGAGCTACCCATCACAGCTTCAGTTGCTAGGACACGAGACTGGGGAAAAGGGAAGCTGAGAGTCTGGCTGTGCTGTGATGTAAAGCCATTGATTCATGTGCCTACGCGAGTGGGGATGTGTCTCAGTGGCTTTTCAGAAAGTTTGTTTTCCCCAGCTGCATCAAGGACCACGGATGAGAGGGCGGGGATTTGGAAATGAGACAAGGGTAGAACAAGTCCAACCGCAGACATGTAGGATCTAGAGAGGCCTAGTCGGAGCAGCGGCTGGTGCCACAGCAGAAGTGAGCCAGCTTGGAATAAAATTAAGGTCTCTGTGTCAGTTATTTTTCAGGTTGCTGTTGATTAAAATACCTAAAGAAAGAACATAAGGGAGAAAGGACTTAATTTGGCTCAGTTTTACGTTGGCGGGTCCATCCATGCTCACTTGGGCCACTGGGCTTGGGCAGAACACCCTGGCACCAGGAGCCAGTGTAGAAGGCTGTTCATCCTTTTTGGAAGGATGAGAAGCAGAGGCAGAGAATACAGACACTTGAAGGGACAGGGCAAGATAGCACTCCTGAGGACATGCATCTGTTGACCTTCCTCTGAGCCCTACCTCCCAGTGATGCTACCAAGTCAGGAACCTGTCAAGGGATGAATCCATTGATGAGGTCAGAGGTCTCAGGACATAATCTAGACAAGGACTAATTTTCTACCCATTTTTAAATGCAATCAAACCAACAATCAAAATTAATCATAATGGTTTCTATGTTAATAAGCATACTGTAGCTATCTCCCACACGCAGCATAAATCAGAGAAGCCTAATAGGGGAGAAACGAAGGCGGGGGGGGGGGTAAAATGGTCCAGTGATTCCTGTCTCATTGTGTCGCCTACAGCTGGCTATGTTTTAGATCCCTCTTCTCTGTTTGCTCACTTGCTGTGAACACCTGCATTTCTGAGCAGTCTCTAAAGAACATGGCTGCAGTGAGATGTACCACACCTGACAGGCTGGGAAGAGGGGTGAGGCGGAAACGGAAGCATTCTGAAAGAGGATATTTGTAATTTCTTGGAAAAAAAAAAAACTATGCAAGAAGATTAAATACTAAGCGAAGAAAGAATGTCTCATTTTATACAATTCCCAGCTTCATGGCTGACTTTAACCCTTCTGTCATCTAAAGTTGCTGGTGTTTAAATGCAGAGACTCAAGCCTCCAAGGCTCAAGGTTTCCTAGTGAAGAGTGACTTCAAGGGCTAGCCGGTAAACCCGACACAGCGTTCACTTATGTGAAAGGGCATTTTCCAACATCCTTATCACTTCAAATACGGTCTGAAGAATTGGCCTTCCTGAAATCGAATGGGTGGAGAGCAACCTCTCCCAGCAAAAGCTGTATTTCTAAATCATTTAAAAAGAGGCAAGTGGAAATTTAATTTCAAGGAAACACTTTCATTTTCCTTTGAAGTCAGTTCATTTTTCTTGATTCTTTATTTTCCCCAGAAGCATCCTTCACTTAGTGTTTTAAGAAGAAGTGTTTACTGCCAAAGTCCTTATAATGCAGAGGCCTACAGCGCATCTAAAAATTGGCTTAGATGATCTATATTAAAGATGATAAATCATTCTCTACCCTTCCATAACATTTTCTTCTCTCCTGCTCCTTTCCTCCATTTAACTCATGTGCCTAGCTGATTAGGGCCCCGTTTCCCCTGTTACACTTTAATCCGGTGCCTAGGTTTCATTTGCCTGCCAGTAGCGATAGCCAATACGTTAATCATACAGCCACACAAGCCCAAGCCTGTGCACACACAAGCTGCCACCCGCACAAAAACTGCCCATCAAAAGACAGGCAATTCCAAGCCTTCGTTTATCGCGTACCCTCAAGACTCACATCGTTCCCAGCCATTGGAGGTGCCAACACTCATTTCTTCGTAGGCCTGGGCTGGGGATATGAGAGGACTCTAATTAATGCATTCATGAGATCCTACTGAATCAGCAAGTCCCTTAAAGGCACAACACACATACAACCAGGCAGCTGCAGCTTGTTGGGATTCAAAACAACAACAAAAGAGCTAGTTAAATATTTGAATAGCTGGAGTATATGTCTATTCATTCCCATGGAAATTGCTAAAATAGGCCATCCTTCCATCTCCAGAGGACTCAGCGCCATTGAAGAGCGGGACATCTCCATTTCCATAGCAGGCCAGGCCAGCACCAGTGCTAATAAAGTGTGGGTCCATAAATGAACTCCAGAATATGGTACCCATTTACTCTGGCCTCAGGGGATGCAGAAGTAATTCTCTGAAAATAAGACAACTATGGCCTTGACTCTCTATTAGTTTGGCACCTTGCAGTTGCGATCTGTTTTAACAATAACGAGGATTTATTGATTCCCATAAATATATCATCAAGGACTAGACTCAGGCCAAAGCCCTGAAGCCAGGATATGTCTTTTGGCTCCTTTTCATTGGTTGCCTCAACATGGAGGCAAACTTGAGGATACAAATCTGTTTCCTGTGTCTATTCCTGGCATCAGCCTTCAAACACATTTCCAAGGCTTTCTTTCTGTTCAGTCAGCTTTCGTCATAGAACCATTCTTGAACCTTTGTAGGCAAAGATGGAGTTAGGTTGGTTTACTATTTATGTCTGAGCTATCGGTTGTGCCTGGCATCATCATCCTGGCTCTTTGTGGGTGGGGCAGATAGCCAGACAAAGGCCATTAGCTATGGATGAGGAAGTAGATGTAGGGTGTCCATCACAGCAGCAGGGCTGGGATGCAGCTTGGTAGATAGAGTGCTGGCCTACCATGTATGAAACTCTGGGTTCTGTCGTCAGCACCGGGTAAGCTGTGCAAGTTGGCTCGTACCGTATTGCCATTACTTGGAAGGTGGAGACAGAAAAAATTCAAGGTCATTGTGGTGGTTTGAATAGGATTGGCCCCTACAGCAGAGATTTGAGTGTTTGGTCATTAGGGAGTTGACTATTAGAGGTGTGGCCTTGGAGTAGGCATGGCTTTGTTGGAGGAAGTTGTCACTGAGGGTGGGTTTTGAAGTTTCAGGTGCTCAAGACAGACCCAGTCTTCTGTCTGTCTGTCTGTCTGTCTGTCTGTCTGTCTGTCTGTCCATCTGTCTCTGTCTACCTCTCCTTGCCGCTTACTCTCTATTCAGAGGTAGCACTTCCAGCTCCTTCTCCAGCACCATGTCTGCCTGCATGCTGTCACGCCTCCCATCATGGAGATAATCGACTAAACCTCTGAGCTGTTGCTGTGGTCATGGTGTTTCTTCACAGCCATAGAAACTCAAGCTAGGACAGTCATCCTGGACTACGTGGGGAATTTGAACTTGGCTGGGCTTATATGATATCTTGTCTCAAAAAATTGGAAAATAAAAATCAGTCTGTCAGGGCTGCCATGACAAAATGGAGGAGCCAGGGAGATTAAACACCAGACGTTTGCTCTCCTGTGGTTCTAGAGGCTACGAGTGCACAAAGCACTTGCCACTTCAGTCCTGGTTATGTCCTCACATGTCCTGTTCTCTGTGGTCCTGGTGTGATTTGAATGAGGAATGTCCCCACCAGGCTCAGACACATGAACGCTTGGTCACAGTTGCAATTGGCAGTGCTGTTAGCAGATGGTGGAACCTCTGTGTGTGTGTGTCTGTATGTGTGTCTGTGTCTCTCTGTGTGTGTCTGTATGTGTGTCTCTGTGTGTGTCTCTCTGTGTGTATTTGTATGTGTGTCTGTGTGTCTCTGTGTGTGTGTCTCTGTTTGTCTGTCTGTGTGTATGTGTCTGTGTGTGTGTCTGTATGTGTCCGTGTGTGTGTCTCTGTGTATGTGTCTGTATGTGTGTCTGTGTCTGTGTGTCTGTGTGTCTCTGTATGTGTGTCTGTGTGTCTGTGTGTGTGTGTCTATGTATGTCTATGTGTGTCTCTGTGTGTGTGTGTCTCTGTGTGTGTGTCTCTGTGTATGTCTGTGTGTGTCTCTGTGTGTCTGTGTCTCTGTGTGTGTCTCTTTCTGTGTGTGTGTCTGTGTGTATGTGTCTGTGTGTCTCTGTATGTTTCTGTATGTGTCTATGTATGTGTGTCTGTGTCTGTGCGTGTGTCTGTATATGTGTCTGTGTTTCTCTGTGTGTGTCTATATGTGTGTCTCTGTGTGTGTCTCTCTGTGTGTATTTGTATGTGTGTCTGTGTGTCTCTGTTTGTCTGTCTGTGTGTATGTGTCTGTGTGTGTGTTTGTATGTGTCCGTGTGTGTGTCTCTGTGTGTGTCTGTATGTGTGTCTGTGTGTCTCAGTGTATGTGTCTGTATGTGTGTCTGTGTCTGTGTGTCTGTGTGTCTCTGTGTGTGTCTGTGTGTCTCTGTGTGTGTGTCTGTTTGTGTGTGTCTCTGTGTGTGTCTGTGTCTCTGTGTGTGTCTCTGTGTGTGTCTGTGTCTCTGTGTGTGTCTCTTTCTGTGTGTGTGTCTGTGTCTGTCTGTGTGTATGTGTCTGTGTGTCTCTGTGTGTTTCTGTATGTGTCTATGTATGTGTGTCTGTGTGTGTCTGTGTGTGTGTCTGTATATGTATCTGTGTGTGTGTCTTGTGTGTCTGTGTGTTTCTCTGTGTGTCTGTGTGTGTTTATAGCCTGTCCCTGCTTCCTGTGCCGAGCTTGCTTCATTGTTGCATTGAGGCTGTGAGAACACAGCTTGCATCTCAGGCGGCCACTCCTGCAGCTCACTGCCATATGCTTCCCAGCCAAGAAGGACTTGGATCATTCTGGAAGCATGAGCAGCAACAGCTCTTCCTCCTGAACATTTCCTTGGCTGCGGTGTTTTAGCTCAACGACTGAAGAGCTCTGGTGTTTCCTTTATAAGGGCTCCCAACCCTACAGAATTAGGGCTAACTCTTATGGTCCCTTAGCTCAAATGCAGTCAGTTAGGGGTGAGACTTTCAACGTGATTTTATGCATGTAGAGTTCATTCCATAATAACCAACAAAAGCATATTTCTATTTACTTATTTAATATTTCTATTTTTATTGATTTCTATTTAATATTGATTTGGGTGAGATTTTAGGTTCTGTTTGTTGTTGTTGTTGTTGTTGTTGTTGTTTGCCTCAGAGAATGAATGCGCTTAAGTAGCTTCTGGCAGACACTACAAGGAAAGAACAGTTAACCATGCATCCATCAGGCTGCATGTACTTAGTTACATAAACTGGAGGACCAAGGAAGTTTCCTGAAGAAGGACATTTGGTTTGGGGTCTGCTATTGCCAATCACCCTGCAAGAACCTTCTTAGAACACAGCTTTTGATAGTGATTTAATGAAAAGTTAGATTTTTCCAAGAAAGCCTATGACTTGAGACGGACCCCAGACACTGCAAACAGCACTGGAAGGCGCAGTTCGGTCATCCACCTTCTGCACCCAAGTCATCTCCGACTTAAAACATTGTCCCCAATCGACAAAGATATATAGTGAATTGATTCTATTGCATTGCTTCAAAGACTGGTCCAGAAGAAAAGCTCAGGAAAACATGGTCAACACACTAACGCCCTTCAGAAAAAGGAATGGCCCTCTCAGGAAGTGATGTGGACGCTCCACGAAATTTGCTTTTCGGTATGAGTTTTAAAATAATGTTATTTTTTTGAGGATATCACACAATGTATTTTGATACTATTTACCCCTCTCCTGGCTCCTCCCAGATCCCCCTCCACCTCCCTATCTCTATCCACCCAAATCCATACACACACTCCCTGCCTCCTCTCTGTCTCCCTTCCTCCCACCAAATCCATCTTGTATGTGATAACTAATGTTAGTCACAAGGCCTGCCTTGGAGTGTGGTCAGCACACCAGATGTCAAACTGCTGAGGAAGATGGACTTTAGATGCCAAAGCCCCTGAGCTGGGCTGGGGCTTTGTGCCCGGCCCCCTCTCCATGCTGGGATGTTGCCTGGCTTGGTTTGTGCAGGTTTTGTACCCACTGTGAGAACCGCCTTAAGGTTGTGTGTGCATCTGCTCTACTATGTTTGGAGAGCTCTGTTTCCTTGAAGTCCTCTATCACCTCCGGCTCTGACGAACATTTCTCTCTCTCTCCCATCTACATGGATCCCGGAGCCTTGAGGAGAGGGGTGTGGCGTAGACATCCCATTTAGCGCTGTAGATTCCGAAGCCTCTAATTCTCTCCCTGTAGGCCAGTTCTGGGTCTCCAGTGAAGCTTCTCTGATATGGGTTGAAGTGATGGACTGATCCACTGATACAGTAATATGTCATCAGGATCTGTTTCATTGCTATGTCCATTTAGCAGAAAATCGTAGTAGATTTTCCCCTAGGGATATGAGAGTTCTCACCTCAAGGTCCTTCGCTTCATTGATAGTGTAAGACGTAGATTCCATTTTGTAGATTTGGCCTTATATTCAATAAGGTTACCATAAAAAAATTGTCTATTTCCAGTGATGTGAATGCCTTTAAGGTGATTTACTTGGAACTTCACTATCAAAGAAGCCATAACTTCTAAGAGATAAAAGCCATCTCTCCTCCCACCACGCAATGCGCATGGGAAGAGGGGCATGGCCTCCGATTACTGTCGCTGGATCCAGGAGCTTAGGATACAGCTGTGTGGACATGAGACTTTGTGTGTCACCCTGGCCAGGGCCAGAGGAAATGAGCCACCCTGGGGAATCTTAGTCTCTTGCCTGGGATCCCCACGCCATGTCTTCCCACTTTGCATAAGCAGAAACAAACTTCAGGGTAGGAGGTGCGGAAGCCCAGGTCTCTGCAGAGAAGAAAGGTGAGCAGGTGGATATCTAACCCAACCATGGGCCCACTTATGCCAAATTTGGCTTTTCACTGAGTACTGCAAGGTCCTGGTTGGAGGTCATCATCTCTCTCTCTCTCTTTTTTTTTTT
>NW_022196913.1:63733682-63751050 GCF_008632895.1 Mastomys coucha
ATATATATATATATATATATATATATATATATATATATATATAGTCTTCCATATATATGTGTGTATATATATACATATATATAGTCTTCCATATATATGTGTGTGTGTATATATATACATATATTTATAGTCTTCCATATATATGTGTGTGTGTGTATGTATACATATATATATGTATATATATATACATATATATATGTATATATATATATACATATATATATATATATATACATATATATAAATTAGAAGGGACAGTTAGAGCAGCTAGGTAGATGAGTAAACTGTGGAGACCATCTATGACAGGGAAAGCACAGGTGTCTCAGAAATATGGGAATCAGGAGGCAGCAAGTAAGGCAGTTTCACTGTTGTCTGTCTCCTTTAGAACATTTCATTAGTGGCTTTGGGGCATTTATTGGGCATCTACATGTGGGAAGTACTCAACTTAATTGTATTCTAATTGTTATGAAGCTCCTGGAGAAGGATATGGGGTGTGTAGCACAGAGTCCTAAAACTCTAATAGAGAAAGAATAGAATTGTATAAATACTGACAACCACGTGGTACCTATCCCAGGAAACAGCCCAAATGTGCTTTAATTAATTAATTTATTTTTTGAAGAATTGAGAAGCATTTTATGATGAAATAATTTTTTGGGTGCATTTGTTGGAATGAATGTTGCTTAATGATCAAAGGTCGAGTTTGAAGGTCACACTTCAGGAATAAAGACACTGCGTTAACCAGGCAGAGAGGTGACGCGGCTGTTCTATTCTCATTACATTTTTATACTGTTTGGAACCTATCAGGCAGCCAACGGGTAGGGCTTGAGCAAATTAATAATAAATAGGAAGAGTCATGGCATGCTTATTTGAAGAGTGCAGACTGGAATCTGAGATGTTTTGACGCAAGTCACAGCTGACACAGCTGGAATCAGGTCCTGTGGCCAGGTGATGACTTGAAGTGTTTTAGACTTTATTCTTCTCTTCCTCTTGGGTGTCTAGAAAAGTTTCATGACCACATCAGCTCACAGCCACCGAGGTAGTTCTATTGGCGGCAGAGTGGAGAAGGTTCAGAAACGGCCTAAGCAATTGCAGTGAGTCATAAAGAAATGCTGAATCTATGACCTAGTCCAAAGACAGAGTCTGCATCCTGAGGGGGACAGTAGTAAATGATGACAGCAATGATCTTGTACTCCAGAGAGAAGAAATGACATGATCAGGTAACTGATTTTTGAGGAGTATCAGATAAGCTAAGAAAGAAAGAAGGAAAGAAAGAAAGAAAGAAAGAAAGAAAGAAAGAAAGAAAGAAAGGAAGGAAGGAAGGAAGGAAGGAAGGGATTGGCATGCCTTTGCACAGGAAGTCTGTGATTTTTTTTAAAATCAGATCCCAAATTGTTTAGAATAAATGCCAACCTTTCTACACGGTAACCTAGGACTGGACTTCTTAATCTTGTTATCATTAGCATCTTAGAGTTTTAATTCTGCACTGCATGGGCTGGTCTGTGTATTTCCCATCTTAGGGTCTAGAGTTGGGTCTTCCAGCATTGTGAATGTCAGGTTCTGGACCATAAGATCTGTTCCAGAAATTGTGGATCTCAGGTTCTGTACCGCAGGAACTTCTCTCAGCATTGGGGTGATTAACCAGCATGTCTGGCTTCAATCCATTAGATGTACAGAACACATGCCCTCCACTTCACCCCAGCATGGGGACAACCCAAAATGTCACCATGATATTTTTTCCTCTGGAAGCAAAATTACTCCCACTCTGAGACTTCCCAACCCGAACAGTCAATTTTGATAATTTTTCAGAAAATCCACGACCCTTAAAGAACACTCTGGCCATTTAATGGGGAAAGGTAAAACAAGAAGCGACTTTTCTCTCATGGGTCTGGCCTTCTTCTGTTGTCCGAGGCTAGCCACCTCAAGTGACCCAGCAGACTAGCCGGCCTGTTCAATGGCATCTTGCTTTAAATGATAGGCTTTTGTCTGGTTCTACTGTTCACTATTTACTCAACCTTTTGCCTTATTAGTGCATATAAATCTATTTGTTCAATTTCACAGTGAAGATTTCCAAATAAATGAAGGGTATACAGCCATAAGATTCCATCCTGGAATCCTGACCTTAGGTAGAATCAACAAGAAACCCGTCTTGTAGCGTCTGGATACCTCCCTGTGCATAGCCCTCTCCTGTAAGATCCCACACAAAACAGAAAGCTCCCCTCAAGTTCTGGCATTAGCGGTAGCAGGTGATGATCCCGAGGGACTAAAACTGAATTTCTATGTTACATGTATGATCTCAATAATAAAACATTAATGGACCAACAAGACTGTAAATCTGTGAGGGACCTTCCTTCCTTTGAAAGGTCTCACTCAGTGACAAGGTAAGAGGGACTGGTCTGAGCATGTCCTGCAGGTCTGACTCACTGTTTGGGTTCTCCATGGAAACCCAGTCTCAAGGGAATTTGTCATAAATTGTTTGCCAGGCTCTGTGGGCTTCTCTTACAGGGGCCACTAGCATCGCTTCTAAAGCAAGTTCTTTGTGAACTTTGCTCTAAATTACTAACCGGCACTGCTTTGAAGAGAAAGGGAATTGGAGCGTGTGTGAGGCCAGCATTAAGAGGGGGTCAGCAGGAAAATGTGTGAGCGCAAGCAGACGTCACCTGCCTCCCCTTGGAGAGCCCGTGGCAGCTGAGAAAGTGTTCTCAGAGCACTCTGAACTCTCACTGGGGTACTGGAAAGAGGCAAAGCTTTGAGTTCACTCTCTCACGTCTGTCAAGCCCTTATTATTAGGTCGGGGCAGACCCTGCCTCCATCCAAGCCCAAGCCTGCAGCATAAGGAGCCAGAGCTGAGGGTCCCACCTTTCACTCACCAGGGTGGAATGCTGTGGACTTTGTTGTGGAGCTTTCTGGAATTTGCAGTCGATTTGAAAAACCCAGCACTTAATTGTTGGTAACTTGAGAGGTAAACCCTGCTGAATCTCCTTTGAAACAGTCCGTGTGTGTGTGTTCAGAATGGAAGAGAAAAATAAGCGCCAACCATTTTTCTTCAAAATTAGTTGTTTGAAAGATGGGTTTGGGAGACCTTGCTGTGTTTCACACAAGACAAATTTCATCCGTTCCCGCTCGAGGCTTCTGGACTTTAAATCTCCCAGGCTTTTGTTTCAGCTTATTATTACTTTTTTTTTTTTAACGTGGCAATACATGCTGATCAAGTTCCCCTAATTAAAGTAGTATCTAATCTCTAGTAAGCTCCTGTCACACAGCAAGTTTTAATAAGCACAGTGTTGAAGACTGTTTCTGCAGAGCACAGGCTCTCCTCTTAAGAGGAGACCTGAAAGAATCCAAGGACTATTTTTCCAGAGAAAATCTAGGCTGGGTGCCTGAGTGCTTTTTCTTTAAATGGCACATGATGTCACATTTCCCAGATGCCAGCTTCAGGAAAACGATGTAAGGTCAAGTTTCAGTGCTCTTGGTGTGTGTCTCTGATGTGTGTGTCCCTAATGTTTACAGGACACTGAACGTCATTGGACTCACCTCCCAAAGTCTTTCTCTGTGGAGGAAGAGCCAGTCTAAGATGGGAGCCGAGGCTCACTCGATCATGCTGGATACTTCCCTTGATATCTGGAGAGAGCCAGTCTTCCTTGGCATCTAGCCTAGTGTATCCATTCCACATCACCGCCTGGAGTGCTGGCTTCCATATATCTCTCACCCTTAAACAGTGAAGCCTCTCAGTACACGTGGAGGTCTGCTCAGAACCACATGGACACCGAGGTCCTCAGAGTTCACATCTCTTTACAAGACCAGAGTACAACCCCCCACATACTTTAAATCACCTCTCTAGATTACTTATAATGCCTAATATAATGTAAATTCTGTATAAATATCATACTATAGTGTTTAGGAAATAATGACCAAAATATACTAAGAATATATATATATGTACACACACACAAATGTTATATATGTGTACATACCTTCAGCCGGTGACTGGCTGACTCCTCAGGTGCAGGACCTACAGATGACAGGCTGTGCTGTGTTCAAGTCCCTTTGCAGGTCCACAGTGAGTCAGGAAGTCACTGTATTAGCAAAACATAGTGGGTTTATGTTGGGTTTGTAATTTATGCATTGCTATTTTTCTTACACTTTTTATAATTGACATCGTTGTGTATTAAAAATCATTGCTGCACTTATCACTCCTAAGGACATGACAGCTCTGCAGAGAGTAGGCTTCATATAATATGGTTATGGTATGGTTTAGTAGGGTTTAGTGTAGTATGGAATGAGATGATATAGTATAATATAAAATGGTATAGTATGATATGGTATAAAATGATATGGCATAGTATAGAATGGTATGCTATAGTATGGTATAATATAGAATGCTATGGTACAGTATAGTATAGTACAGTATAGTATAGAATGCTATGGTATGGTATAGTATAGAATGGAATGGTATGGTATAGTATGGTAAAGAATGGCATAGCATAGTATAATATAGTATAGTATAGAATAGTATAAAATGGTTTGGTGTGGTATGGTATGGTGTGGTATGGCATAGAATGGTATGATATGGTATCATGTAGATTCTCGGGGTCCCAGACAACCTCTCAGCTGCCACCCTCCCTGCACAAGCTGATCATCATGTTCCCAAGTGCTCACTGTAATTTGTGCATACGTAATGAGACATCTTGGAGATGGAACCCATTTCCAAACACAAAATGTATTTTTCCATCACATAACATTGCATACATATCGCCTGAAGGCAATTTTATCCATGATTTTTAGTGTACCTGGATTTGGGCTACCATTCAGCCTGCACATGACATCACACCTGCAGTTTTTCCCCCCTGCCGTGAGGCCAGTGCTCGAAATCAGTGATGCTGATTTGGGAGCATTGTGAGTGCCATGCTTGGGAGCATAGTGGATTAACCTGTAGCTGCCCACAGCATGCTGCAAGCCCACAGGGACTCTCTGTGCAAAGACATTCTCTTTCCCAGAAGTCCAGTCAGTAGCAGCTGGCAGCTGGAGGGGAAGGTCTTAGCTTCTGTCCTTTGAGTCCAGGTGACTCTGAGGTTCCAGCTACACCATTATTCAAGGCTCCAAATGGGGACAAGACAATAGAGAGTGAGTGAGTGGAGCCGGGCTCCGAGGGACTCAGACTGAAGTGAAGGGGTAGGGTGTGATATGTGGGCCAACAGTTGAATACAAGTAGACCAGAATAGGGCGCAAACGGCAGGGAGTGCCCCTATCCATTCATTCATCGGAAATTCGGAAAAGGAGGGCAGGAAGGCATATCACATCACCCTGGAGTGACAACCAGACACCTATAAAATTACAAGTAGCTGCCGAAGGGTTGAAATAAGCGATTTATACTTGAAAAATAATCATTCCAGAAGCACTATGGTAAGGGGACTGCAGGTGGCCGGAGAGAGCAGAGAGACTGCATCAGAAGGTCACAGAAAGAATGAAAGAGAAGAGAAGGGTAGGTCTTAGCACTCAGCCCAGCTGCTGGCAGAGGATGGATTTAAATCAAGTACAAAGGCAGAAGGTCTGCCTGGTACCTCTGTCTTACTAGCCCTTTTCTCTATGCTAGTGGTTGTTGGCATGTTGGAGTGAGAAGTCACTTGAAACACAGATGTGCCTCATCTCCAGAACAGTGAAGATTTGAGCAGACACAGAATTGTGAACGTGAGGCTTTGGAACTTTGGTACTCTCAAGGAGGCATGGAGCCAATACCAAGAGATACTTGTATCTCTTCTCATACGTGTGCATCTACAGACCTGAAAATGGATTGAACAAGATAGTTTGATTCTTGCACAGGGATACAAAGAGTGTGTGTGTGTGTGTGTGTGTGTGTGTGTGTGTGTGTGTGTGTGTGTGCGTGCGCGCGTGCTCCTGCAAGCGCGTGCACACATGTGATTGTCCCATGAAAGCTCTGAGCATTCTGCCCAGGTTGAAGGGCAAGTAGGGCAGGAGACAGTGTGGGGACTTTGTGTGGCCTGGCTTTACACCATCTAGAAATGGATTCTAGAGCCGCAACTAACTGCAAAGGCATCTGGGAAACATAATCTAAGGGGTGGGAATAAAAGAAAAAATATTGACTTCAAGGGCTTCAACCATAACACTTTGTGTTGGTCACAGGGAATTTTTTTGTTTGTTTTTGTTTTTTCAAGACAGGGTTTCTCTGTGTAGCCCTGGCTGTCCTGGAACTCACTCTGTAGACCAGGCTGGCCTCGAACTCAGAAATCCACCTGCCTCTGCCTCCCAAGTGTTGGGATTAAAGGCGTGCGCCACCACCGCCTGGCTCACGAAGAAAATTTTAAAATGTATTTTATGTGTATAGATGTTTTGCCTGAACATATGCATGTGCCCTATGTGCACATAGGTCTCTGTGGAGACCAGAAGATGTCAGATGACATCTTGGGGTTTGTGAGGTGCCATGAAGGTGCTGGGGATGAAACCTAGGTCCTCAAGAAGAGCAGCCAGTGCTCTTAGCCATGTCTTCCAGCCTAGGAACTGTTTAGTGATATTTTCTTTAGAGAACAGTGGCAATAGTGAAATGGGAAGCTTAGGCGTTGATGGGGAGGAAGCTCTCTTTATGCCGTGACGTTCAGAATCAGCTCAACTCAACCCAAGCCCTCTTCCTAGTCGACGACGAGACTTTTGTTTATAACGCTATGTCCACAAGTACAAGGCAAGGTGGAGCTGAAGTGGGAACCTAGCCCTGAATTACATTCTTCTGAGACCAGAGGAACTGGAATTAATTTGAAACCAGCTATTAGTTGATTGCAGGTCAGCCAGAAAGGGAACTGCCAGCCCCGAGGCCCCTAACTCCAGCTCTCCTCCATGCCGATGGCCAGCAGTTCTGCCTTTGGAAGTAGTCAGTTCCCACTCCCTGAGAGGTCTGCACTGGATTCAGTTCCCTCCCTGAGGCAAAGCAGCCCAGAGCTGCCTCCTTCCTGTGCCCTCTGGGAGAAGGCACAACCTCAGGAAGTAGAGATGAGGAGCAGTTCTGTTACTGTGGGTTCACCCACCACCCCCACAGTGGTGGATGTGTTGTTCTTAGGGATGAAGGATAGCGAGAGAATGAAGGTTACAAATTTTAATGTCTGTGGAGTTATAAGATCTGGATATTAGTGATTTTTTTCTTCTCTCCACATACAAATGTACTTTATGCGTATAGCCGAAATAGAAAAGGCAACCCGGAAACTGGGGTGTCTCGAGGTCAGAGGCATTGGAAAGCGGATGCCGAGGTCTTGTGTGGCTGGGATCTGCAGGGATCTGCAGGGATGGTCAGGTTTCATCCATTTGCCCGTTTCTGACTCCTCTCTCTGACTTGCATTTTGGTTGTGAATGCTCCCCTTTCAACTCCGTAAATCCTAACTGCCTCCTGGAGAGATGTTTGGAAACGAGTCCTGCTCTCTAGTTTCTTTCAATTCTGTTCTGCTCAGAGCTGCTGATGTATCCGTTTGTTATTTTTCCATTCCCCGGTCAGCTTTTTTCCGAAATCATTAGGGTTTAACTGGTGAATTTCCTAGTAGAATCCAAAAAGGACAAAGCCTTTATGGTGACTCTACCCATATTTACTTTTGAGGGAGCCCTTCATTTCGTGGATAGAATATCTCACGAAACTGACAGTAAAAGGAAACTGGAACGGCCCCAGTTCCCATGGGTGAGCCACCAGGAGAAAGTGAGAACATTGCTTTTGTTTTAAGGTTACTGCTTCAATCTATCAAGAAGGAGGAGTTGGATGGCCAGAGCTTCTGGGAGAGTGGCAGCCCATTCCAGCTCTCTGAAGCTCTTGCACCTCTCTGGCCTCAGAGGCCCCAGTGTTTATATTCTCAGTGGAAAGGATTATGGGAGGGGTGATAGGGGTGAGGTGGGGTGGGGGCAGTCATCAGGATGTAAAGTGAATTTAAAAAAGAACTCACATTCTCTTCTTCTTTGTGACCGTGCCCCTTCTGAAGGGAACGTAGACATCTCAAGTCAGGAACAAGCATACCCAGATTTAGCAGTGGTTAGGTATTCTTGTTGTGCTTGTGAATAAAACTGAGCAGTGTGTAAGTTCCACCCAGCCCCACCTCCCTTCTCCTTCTCTTAGAGGGAACTCTAAGGGCTGGGAGGTGCACATTTGACTGCTCTGAGCTCTAGAGCATCCTGCCATCCCAACGCTTCCAGTAATCAGCTTTCTGTCCCCATAACAAAATCCATTTAGAACAGGTTGACTGTGGCTCAAAACTTATGCCCGTGACATTCTCCAGTCACCTCCCCATGGCTTCAGTGGCCTGTGGGTAGGCATTGTGCATCTTCGTATCCCATCAAGAGGTCATGTCTGAACAAAACTGCCCATCCTTTGGTAGCGAGTAAAAATCCTGGGGCCCCACAATCTCTGAAGGACACTCTCATAAAAGACTGGAAGTTCTAGCATTAGGCTCCATCTCTTCATGGTACCACTACCCTTCAGTATCCTTCCAACGATCAAGCTTTTGGACACACAAGGATCCTATGAACACACACCCAAGTCTTTGAGCCTTAAAATTTAAGCTAAAGAAGTCCCCCTCTCATTTCCTCCCAAACACCAAAGTAGGGAGTTTTTACCCCAACTTCTTATCTGGGAGTTGTGTCTAAGAAGCTGCCACTTAGAGCTAGAAAGTTGTTTCTGTTCTAGGTTCCTTCAGGACCATATGGACAGTGCCATCAAATCCCTCACTGTCTTCAGCTGGAAGCTGTGTGATTCCCTCCTCAGGCCCCCTTTAATTTGTAGTTGATCTCTGGTTCCCTAACTCTGCCATCTCGTCTCCTCTTCTCTGCCCCACACCAGGCCAGGTTTCTCAAGCCTTCCTTGCTCTTTATCCCTCTAGGATGGTCTCTTGCTCTTCATATTTCTCTCCCACAATTCTGACTCCATCTTGCAGCCAAGACATCCTGTCTGAGATTAGCTGATCCAGTCCCTTCCTGGCCCAAGACTGCTGACACTTTAGCGGATCCAGTGTCCTCCCGGCCTGAGATTGCTGACACTGTTCTCTTGTTTCAAGTCTAATGTCCAAGTACGTTGGAAGTGCAATGCTCTATGGAGCACGGATGGTGGTTTATGCTCACCTGGTTGGTAGGAGTGGTGTCTTCTCCTGCCATTGCGTGTCTCCAGTGAGTAAGGACCTGGAGAAACGATGCCAAGTTCAGAATCTGGAGTGTGGCATCTACCAAACACAATTCGCCCTAACACGGCTGTCAATTCAGAGACAGCTTAAGTGAATACCAGAAGTTGGGAGAATCTATGTTCTACTCTGTGCTCGGCTTATTCTAGTCTCTGCTGTAGAATTCAGAACTGTGTCTCCTGAAACCTCGTCTCTCCTCCAGGATGGAGTGGCTTCTCCTTCTCTTGAGTCCCGTCCACCCTGAAATACTTCTAGGATGGCTAACTCTCTTTCTGCTAAAAGCTCCTTGTGGCAAATCCTGAAGCTATCACTCTTTGAAGTCTCTGCTCTGACAGTTGGATCAACAACTACTACTATAGTATTTGACTGTATAGAAAATCCAAGTAATTATAATGTTCCAAAAATCTGGTGAAGTTTGGCAGCTCTGGATACAGAAAAGGCAACTTTATTTTATTTTATTTTTGTTTTGTTTTTTTCGAGACAGGGTTTCTCTGTGTAGTCCTGGCTGTCCTGGAAGTCACTCTATAGACTAGGCTGGCCTCGAACTCAGAAATCTGCCTGCCTCTGCCTCCCAAGTGCTGGGATCAAAGGTGTGCGCCACCACCAACCGGCTGAAAAGGTAACTTTAAAAGACAAAAGAAAAGCAGATTCTCAGAACAATCCCCTGTCTGTCACTACAGAGTGACCTCCCAGTGACCTTCCAGTGACCTCCCGGAGTCCAACTCCTTGTGAGCAACATCAGGGGGATTTGTAATCCAGGAAAGATATTGCTGAAGAGCAGGTGGGCACTAGGATTATTGGAGGGGACTGAAGGAGAGGCATTCCTACACTTTTCTTTTCTTTTTCTTTTTTTCTCTTTTCTTTTTTTTTTTTTTCTTTTTTTGGTTTTTCGACACAGGGTTTCTCTGTGTAGCCCTGGCTGTCCTGGAACTCACTCTGTAGATCAGGCTGGCCTTGAACTCAGAAATCCACCTGCCTCTGCCTCCTAAATGCTGGGATTAAAGGTGTGGGCCACTGATGTCTGGTTACATTGTTGCTAACAGTGAGACTTGATAACATCTCAAAGCAGTTCTGACCACGCCTGTCCTCTCAGTAGCGATTTTAACAGGATTTGCCCTATGGCAGGATGTTTGAAGAGGGGAAGAGCGCTTCAGGTGTATACCATGGCCAGAGCCACTGTGTTGATTGTAAATTAAGGAGTAGAAATAATCTGAAATATACAGTCAGGGAGATATGAAGGTTGACCTTTAATTAGTTCTCTGTTGAAAAAGAAAAGTAAAGTAACGGAAGAATTAAAAAAGAAAAGTCTTGAAAAATGCAATCTGTTATTTTATTTTTAAAAAGATCATTCAAACAAATATCTAGAGGCAGAGAAGGTAGTTTGGTGGTGGAGCACTTGTTTAGTATGTGTGAAGCCCTGGGTTTGATCCTTAGAACTGTCAAAAAAATAAATGCATAGAATACCCAAAATTGGCCTGTAGGAAAGTGAACCTTCTGAATTGGTCATAGTAACTCCATAAGCATGACACTGTTGGGCGGGAGTCTAATGAGTGAAGCTCACTTTGTCCTGGGCAGAGGATCTTTCCTGGGCCAAGCTTTCATTCGGGCAAGGAAGTATTTAGATGAAGGTCATCAACCCTTTTCAAAAGTCAGCTTTGTGGTGAGAGGCCTTAGCTCAGCACTTGTTTAAGGCCCTTGGGTGTTACTTTCTTGCATCTCCAAGAACTAAGCAGCTGAATAAACAAATATCAGCTTAGGTTGCAAGCCCCGGGATGCTGGGAAAGCAAAGCCTAAGCCCGAGCCTGAACCAGTCAGGGCGGCACCTTTGTGGAGTATCAGGAGCACTTAGGGTGACCAGCCTATGGTTTCAGCTGGTGGACGCCCCTCAGCAATTATGACAGAAGACAAGGAGTCAGACGTGGTGCTAAAAGAGCTTTTATGTACTATATCAGGCTGTATCACACAAATTACACACCAAAATAACATAGCAATCACTAGTATTACTAGCAGAACAATTCCAAACATCCTAACATTCTAACATCATAAGCTAAGGGATCCTAACATCATAAGTTAAGAGATATACGACCTGTCTCTGCTTTGCAGGCTCTGGCTCCCTACGTCTTCTTGGGCGTTGGTTGTGTGAGCGCCTTATCAGGAGGTGGAAGGCGAAAGTCTGGGTCAGAAGGAGGGAGGCGAGAGTCTGAGTCTGAGTGGCGTGGATTCGTTCAGCAGGCCATCTTGTCTCCGGCTTGGTCGCTTCTGGCCGTGGTTTTTAAGATCTTTGCTTATCTCTATCTATGTCTGTACGTTGGGCTTCGTGCAGCCCTCTGTCTTTATCAGGGATTCCACTCTGGGTTACCGCCTTGCAGTAAGCTTATCCATTTCACACATTTACTTTCATTTTATTCACTTTGTCACTTAATATTTCATTTTAACCTTCCTGGCCTTCAGGCCTTACATGGAGTATCCTGGAGAGTGTAGGGAGGTTTGTACCGGCAACACTTCACTTAACTGAGTTCTTGGACCTAGTTCTGACCTTACCCAACTATGAAGATCACCTCGGGGCCCAGCGCAAAGGAGCAGATGACTTAGGTAGACTCAGCTCTGTACAGGCCTCACAGCCACAGATATTTTCTGTTGTACAGAAAATGCTTGCTTGGAACCAGTGTTCCCCTCAGGCATGTGGGCTTCAACCCCATGCCCCGCCCCCATTTTGTGTTACTCTTTGTGTTGCTCTTTGTGGTTTCTCTGTTTTCTCTCATTCTTTTGCCACATGGCTATAGAGTTGTGGAACATTCTTCAAATGCATTGTGAGTCTTCACCCCCGACAGCTGTCCTGGTAGATGATTCAATAGGCAGGGATGATTTCTCCTCTTGCCTGAAGGAAGAACCAAGAAAGCTGAGCTCCTAGCTGTTAGCCCAGGTTTGGGCAGCAATTCCTAGGAAGATAGCTTGTTGACTCTTATCTGATCCGAGCTTCCAGGTTTTCGGGATGAAAGACAAATGTTTACACAGAAATCTGAAACCTAACTTCTAGGTGTCTGAGAGGAAATCTTGGTCTCCAGTGGTTTTTGGTTTTGGAATTTTTTTTTTTGTGGGGGAGGGCCATTACTGAGTTTTATGACTAAGGGCAGCTGATTGTCTCCCATTTCCACTTCTCTTTCGAAGTTTATTTTATGTTTTGTTGTGGTTTGCAGATGTCTCATGGTTTGGAATTGGGAAAGTAAAGTCAAGACAAGGTGTGGGTAAGTAGTCACTCCTCTGGCTTTCCTGGCCTCAGCTGCTTGACTCACAGAGCCACTCAGGTTTCCTCAGTCCTCATTGGTCTTCCTCTTCTGTCTTTCCAGTTTTTGATGGGTTGAAGTAGAAGACCCAGGTTTTGTTTGTTTGTTTTTGTTTTTATTTTTTATACGAAAGGTATTACTTTTGCAAAAACTGTGTAGTAAGTAGGTTTGCCCATTGACGCTGACTTGTTTTTAATCCAACGGGCATGCCAACGGCTGGCTGTCTCTGTTCTAGGCAGTGCTGAGCTGTGAAGGTTTAAGACACAGTGTCTGTGCCGTGCACCCTTGGCTGAACAGGCAAGCTTGGGCAAGTTTGGCTCTTCACTTCATTCTGTTGGCTATGGTGCAGTAGAATTCTGAGCTGGTGAATTAGCTGTTCATTTATGACGAATTTTTTTTCCCCTCAAAACCCGACTTCCACATGCAGACACTGTGATTTGTGCTTGATTGCTTTCTGTTCCCTTGCATTCAAACCAAGTGCGGACAATTGAAAAAGCAAAGTGTATGTTTCGCGGAGGGAATGCAGATGGTATTGCTCATCGTTAGGACGCAAGTCAGGTGTGATCTCTCGGGACTTCCACTCTGCTTGGCATTCTCTGTGGCTATAAAGACAAAAAGTGCAAGCTGGGTGGGCAATTTGAAAAGATAGTTTTCTATTGCTCATCTGGATTCTAAGATTTGGCCATTGGGGTCAGATCCTTTTGGTTGAGGCTCCATTCGTAGAAACATTGGCTCTGGGTAAAACTTCTAAGTCGTGAATGTCCATAAGGAAGCCACCCATTTGTGAGCCATCTGTCCCTCCATCTGCCATTTAAGGAAACCTGCTTTCTTTGCATTGACCCTGACACGGGACTTTGTGCAGTGAAACCTTCCTTAGCAGTGTCTGCCCAGTGAGCCACATATGACACCAGTGATGAGCTCAGGCTGAGACAGGCCATCCAGAAAAATCCTGGAAGGGGTGTGTGGGGGGGTCATTCTTCACTAGCCTCAAAGATTCTAATGCAAAACGTGCACCAAATGGGAGGAAAGGAGACACCAGACCTAGCTGGAGCACCAGTTGGAACTCCAGGATCATGGGGCTCTAGGAAGCTCCCAACAGGCACATTTCAGAAATAGCCAGAGACACTACAGAGTTTTCCCTTCTAGTGTGGTCCATAGGGCCCCTCCTATAGCAGGGATGTGTGCACCAAGGAAAGTGAGCCATCCTGTCTCTACTACTACATGATGCTGTCTTCCTTCCCCCTAAACAGCTAATCCCGGTACCCCTAAACAGCCAGCCACTGCACCCCCTAAACAGTTAACCACCGTACCCCCTCAACACTTTCAAGATACCTTTAACTACAGAAGGATGGTTAGAGAGATTCAAAAGTGTGCTTCCTCCTCTTAAGTGGCAGTGTGGATCGCTCTTCAGAATGTCCCAGGTTGAGCCCACCAGAGGCTTTTGTTGTACCCATCAAGTATGCTGAGGCCAACATGAAGGACAGGACCACCATGAAGAGAGCTTATGATAGAGAGTGACGTTGTGGTGTGTGGCTGTGCAGGGCATGTGCCCCTCTACCCCATCCCCGCTCCACATTCAGTCAGGACGTAAAAGCAGAAAGGAGATGGGGCAAAAGCCTTTTTGATTGTTTCCATGGTGAGGAACCAGGAACAGAAGAGGCCGTTCTAGGACTGGCTGGTTGCAATAAACCCACAGGCTCTGGATGTCCATGCTCTCCCGAATTCTCTAGATTTTGAATGATAGGACAGTTGGATAGTGACCTGGAACGTGAAGACCACACAGGGAGGTGACTGGGGAAAATGTGGCCTATGTTGGTCTGTGTGGAAGATGAACTGGTGGCCAGGGCATTTACCCTATCTAGAGACTGAGCAGCTGCCCACAGGGGTCAAAGCACACCAGCCCACAGAAAAGAGAAAGCCTGGGCAATGCATTCAGTTGTTTAAGAGTAGGAATCCCTCCCTCCTCTGAAGGCATTGTTGGAATTGAGAAGGAAACTTATTTCCCAGATGGCCATTTTAATCATTGGAAAATATGTTCGGTTAGACTTAGAGACATCTAAAAACAAATCAAATATATACGATATGTTATCACATAGCTCTGATGAGACAAAGTTATCTCTCTGTACTTTTTAAATTTTTTCATATTAAAATAAAAATTAGCTATAAGATTTCCATCCATGTATTCTACCTCCTGTTTACCAGCCTTGTAATTAGAATGAACTACCCCAAAATTCACTACCTGTGTACATTCCTAGCAATTTAAAACTTTGTGTTAATATTATAGTACAGTTTTCAAGTTCTCATGAGTTTCTTGTAACAAGCTGTGATGTGCGTCTGACTTCTGTCTCCCTCTTTGTGATGTCTGCTTAGCCACGTGCACAGACACACAAAGACACAAATCATGAGACACGCACAGGCTGCTGTCAAATTATATAGACACTCATTGTCCCCATCGGGAGCTCTTCTCCCCTCCCAACTTTGCTGTGCTCTGCATTCAGCTATATTAAGATGTTCATAGAAAAAATGGTCTTAATTCCCACAACCTTGGCAGCCATATCAATCTTTCAGGCTTTGGAAAAAAAATCACTAATGAAGGGAGCGGCAGTTGTATTAATATTCCTCTGATGAATTGTTGAGGTTTGTGATACTCCATTTGTCAGTGGTGACTTTCTGCAGAGTGAAAAGGCTTTTGAAACATTATCTTCTTCTCTAGCAGCCCAGGGTGGAATTCATGCTCTTCGGTGTGCATGGCTGCCATGTCCTCCGCTCTCATCCCTTTGCACTTAGTTGTATGAGGGGGCGACTCTTAGCTAGTGCCTCGGAGAATAAGGAGTGCTTTGATGAGCGTGGTAGGTTCTTGGAGAAATCTCTATTGTCTTCGATTCAAAACACACAGCACTGCTCTGATTCTCACGGTCAAACTGGGGCCACAGAATAACCCAAGTTAATGTGTTTCTAATTATGGTTCCAGGAGGAGTTTTGTCACAACACGCGGAGTATTTGACGATGACAACTTCTCCATCTCTGGGGGGCCTAGGATCTTTTGAGAAATATGTGGCCTTGACTGAACCTCCCACGGGAGTCCCAAGAGTAGCAAGCTTTGGTAGCTGGTAGCCTTACAGAATTGACTAGCTGCTCCGGGGACCTAGCAAGAGGGTCAGCAGCAGGAAAACTTTACTGACAATGTACAGAAATGCAAGCATCTCCATCTCCGTCACTGGCTAGAAGCTTGTCAGAACGAGACTTGTCAGAAAGCAGATCACAAAGCAGAGATGGCTGGGGATATTAGTAAGAACTTGTCCTTGCAGCTATTCTTGGCACCACTTCCACTATTTGGGAACACAGACGAGCAAGACACAAGATGAGCATAGCCAATCAGCAAGCTTGCCTTGGCTTTGACTGTCGCATGGCTTCTAAGTTGGCTGTGTGAGGGCATGTTTGCAACATCAAGCCAGAGTGTATTATTAAACACAACTTAAACACACTCCCATTGAGAGACTGCTTTAAAAATTACCGGTAATAGCAGTAGGTTCCCCCCCTGCATACTTTGTTTAAGACACAAACTAGCTGGGGATTGTCCAATTGTTATCACTACAAACTATAATAATCCCCATAGGGAGGAAAATGGATCTTTGAGTTCGGTGGGTGGATTATCATTATATTGAATAGGGATTCAGACTGTATCAGACTCTGACAAAACAACCTTTGTTTTTGTAATTGCTTTTCATGGAAGTAATTAAAGATGAGGAGAAAATAGAGAAGACACAGAGGTACTGATGCATGCTGGGGTGGGGGTTGTAAACGCACGCCCTTGGCCAGAAGATCAATACAGACATCCTTATAGTGAGCATTGCCTAGCCTGGGTGTTCGGTTCTTCCCTCTCACTCTGCCTCACTCTGTCCTTGCTCCTTTTCTTCCTGTCTTCTCTAGAGACGGTGTGTTCATTTTGTACACTTCACATGCACGCACATGATCTGTGTCTAAAAGACTCGGCTCCCACATGTGAAGTGCCTATCCATGCGACATTCAACAATCTGGAGTCTTCTCCTATGCTTTCATCTTTGCAAAGCCACTTTGGTTGACTTGAGTTATCAATAGATAAATTGGTTGGACAAAAGGTAGTGGGGTGAATGCAGGGGTATAGATTCTGAGGTGCTGGATTTAAAAATTAACTCTTGTATGAAAAAGACTGAGCTATTTCTATTATATAAGGGGAACTCTATAATGTCAAGGTCCCTATCCGCTGCTGTACATGAAGCACTTTGAAGTCTGTAATGCATTTTCATACCTAATCTCACTCCAGTTCCTAATAATAACAACTGGGTACTCTCTAGCACAGCGCCCCCCCCCCCCCCCCCGACTGTGAGCAGGTGCAGAGGCACAAAGAAGGTGAGTGAATGTGTGAGGTTAGGAAACTCAGATCTCCACATTTACAACAGTGCTGTCAGTCCCCAGAGAAACAAGTGTCCTGGGTTTTTGCCAGGAGTTGAGTGACAGGGCGCTCTTAAGGTGTGCATGTAACCTAGGGTCCGGGGTTCTGTAACTGCAGGTGCAGTTTCAGAAAATGGAAATGAAGACATTGGAACCCTCATATGTTGCTGGTAATTGACTGACATTATACAGCCACTTTGTAAACCAGTGTGGTAGACCCTCAAAATGTCTTTCCTTGGACTTACCACTCTCACCCAAGAGCCATGGGGGCATGTGTCAGCACAAAAACGCGTTCACAGCTGCAAAAATTCATATAAGTCAGTGAGTCCCAAGTCCTTCGCTGGGCAGAGGATCAGATCAGTGGTCCGTGCCATGTCTGTACACTTTAGGATCATTCGACAATGAAAAGGAAGTATTGACACATGGCAGAGAAGAGAGGGAGAGAGAGAGAGAGAGAGAGAAAGAGAGAGAGAGAGAGAGAGAGAGAGAGAGAGAGGAAGA
>NW_022196913.1:63751305-63755175 GCF_008632895.1 Mastomys coucha
GAGGGAGGGAGAGAGAGAGAGAGAGAGAGAGAGAGAGAGAATTAAACATGATGCCAAGTGAAAGTCCTGAATTACATTGGCTGGATTTGTGTGGAATGCCAAGATTTGTTAACTCAGAGTAGGAAAGTAAATTTGTGCATGTCTGGGACTGGGAGTAAGGGAAAGGGAGATAAATACTAACCAGGGCATGTGAAATATCTTAAAATTAGATTGTAGTAATAATTGAAACACTGTGAACATACCAAAGCCCACTGAAATCGCACATTTGGAGCGTATGTAAATTACAGTTCGACCGAAGCCATTCAATTACAGACTGCCTATGCTTCTTCCAACTCCAGGCCCAGCTTCAGTCATCAGCAACGACGATGACTCTGCCAGCCCCCTCCACCACATCTCCAATGGGAGTAACACTCCATCTTCATCGGAGGGCGGTCCCGATGCTGTCATTATTGGAATGACCAAGATTCCTGTTATTGAAAACCCCCAGTACTTTGGCATCACCAACAGTCAGCTCAAGCCAGACACATGTAAGTACAGCTGTTTATACTTATCGACCCATTTGCTGCATAGCTGTTTCAATGATTATGTTTATCAGAGCCTCTGACAAGGCTGGCCGGGGGCTGAGGGCAATGGGGTCTTTGAGGATCCGCGCACTCTTTGGCCTCTAGGCTAGAGTCTTTCATTTATCCCTTAGGGGAATTTTCAGGGTTTGTCTCCTGCTGGGCTGGGAACTGGGGTAGATATGGACTTCTCTAGGAATCCATTTTCCAGGATCATTTGTCAACGTGAAGTTGTAATCAAGCATGCTTATCTGGAGAAGGATGGAGACAGAAAGCAGAAGTGTCACTAGAACGCACACGCATCATTTACAGTTGACAGGCAACTGATGTAACTTAAATCTGGCTTATTGAAAGCAATTAAAGCATGCGTTCTAGGCAGCCAGGAAGGCTCTGTGTTTCGCACAGGTGGTATTGATTTGGGGGTAGTTCTGTGTACTTTTCCCACAGTCCTAATTTCTAGTATCATGGGGCCTTGTGGTGTCATAACAGTTACGTCAAGTAGTGTGAGTTGAGTATAAGGAGGAGAATAACTTTTACTTTTAATAATTATGTTAACCCAGCAGCCTTTACTGGCCAGGTTGGGCCCATTCTACTATCTTCTGAGTCACCGACGAGATATAAAACATGGAGCATGACCTTAAGAGCAGCCAAAAATTCAAAGCATAATGAACACACAGGCTTTCTCCACTGGGACACAGCCTTTTGCTTATATATGAATAAGAGGCCTTGGGGGCTAGGACATCAGGTGGTCTTGATCCAGGGGCTCTCTGGCACGGATGAGGTGGCTGTCCTCTGTCTAGCTGCTCCTCCATAGCCTTCCTGTATTCTGTTAGATTTAAAGACTGATATTTTGCTGAAAACTCATTAGATGAGAGGGCTTAGTCACAATATCTCTCTGTAAACAAGAAGCATTTGTCTTTTCTTTCTATTCAGTTACATTTATCTCAAGGCATGTTTAAGATTGGAGTTGGAACCAGGCATCAGAGATAACAGTATTCTAAGTTTGTGACGTGTGAGACTGAGCCCCACCAACAATTTTAGCTGAGTGTTATATTACATGAGACATATACAAGGATGCTGAAAGACTAGTCTACTCCTTGAACATTAATTATGGTTCGAATTCATAGTGTTCTTAATTCTAACAACTATGGTATGGCCAAGGGAAGAGGGGATATTGTTTAGAATTAGGCGTTCTTGGTGGAGTTTGGCATCATCAGGGGTACTTGAGATGTCCGGGCAGACATCTCAAATAGCAGTCAAATAGAAAGAAAAATCAAGATACTGCTGTAAGAGAATCTGGGGCCTTTCCCTTAGGTGTATCTTACTTTGACACCACCTTCTCCGTGAAGACTAGCCTGTGTGGTACTTCCATCAGCCCAAGGCTGGAGAGTGGAGTTGACTGAAACTAATATAAAGTTTGCTTTCCTTCTCAATGGAGAAGTTAGGCTGAGTCATCAAGCAGAGACCATTGGGCCAAAGTGTCCAATAAGAACAAGTGAGCAAAAATAATAGACACACTAATATGGGTGGAGGCAAGCACAAAGGGCTCAACCTTACAGCAAGAACCACAGACAACTAAGGAATGCTGAAAGTGGAAGAAGCAGTCTTCACTGGGGAAGAACATATGAATTGATTATCCAGTACCAAATGATCAGCCCTGAAAACATCCATGCAAATAATATATAGATTGTAGGTTGTATATATTTAGGAATATATCTCTATCACCTGTCTGTCTATATCTATCTATGTATTTATGGATCATCTATCTATCTTTCTGTCTGCCTGTCTGTCTATATCAATCCATGTATCTATGGATCTATGGAACATCTATCTATCTGTCTATCTGTCCATCCATCCATCCATCTATCTATCTATCTATCTGTCTGTCTGTCTGTCTATGTACCTATGGATTACCTATGTATGCATGTATGAATGTATGTATGTATGTATTTATGTATCTATCATCTATCTATATACACACAGACCAATATAGACATCTGTATTATATATGATATGTTTATACGTAACAAATTATATAGAACAACAATTAATGGAAAAAAAAGGCCATGAATTTGAAAGAGAGCAAGATCCAGGTATTTGGGACAGTTTCTAGGGAGGAAAGGAAATGGGGGAAATTGTAAATTATGTTAGAATCTCAAAAGATAAAAGAAATAATTTTTTGAAGAGAAAACCTCATTTATTCACCAGAAGGCGATTGATTGTGTGGAAGAAGTGGGTGGGTGGCCGCAGAGCTTGTGACTCCACTGAAAGTCTTCCCTAGGAGTTCCAAGAGGAAGTTTGCAAGAGTCATCTCCTCAATGGAGAATCCATGGGGATTTCAGAAGATGTTTTGGTTATTTCTTGAGGCCTTTTAGTTTTGTGGCTTAGCTCTGATGTGCCACCCACACATGGAAGGAAGAGCTTCCCCTCAGCCTCCAGCCCCTTGGCCTGGGCCCTGGAGCATCAAGTCTCTCTGGCTTCTCCTTTACAATGTCTCACTGAGCCCTCCGGGCTTACTGCTCTCACACACATCTTATCTTACACAATCAGAAACTAAACAGTTTAATAAAAATTACAGATCTTCCAGGGATACTTTATCAAAGGAACAGGAGCAGAAGAGGATTTACCCTTCCCTGCCCCATGGACACGGCATGCCTCATTCCAGTTTGTTCACTGCCTGTGCTGGCCTGTGCTGTGTCTTAGGATGGCCACATGTGAATGTGTGTCTCTGCGGTCCTGCTTAAGTTTGACTTTAGCTCTGGAAAAGCAGCGACTTAACCTGCTACCCGTAACCTCGCACACGGCATACTGGGTTTCTGACATCAGATGTTGACTATCTTTTGCTGAAGTATTAGTTACCAATGGATTTGTAACAAAATTCTTCACAGTCCCTTTTCATTGGTTTTATTTCTACTGAGCTTGTGTACACATTGTTTTTATTGGATATACTTTTAACAAAGTACTAGGCAGTCTTCTGGTCCCACAACACCCAGAGGAAGCTCCACTCCTAGGCGCTCTAACACGCCCAGGATCAGAGGTGAGGAGGACACAACATTTGTCCCAACACTGAGGGTAACTGGGACCAGCAGGACCCAGGCACACAGGAACTCTGCCAGCCCAGTGGCTCAGGTTGCTTCCTGTCTGTCTGGGCTGGCCGGTGCCCTGAGCAGACCTTGGGCGCAAACTCTGCAGTCAGTCCCAAAACACCCAGAGGAAGCTCCACTCCCAGGTGCTCTAACAAACCCAGAGTCACAGGATCCCAGAATCACAGGATCACAGAGACAGCTTGACTCTGAGGAGTTCTGACACA
>NW_022196913.1:63755799-63775453 GCF_008632895.1 Mastomys coucha
AACAGTCAAAGAAAATGCAAAAAGCAAAAAGCTCCTCACCCAAAACATCCAGGAAATCCAGGACACAAAGAAAAGACAAAACCTAAGGATAATAGGTATAGAAAAGAGTGAAGACTCCCAAGGTAATGGGCCAGTAAATATCTTCAATAAAATTATAAGAAAACTTCCCTAACCTAAAGAAAGAAATGCCCATGAACATACAAGAAGCCTATAGAACTCCAAATAGACTGGACTAGAAAAGAAATTCCTCCCAACACATAGTAATCAAAACACCAAATGCACTAAATAAAGAAAGAATTTTAAAAGCAGTAAGGGAAAAAAGTCAAGTAACATACAAAGGCAGGCCTATCAGAATTACACCAGACTTCTCACCAGAGACTATGAAAGATAAAAGATCCTGGGCAGATGTCATACAGACCCTAAGAGAACACAAATGTCAGCCCAGGTTACTATACCCAGCAAAACTCTCAATTATCATAGATGGAGAAAACAAGATATTCCATGACAAAACCAAATTTACACAATATCTTTCCACAAATCCAGCCCTACAATGGATAATAGATGGAAAACATCAGCATAAGGAGCAAAACTGTACTCTAGAAGAAGCAAGAAAGTAATCTTTCAATAAATTCACACAAACCTAATTGCACCACTTACAACAACAACAAAAAAACAACAGGAAGTATCAATTACTTTTTCTTAATATCTTAATATAAAAATTAATATTACCAACATATCCTAATCGATTGAAATCCAAAAATATGAGGAATTAGAAATTTATTAACTGTCATCCAATGGTCTCTCTAATTTGGTAATTGGAGAAATAGGTCCAATATTATACAATCCATATACACTTTCAGCTTGTTTGTTCGTGACAATGTCTTGCTGTGTACAACATAATGGTCTTGAGATCTTGCTTCTCCTATCTCAGTCTCTCTACTACTAGTATTGTTTATTTCATGTTTTTACACTATACTTTGGTTGTCAGAACAGCTTACATATTTTAAAAGTATTTATATACCCAAAAAAATGTAGACAATTAAATTGGGAGGGGTTTTGTAAGAGAACAACAAAGAGTGAGACTGAATGCTTTGCTTGACATTTGTAACTCTTGTATCAAGTTACCACAGTAAGAGCCAAGATTTTAAGCTCTTCTAAATATAAAACAAACAAAAATACTTTGTATATTTATGTTCATTTAAGAAAATATTAATAACAATGTATTATTTTGAAATGTACAGTTAATACATTTGGAGTTATTTAAAATTTATATTGAGAAAAACGTAAATATTTTCAGTATTGTTGTAGACAAGCATCTACATAAGACTGTTAAATTAATTGTTTTATATCAAACAACTTTTATAATACTCATTTTTATTGTTATAATATTTTATAAATTTTAAAGACTATGACAAAAAAGATATTGCAGATATTGAAGGGGATCTCTGGGAGGAGCTGGGGTACAAAAGGATAACAATAATGTGATTTAATTCTATTTACTTAAAATATGTTTTTAAATGTTAACAAATTCAGATAAATTGAAATCATGTAACTTTTCTCATTATAATGAAATAAAACTTAAAAAACAAAACAAAACAAAACAAAAAAAACCCAAAGTATTAGACAACTTAACTTAGAAAAATAAGATTTATGAAATCTTCTTTGACATAACAAGTCACAATCATCCCAATTGAGCTATTTCAAAAGTGGTATGCCTTGTTTTAGGTCCATGAGATTCTGAAAGATTAGTTTCAGATAGGTGATTTTTATTGAATATCCTAAATAAACGAACTTCTAATGACCTCTCAAGGAGGACTCTTCCCGAAAGATGCTTTTGATGATGACAAAAAAAAATTATTACAAAGGTTCTGAAGATAGCTTAGCCTCATGCTCTTAAAGCAAACCTCACTAGACTGTGTATCACCACTATTGTCTGAATCCATCACAGGTTTGGACCAAACACTATTATGACAACTCTCCTGAAGCTGAATGCTATGGCCAAAGATGTTGAGTGTAGACTCCTCATTTTGTATCACCAAGAGAGAAATCTGCTTCATTTTACTGAAGTGTAAGAGTACATTCTAGACAGTGCATTCCAATATGTTAAGTATCCACTGATTATTTGTAGTACTTCTATGGGGTAGGAACTAGAGGATTGGTGGAAGTGATGGCTTGCTCCCTGACCACAGTGACACTCACTCGGGAGGCCGAGTTGGATTATCACATGATCAATTGCAGCATGATGAGCATTGAGACAGGCTGTGCTACAGAAAGATCTTGAATCCAGATTTTCAGGAATCTGACAAGTCAATAGGAGGAACAGGGTATCATAGAAAAGTAATAGGAATTAATAAAGACCATACCAGGGCATGGGTCTGGTGTGACCAAATACTCCAGATTTCCCAGAGATAGGCATTTATTTATTTATTTTATTTGAATGGCTCAAGATTTCAAAGGCTAAGCAGGGCAAGTAAGAATGCCTTAGTGTGAGTCAGACGAGGCTCGTGGACTGCTTAGTGCCCCTCTGAGTTGGGCTTTAAGGCCTTTGCTGTACACACCTCGTTTGGAAGACAATGCTTGGAAATGGTGCGGCCAAAGTGATAGAGCACTCCAGTCCTCATGTAGCTTTGCCTTAAACTGAACAACAGCAAGCAAACATCATTAGATTAGGGTTCTTTAACTAACGCCAACGCTTGCTACCCTGAGGAGTAATGAGCAACCATGCCCTTTGACATACTTTTGTTCTATCAGAAGCTGTGTGGTAATTTTCATTTACCGAGTCCAGAGATGGTTTGCAAGATTCTTAGAGCAATGTGAACAGAGCTGACTTGCTCCCGAGCACTTTCCAATAGAAAGTCTGTCTACTTTATTGCAGGGCCCAGAGGTTCCCCCAAGACCGCCTGATAATAATTTGGTATTTGGAGGCTCCTGCGTCACTGCAGGAACCAAAGGAGGCTAAATCCAAGGCTGATGGAGGAGAAGAGTTCTATGGTTATCTGCAAATTCTGGCCAGACAGCATCTGGAAGTCACTCCTTAGCTTCCATAACTAGCCAAGCAAGAAGTTGCCTTCCCAGGACAAAACAGAGTGCTCTAATGACTAAGCCCTCAAAGTGCTGGGTCACTTAAACTATAGACCATCTCCTCGATCAATCAGGATGGCAAGATGGAGCTGAGGAGCTCAGCAACATCAAGTCTGGAGTTGGTCTTTATTCAACTAGCCTGTGTAGATGTGTCTGAAAATCACAGCGTCTTACAGCATGGGGTGGTTGACCAGTAGGATTTACAGACTTGGCCCAAGGGCAGCTGTGTTGTTCTCTTCTCCTTGCCTCGCCTGTTGAGAGAGATTTTTGACAGGGTGTGATGGGAGCACACCTTCTGAGCTGAAAAACAGAATCAAAGCCTATTAACCAGCAAAACTCCCAAATCGTGTCTTGAGGTGGTGGGTGGGGATGTACTTTATCCGTAGACTTACTGTTGTTCCCCAAATCGTGTTTCCTTCTACAGCAGCCTTGAAATTCTTCTTGGGTCCTAAGCCCTGTGCCTAAACTTAAGCGGGGTGGTTTCTAAGACACACCCTCGTATCTTTGCCTTGAAGAGCATGTCCTCTGCACACACCTAGGGCTAGCCACTCTTAGAGGCAGATGCATAGCAAGAATTTTAAAGTTGTTTTACATTTACTTTGAAGGTTGACTTTATTTTCAATGAAATGGACATTTATTGCCTCCCTGCAGTATGGGTCCCATGTTTCTTCAGGTATAGCTGTGTGTTTCCCCCACTGATCATACACTTATTAGGCAATTGCATAAGTAGGCACAGAATCACTGGTCAGCAACAGTGCAGGAAAGCAAGTGTTCTGAAAAGAGGGGACATTTGAGCAGTAGTTGAAAATGTCACACAGTCCATGTCCTATTCTTCTGAACTACAATGTCCACTCTGTCACTCTACTCCCAACAAAGGCAAGTGAGAACTTTCGCAAAATGACAGAGGTTTTCAACACATTTGAAAAGCTGCTTTGAGGACACAATGAGCAAAAGTTCTGAATTCCGTTTAGGACTCTAGAAGCTCAGAACATCAGAGAGCCGCACCAGGCCATGTCAGACTCCAGCGCAGTCACATGACTGAGGTCTATCTCAGTGGTCAGGGTCAGGGTACAGCAGTAGAGACTATTGGGTTAGAGCTCTATCTTTTACCTTGATTTTCTTTTTAACTTTAAAAAATACATTTTTAAAAAGAACTCAATTGGCCAGATAAAAGCTGCTTTGGGAATTGATTGTGTGTCCTGGAAGGCTACAGCCTGGACTTTAAACAGAAGCTAAGTCTATTCTACCCAGCACAAGGCTAGGATAGAAAGAATAGTTGCTCTGGGATGCTTAGAAGTTGCTTTGCTTATTGCACACCGTGTTGACAACTCATCCTGTGGGGGCCGCCATGGTGCACTGTTGCATTCTGTAGGTCCCAATACAATTCTCAGTGCTGTGGACCCCCATTGCTAAGTACAACAATCTGATGTCATATTCAATCTCAACTCCAAGTGAGATGGTAAGAAGCTATCGATTAATGCTTTAAAAAGCAGCTTGCATCTCCTAGAAGATGGGGAAATGAGTACATGCCGCATCATTGCATATAAAGTGTAAGCCATATAACAAACTTCACTAGATGAAGATTTCTTAGCAAATCACTTTGAAGCACATTCATAGCTAAGTAAAATCGCATTCTTGGCTTTTCACTGAGTGATATTTTTACTAAAAAAAAAAAGTGTGAGAGAGTAATAGCCCTCATTTGAGGATACTTAGGCCTTCTGCAGAAAACACACTGATGCTGGACTTGAGAGCTGAGAAACAGTGATTATGGATGCAGGTTGAGAGGCCTTGCTTCTACTCCAGCATCATCAGTCTGCTGAAATAATCACGTGAGCACCCGAGCACATCAGCAGGGTCAGTCTGAAGCTTCCAAATGACTAGTGATGATCTGGGGTGTCCCAATGTATGGAGGATACATATGTAATTGAGACTGGGCCTGGCTGGAGCCAGGCTGCATTAGCAACATGAGCCTAGTTGAGCTTCATTTCTCACATGTGCCAGGAGACTGTGGACCAGAACCATCACAGCAAACACAACTGTAAACCAGCAGCCTGCCTTGTGTTGCTAAGAAGCACACATTACCCAGAATCTCTGGACAGTTGAGTATTCCTTAAGTAGACGGCGACACCGTTGCAGGTTGTAAAGCTCCATGCTTTAGGAACTGTCTTAAAAACCCAGGCTTTGTCATTGAGAAACACAGTTGTCTTTGCGTTACTGATTCTTCAGCTTAAGGGGTGGGTCCACCGGTGGGCTGCTTCTAGGATCATGTGTTATACTGGGACTCCACCCCAGTTCCTGGTTGGCGAACTGTCAGCCTTCGGGCTCAATGAGGTTGAGGTGCTTTTTGTTGATTCCTTTGGGTTTGCTTTTGGCAGTCACAACTTCTTTTCTATACAGGTGAGAAAACTTTGCAGTGTCCCACGGGCAGGATAAGCAAGGGAAGACAGCACTTCTCTGAGCACTCAGGTCACCCTGAGTACCCAGGCAGCTTGACCAAGCGGGTTTAGTCTTTAATTTGGAGAACTTCCTCCTGGGGTCAAGGCAGCAGCCCAGAGCGATGCTTAGGTGTGATTTGTTCTCGGTGGCTGCATCTATTGCTGGGGAATGCTCTATGTTTTGTTGGTTCTAAGTGCTGGGCCTCCTGTGTGGAAGCAAGGATTAGAAGATGGTATACGTAAGAAAACAAAGAGGAATCCCGGCTGGCTCAGGGATGCTGCAGTTCCTTCAATGCGATAAAGTTCAATTTTAAATCAGGAGAGTCTCAGGCAAGCCACAGGGAGTTGCTCACCCTAGTTGGTATAAACCTGATGATTTTTTTTTTCTAGTAAGACAGAATTATGTCTTAATCACTCCAATTGGCATTAAGTGCCCTAAAATAAGATAATTTGAATTAAAGATAAAGGGTATAACATAAGTAATATAGTAGAAAACTTGAAAGACACAGGGAACAAAGGTGCCATTTTAGCTACCTATAATCCTGTCAGATACAGCTGCTGACGTGCTCAGGCTTGGGGATGTCTGGTCTTGTGAGCAGCCTATAGCTATCGAACTTACTGTGCCCCCGAGCTTTGTGTGCCCCTGCTCTGTCTTCAGTGTGGGCATTGTTAATAATGTCTATAGAGTGGGTTGATGGCAAGTTTGGAGGAAGGATCTGTGTGTAATACTTCTACTACTTCTAATTTGCTAGCAGTGTAGAGAGAGGTTGATGTAGAACTGGGAACTTGGCACTGTGGACAGATCAGGTCTGGTGGAGAGGGGTCCTGAAGTTCAGGAAAGGGAACTCTCGCCCGTGCGGAGTGTCGAGAAGATATGAGCCCTGCACTGTGGGCTGGGAAATCCCTGTAAACAAGAAGCTCTCTTGTTCTGACAAGGCAGACAAGGAGCCCATGTTCAGGGTCAACTCAAGGTGATTTCTGACTCCCAGTTCTATTTGTCCCCTAGTGAGGCTCAGGAGCATCATGGTTTCCTGTTCCCCACCTAATGCTCCTGGAACCTAGCTGGGAACCTAGCTGGCCCCTTCCAGGGTCTACAGAATCCTAAATGGCCGGGCTGGTTACGTTTTCAGTACCTAGGCATCTATTTTCTTCTCCCCGGGACTCCTGAGTTAAGAAGGGACCTCCAGCAGGCAGGGGCGTCCATTCAGTCTGAGCTAAATTTAATGAAGCTGGCTGCTTGGATTTCCAGATTTTTTCATCACTAAAGCTTTCCTCTTTATGATTCTCTGGGAGTCTGCTCTCAAGTTGGGGTTTGCGCAGCAAGACCTGAGTTCAGTAGTGAGATGTGCAAAGGTATTTTACTATTGAAACTTCCCTAATGACATTTAGATTGTCAGGACCCCCATGTTCAGAATATACGTGTTCTCATGATGTGTAAGAGAGTGCATCTGGGTGGTTTTGAAAAAGAGGTAGCACTGGATCCTAGGTGAAACCCAATGACCCAACCTGGTTCTTAGATTACCAATCCGTTTGTTACTCTGTCGCTCTTATGTAACACATTCACTTGGCCACACCAGTGACTTTCCCTATGCATTGAAACAGAACCCAAGGTCGTTATTCGATGATGCTGACATTTCAGCTGAGTACCACATAACCCCCAACGTCCCAAGTCTTCAAATTAGGGAATGTTTTCATGAGAGGAGACTCTGAGTCTTCAGGATGCCACCTAGACAGTTTTCCTGTAGAGTAATGGCTGTTTAGTCAATTCCTACTTTGCTTCTGAGTTTTTGCCCTCACTGAAATGCTTCACTCTTTGAGTGGATTGGCCTCAGTCTACTTATGCAAAGGAAGTAGCGTGCCCAGGCTGGGACTGGAGATCTTGCTTTCTACCCAGTAGCTGACAGGTCTCAGATTTCTCCACCCCGAGTTTACTTCCTTGAATACAACCTCTTTCTCACCTCCCTCCCTTTCCTGTCTTGGGGTTGATGAAGCTAATAGTTTTATTTCTTCCTGGCTCCTAGTTCCATCAATGCCATCACCTTATATTTGTAGAAATAACCGTAACTAGCTGTTGCTTAAATGACTTTTCCTTGTTTCCATGGGCAATCGGGGGTTACATGTTCAGAGTGTTTCTTTGAAAACAAAAAACAAAAACAAAAACAACTCTGTTGTAAGTGAAGAGCAGAAACCCCTTCTTATACAGAAGGCTTTTCATTTTTTAACACTCTATGCTGACCTTCACAGATAGGCCCTGGCTTGGAAACAGGAAAATAATCATGCTGTGAAGGTATTCATGATGGCTACTAGCTAAGTCTTAGCATTTCCAACTACTGAACTCTGGGAAGGGAGATAACAGCCAAGAGGCAAAGGGAAGAAGATTACCCCTAACTTCCTGCATTTCTCTTCTCTGGGTTTGTGTATAGTCTGCTGTTTATACTCCCCAGTTCTGGTCAATGGATCTTAACTACACTTGGGTCTAACAGTTGATAAACTGGAATTGTCTTTCACATTATGATCCCAGTGTGACTGCTTTTACTCTGGCAGAATCCGTGTTGCGGCCTAGGAGGTCTTTGCAACCGTTTTCAGCCTACCATGAGGAGCAGCTTTGGAGTCGGTTTCCAGGTTCAGCTGAGCTGTTTCCCATGCAACATTCACATCTGGAGAGAAAGGGTTTGGGGTGGGTGAGTATGGGTTGGTGTTCCTTCATGAAACCCTCACGTCCACAGGACCAACTCTGGATAATGCTGCCTCCTCACTCTAGGCAAGGAGGCCCACACTCCCTGAACAACTGCCACTCTATAGGTCCGGCCTCTGGGGCTACACAGGTTCTAGTGAGACAGGATACACACGGGGAAGGGCTGCGGCAATGCCACGCGGAATACTGCGTGACTTCATCCCATCTCCCACGGCGCAAGCAACAGAGCGCACTCAAAACACAATGTGTACTGTCTTCCTCTGAGGAACTCCGGGGCTGGTCCACACGGATGAGTGGTTGGTGGCACTTGGAATATCTTACTGTATTGGTGTGTCTATGCTAATGAGAACTGCTTTCCTGGAATTTGTAACAATCATTCAGAGGCAAACACATATTCTAATAAAGACAAGCGTGTCCGACATCTGGCCTCCAGGTCTGGTTTTGTCACGTTTCTCATGTAGACTTGAGGGTATAATTTATTGTTGGGATTCCTGGAAACACCCCCATAAAGTCCCCTATGAGTTGTCCCCATGGGTGACCAGTGTCCCACACAGCCCCTCTAGATTTCTTGTAGTTTCCCTGCCTTCCTTTAGATAGAACCAGCCCAGGGGGTGAGGGAGCAGCTACAACCTGAAGCAAGGAGTTTAGAGGGATGCCAAAAACCTCGGCACTCAAGAAATAATATCCCCACACCACATTTAAAAGATGAGCTGTAAGTGAATGGGATATAAATATCAGAATCTTAACTGAGGGCATCCACGGGCTGGGGACAAGAGGGAGGTATGTCCCTATGGATCAGGGTCGGAGCCTGTCTTCGAGGAAACATCTGATTGTCTTCTCGCTGGACACTGGCTTTCACTTACATGTTAATCCTGCACTGAGCAGCCATTCACGACTAGAGAAGTTTCGGTGTTCATGAATTTCGTATGTGGGAATCTAGCTTCCTCGCGGGGCCTGGGTCTTATGTAAACCTCTGTCTGCTGTGAAGCCCTGTGATGTATACAGAAGCAGCTCAGCCGATTGTCCCTCAGTCTTCTCTCCCTTCCTGTGTTCCTGGTCTAATTGTTCTTCGGCATTCACACCACTTCCTTTGCTCAGCCCTTGGAGCAGATTTCCCTAATGGCCTTTGCTCAGCCAGCGATGTTAGCATCTGCCGCGTGACCCATTCTCTGATGTTTGCTGCAGCATCTAAGCTTATCTCATTGTATTTATTTTTTTAAAAAAATGTGACCCTCAGTGAGACAGAGACAAACACATACACAGGGGCAGGAGAGAGGGGAGATGGAGGGAAAGAGGAAGGAAGAGAAACAGAGACAGACACAGAGAGAAGAGGACAGAGAGAGAGGAGAGGGAGAGAAAGAGAGGGGGTGGCTCTTGCAAAGGATTAAAAACTGGGAAGTTAGGTTAGAACTTTCCATTAAATGTGGGGCTAATTTGTGAAAACGATCAGGTGAGACAGTTAAGTGGGACTCTCTAAGAGTCACCACACCTTATCTTCTTGCCTCACCTCTGGAGACTCACATTCAGCATTATGCTTGCCAGGCCAAGGATGCAGTGTTGAATTTTAGATTATTCTACACCTACGCTGTGGCCCCTTCAGCTTACAAGCTCTTTTGTAATGTCTGTATTTGCTACTTTTTTTGTTGTTTGTTTGTTTGTTTGTTTTTGTTTTGGGAGACAGGGTTTCTCTGTATATCCCTGGCTGTCCTGGAACTCATGCTGTAGACCAGGCTGGCCTCAAACTCAGAAATCCGCCTACCTCTGCCTCCCAAGTGCTGGGATTAAAGGCGTGCGCCACCACCAACCGGCTGTATTTGCTACTTTTAAACCTCCTATATCTAACCTAGACCTGCCTTTCTTTTCCTAGGCTCCGTAGGTCACATTTTCACATTAAAAAAAAAAATCACTCTGTGTCTCAGGATAGATCTTTTCATCTGTATAACAAATGAGAATATTGAAGCTCAGATAGATTCGTGGGTGGGAAAGGTTTCAAATAATATCCCTCATATACATGAGAGTTTCTGTCCCAGGATCCAGGAAGTCAGACTCTTTTTGGCTTTGCCCATCCTGTGCTAAATTACATGCTTGAAGTTTTTAACTTTGCCAGAGGAAGTGCAGTGTTGATGAGGACTGTCCACGTGAGCCTACAGAGACGCACTGGAAGCCACTTACCTCCAAACAGGAAAGTATCCATGTAAGGGTGCCTTCTTGGTAGGTAATCAACTTGACACAGGAGGGAAGGGCCCAGTTAGTAGGCAGGCCTGGGGACCTGTTGTGAAAGGGTGGGTACAGTCTTCCTGCCGGACAGGGACGGCTTCTGTCCCCCTAGAGCAGTGGCTGTCAACCTTCCTGATGCTGCAACCTTTTAATACAGCTCCTCATGTTGTCATGACCCCAACCATAACATTATTTTCATTGCTACTTCATAACTATAATTTTACTACTGTTATGAATCCTAATGTCGATACCCGTGCTTTCTGATGGCCATAGGTGTCCCCTGTGAAAGGGGAATTCTTCCAACCCACAGACTGAGAACCGCCTCACTAGAGTCTTTGCCAGAAGTTCTGAAGTATCACAAAGAGCGAGTTCTAGGTTCTTCTTTTTGCTAAAATTCAAATCCTGTCATTTTCCCCTTCTTTTTTACTTTTGTGCAAAACCCAATCTGAAATTTTTGCCATTCTTTTTCCTCCTTAAGAAAGAAAAGAAAAGAAAAGAAAAGAAAAGAAAATCATAGAAAATGCCTTTCCAAGTGACTCTAGGCCTTTGCAACTCTCATCGGCACTTCTAGGTCAGCCTGAGAGCCAGCTTTCCAGAGTCACGTGCTTGCAGGATGTGGCGAGCTGTCCTGGGGGAGTTTTTGCAGGCACCACTAGGATGGCTGAACACCCTCAGTAACTATTCAGACCAGGCTTTTCCAGTTGGCCAAGGGAAGGGAGGAGCGAGGCAAATCTTTTCATCCATGTTCTGTGGACAGGAGTGCTTCCGAGTGTCTTGGTGGGCAGACCCTTGGCGCCTCAATCCTCTCCCATCCCCAGCTGGCTCACTGAAAGGCACTCACTGTTTCCTAAGTCTTTAGGGAGTTCCTTTGAGAGCATGAGTTGGCATTGATAAATGACATTATTTCCTGAGTATAACTAGGGACTCCATAAAACCAGGGGACATCAAGGGGTTAATAGTCTGAGCACCTCTACCGTGACACATGCACGCATTCACAGACTCCCGCATGTAACTTTTACTTTACATTTGTCTTCGGATAGTTAGAGCAATGTGTTTTCTCCGAAACAATAGTCTAACAGTGGTTTCTGGGCTTGGGAAGTAACAGATGAGTCATGGTGCCGAGGCTAGCCAAAACGAACGATTCTTCTCTGACCCAGAGCATACTCTCTTATTTCTATTGATAACTTAGACACGCCAGAGTGGGTGATCGGAGTTACTCAATTCCAGCTCAAAGCTCTCTGGGACAAAGGCAAACACAATAGAAGTAGTGTTTACTGGAGACTCCCAGACCCTTGGACCTCTGCTCGTTGATAGCCCAAGGCTGCAGATTTGGTGCTGCCCCTGGGGTGGCGGAGATGCAGCCTGGAGAGCAAAGCAGCTGGCAGAGATGAATTAAAATGAGGCTTCGGAAGAAATGAGCTGAAAGATTCCAAAGAGAGACTCTGATGAGCTCTTCCCCGACCCGGCCGGGGCTGGGGACTGCGTGTGTTATGTATCTAGATGCTTTGGCTGGTGTGGAAATTTTTTCTAGTGTGTTTTCTAGACTGAAATACATCGCTGACTAATAAGACTTTGTGGGACCTGTCACAGGGAAACAGCAGGATGTGGAGGGGCAGGAGGCCATGAGGATGGAAGTTCAGCTCAGGCTCGGCGTGTCCAGTCGTCCATCAGCTGGATGATGACTGTGTAGTCAGGAAGCTGAATCCTACCAGTAACTCAGTGCTAGTGTTCACTGGGCGATGCTGAAAATGGAGATTGGAATAATCGCTCATTGACAGTTTTGTAAGTCCACAGTCGTCGGCTGTTCAATGAGCAGATGAGGCCTTTGACAACTTCCATTGGAAGGACAGTACCTAGAAAGTCAGCAACAGCTGGCGGGTGACGCCCAGGAGATTCGTCCTTGCTTTTCATCCTGCTGGAGTGTTGGGGGTGGGGTGTGTGAGCTGTCTCTACCTCCCTGGGCATCAGGCCTCAGGTAGCCTAAGATTCCAACAACAGCAAAGGCTAGACCACCTTCTTAATTGCATATTAACAGTCGCTGCAGCCACACCTGTTCACAGCAAGTTTAAAGCTATTTTTCCCTATTTTTTTCTATCCCACCTCAGAAGCCAATGGCGTTCTGACAGTTCTGTCTAAGTGTTGTGAACGGGGCTGCAAGTATGTTTTGTATAAGAGGGGTCAATTTTCCAGAGGCGCCATGAGGGGTCAATTTTCCAGAGGCGCCATGCAGAAGTTCCAAGTGTGACTTTCTTTCATCTGGAGAACACCCCAGGGTTGGGGGAGGGGCATACACACGATTCTACAAGGAAAACCGAGTCAATGAAGATGTGAAGAACAACTATAGAATAACTTGAGAAAAGTTTAGAGGTGGGGTGGATATGCTGGGCGACCTTGAAGCATCGGTCCCTGAGAGGACTTGGTGTCAGAGCACAGGAGAGGACTGCGTGATGGGTTGTGGGAGCCCACTACCAGGCTCAGAAGTTTCCAAGGAACAGTCAAAACCCCTAGTGTTTGTCAGGTGGTTCCTTTCTAGGAGCTAGTAAAATTTTGAACCACTCAGGGACTATACCTTCAAGATCTGTGCCACTATTGCATTACAAGTCTTAAATGTCTTCTCAGCTGGACAGTAATGACTAATACTTGCTATTATAGTGTACACATCCCAGCATCAGGGAGGTGGGAAGGTAATGCTTGCCACTCAGTCATGAGAACCTGAGTTTGGATCGCCAGCACCCACAGAAATGGCCACTTATGGTTGCAGTATGCATGTGTGACCCCAGCACTGAGCAGGCAGAGACAGGAGGATTCCCTAGGCTTGCTGGCCAGTCAGACCAGACAAACTGGTGAGCTATTGTTGGTTCAGTGAGAGATCTTATCTCCAAGAAAGGTGGAGAGGGGTTGAGGGAGATTGAACATAGATACATGTGCACATAGGTGTACCACACATACATGTCAATGTATACCACATATACAAACATGTACACATATGCAAAACATACTAGCATTTTTACAGTGTAGTTCATGTTTTTTTTTTCCTCATTTGATTTACTCTTAATGGGTACTGCTGTTATTTTAGTTGCATAAAAGAAAATAAGTGACAGAGAATTTAAACAAGCTGGTCAGAGCTATATGGCTAATAGGCCGAAGGCCCATGATTTGAACCTTGTCATTGTGACTATAGGATCTATTCCCAATGCAGTTCTAGAGCAGGACCAGCCCTACAACACTCATCAAACAGGCTTAATTCATGATTTTTAATGACATAGATCATGAATTTGAGATAGTGTGCATTAAACAAACATGGTTAAAAAAAAAAACTCATAGCACAATCTCCCTGAAAACTGGTCTTGCCTATAGTTTAAATCATATAGGTAGTGTTTCTCTCTACCATAAAAGACCATTGCATTCTAAACAGAGTCAACTCTAGGAAATTCTGGTGGTAAATGACCAAATAGCCTTGGGACATCACTTTGATGGAGCGAGGCATGATAACGCCTATAGGACATGAGGTGACAGCAAAGCAACACTGTGCTTTTTTGATTGAGATTTTTACCCAGCATGTTTCTTTAAAAATAATTTAAAAACAAAACAAAACAAAACAAAACACAATAAATGTATCCAACTGAGAGAGAAAGAAGGAAAGAGAGTATGCCCACCCAGAGATTCTTTCTAACAATCAAGTCCTTGCATTCCAGCCAATGTTTATAAATTACCTACATTGTTGCAAAACTGATGACCCAGATGTTTGTCAAAGATGGGGTGGGGGGTGTCTGGTCTGGACCACAGGCACCGTTGAAGCTGGGCATCCATGACATTGGGTATGGCAGGTGGAAGGCTCCCTGGGATGAGCTCACATTGCTGCTAGCAGATCTATTTTAGCTGGACTGACTTCTCCTTTACTGATATTTTACTGTCCTCTTTGATATCCATTCTTCTTCAGGCCTCCTAATATGAAAACGTTTCCCTGGTGGTGTTCAGCACATGGGAAATATGATCAGGAGGGTGTGATACTTAGGAATAGGATGTGGGGAATGGCTGTCACTCTAGGCACAACGCTAGTGCCATGAAGAGGCGACTCTCACTTCTAAACATTTAGCTTAGAAAAGGACTCTACTGGATTCATTGATGAGTTCCAGGCCCTCTATGCACTAACAATACAATTGACTTGAGAAAAGGGTCCGAAAACAATAGCTAAGACGAAGACCCATGTCTAATTTTTTTTTTCGTGTAGCACTTAATGAAGTTACCGAAGTGCAGTAATTTCTAAAACCAGTCTTCAAGGGGAGAAGGCTCTGAAGATGGTTAGGAAGACCCCATGATGCACACACACCCTGGTAAAAAGGCAGAGCTGGTCAGGCAAGTTCACTGACGTGGCTGGTTTTCCACCGGGGAAGAGCATGCTAGTTGGTGATGGCAGACGGTCAGAATGGCCATTGTTGTGTGGCTCCATCCCAGGGTAAAAAGTTACCAATATTATCGTTCCTCCCTCCAGACCAATTCTTTACTTTCTTTGGAAATTTCCCCCACTGTGGTTTGATCTGTGAGGAATTGCTGTAAGAGGAGATAATAGGGCTTATGGACAGAAATGATTGAATCACTGTGTGCCAATAAAAAGTGTTCAAATTGCATTTCACTACATAATGAATTCTGGTTCAACTTGCTTTGACATAAATAAGATTGGGTAAGCGAAACCAGAAGTAAATCAAATAAATTAATAAAAGCATCAGAGTCCTTTCAATTCTGTCCCCAGACAGTGTCTGCTTATTTGTATAATAAGACCTGCTCTTATCAATTACAAGCCTGGCATGTCACTTTGTAAGAAGAAAAACTTGAGGCAAGAGTTTGGATATGCTTGCTTTTGTTGCAGAAATACCAATACTCCTTTTGAATATTGAAGAGGTGAAATTTGAAAACCAGGGGCGTGAGCCCCAACTTTCAACTAAAGATAACAACAGCAACAACAACGACCACAACAACAACAATGAGAATTTAGATGCAGACGTGCATGTAATACTAATGATTAGCTGTTCTTCCTATTTCCCTAATCATACACGTTTACCGAACATGAGATTTTTGCATTTTGTCTAGACGAAGGGTCTGTCTCCACTAGCATAATGCATAGCTGTGTTTGTGAGTCTTGTGAAATATTGAATTTGCATCACCACAGACACTTGTAGAGTTCATTGTCTTACTCTGTGGCCAGGGGGAAAATACGATTTTTCAGATTTACTCTCGGCATGGTGTTCTCGTAGCCCTGAGAGCACTTCAGCGATTTGTAAGGCACGGTTTGTCACAGACCCCAGCACTGAGCACACCACACACAGTGCGAGGAAGACTGATTTTAGATGTGTCCATTATTTAATATCTACTGTGGCGGTTGGGCTATTTTGCAACCGCTCTATTGTTTATTGGTGTTTCTTGGAATCCGTGCTTGTTTTCTGAATGTGATCATAAAGCCACCAAGCTAAATATAGAATATGTAAGTTATGAGCTGGGCATATTCGAGAACAAAGGGCTGGGTGAAAAAGTCCTTCTCTTTATTCTCGAATTACCCTAGGACTATAGGAGAAAGCAGTGGACAGTTTAGCCTGGAATATTTCTGCTAGGTAAACAAGTACTTTATGGCTCTCTGGCGCAGTGACGGGTCACCTCAGCTGGTCCAGCAACTTCACCCTGTACTTTATGGCTCTCTGGAGCAGAGACGGTCACTTCAGCTGGTCTGGCGACCTCACTCTGTACTTTTTAATTGAGGTTTATCATATTTAGTCACTTGCTATTTTGAAATTCCAAAGAGCAGAAATTACTTTTTTTTTTCTTATAATCCCTTAAAATTGAGCTCGAATGACTCCCCTTGGAAAGACCTGGGAAAATCCACACGTTTCTAGATCTTGAGACATGGCCTCTAGCTGTTAGAACGTAGTTTGGCAGGATTACTATGATTTCAGAAGCCCTGGATCTTTGCATGAAAGATGATTTATCTGTGAACTACATCTGGTGTTCTTCACCGTGAAGTAAATCGAGCATGTGCGAAATGAACTTGAAGCAGGATAGAAGAGATCCCCCCCTTTTTTTTTTTTTGCATCACGGGAGGCATGCAAGGAAGTGCTAAAGTGAAACTATAAGCAGATTGGCTCAGGAAACATTGGCAACAGGGGCCATCAGGAAAAAAGTTTTCTGGTGAAATTTATTGACATTGGTATTCAAACTAATTTCGCAACCTCCGTCTTAAATAACCATGACCCCCCCCCCCCATCAACGTCTTCTGGCACACCAAAGAGCAGAAAGAACTTGGGAGAACTCAAACCTGTGCCTTAAATGTAAGAGTTTGACTCTTTAGGTGGACTGTGTGTTCCCATAGATACAGGTGACCATGGCAAGGAATTTCCTGTGTACTCAGTGAAAACCACTGCTCCCGCACAAAGGAACTGCTTCAGAGAGAAGCAACTGCTGCGGCCGTCCTGGTCAGGACCTATGTTCCTCTGCTTTCCTTTGAGAGCAAAGTTAAGTTTGCAGCGGAGTTAGACCATGAACTCAGGGGAATTTGCTTCTGTAATCCAGGAGAAGAGTGACCCGGCCCCTTAGTACCCAAGGTTTGGTGGTTTGGAGAATGCAATTGTTACCCAGCCACTGCCTGGCCTGGGCCTTAAATCCACTCATTAACCCTCATAATCTGAGAGCCCTTGCCATGCTGGAATGCTGCCACTCTGACCTGGTGCCCCACACTCCTTTGGCCAGCCTCCGCCCTGACAATCTCTTCTTATGTTTGTTTATTGTTGTTCTGTCAATGCTAAAAGCACACGAGGGCCGTCTTTAGGGCGTGCATGCCAAATGCTTTCTCTAGATATCTTGAATGATAAGATCTTTTTCCGTCCGCTCACCCCTACCATCTCCTGTTATCTGGCTCTAAATGTTCCTCTCCTTGGCCTGACCCCTTCTCGCCAGCTCTCTTTTCTGGATTTCGCTGAGGTGGCGCTTCCTGGGCCACTGCGCGATTTTCACTGACTAAGATAAAAAGGAGCCAGGAAGCAGATGTATCTGGGGTAGCATGTGTCTTCAAGAGATGGAATTCACATCTCCTCATGAAAGGAGCAGTGAATGGGTATAATTAGGCCGATGAATCAGTGGGACCTGGTTACGGAGAGGTTTTTTTTTTTTTTCCTGACTGGCTTTAATGAGAAGCAATAGCTATCGGTTTCCACCGAAACACACAGAAGGTAAAACAAGAGTGGGGTTGGAACAAAAGGTAAGATTCGGCGTGGGCTCCGAACTCCGTCTCCAAGAATAAGCTTTGCTTGGGTGGAAGGTATGTGGCTCAGAGCCAAAGCAAAACAAAGAAACAGCAGAAAGGCAAAGCAGAGCTTTGTGGCTCTCTCTGTGTTCTGTTTCAGAGGCTGCCGTTCAGGGAGCGCCAGGGACTTCGCAAAGGCCTAAGCTGGCATTTCATAATCAATGGTAGACTATGGCCCCATTACCCCTCATCCCCTCAAGCAAGGCACTTAGCATAGATCAGCTCGCAGGGTCAAGGAATTTTTGGGGGTTGTCTTAAGGTTACCGCTCATTAGCCAGCACCCTCCCTTGGCAATGTGAGTTGGGTCCAAGGCCTTGAGACTTCGTTCACCTCCACGAAAACAGCAAGAGCAGAAGCCAGGCCCCCCTGGAGGAAGGCTCTTCCTGCATACTGCAAGGAATTGAAAACGCCAATATTCTAGGCGCATCTGTGACAGCTAGTTAAGACCTAAGGTCTAAAGGTTATACACTCCAAGAAGATGGTTTCGCATCCAAACCCACGGCCCTCAGCTCTGGCTGAGATGTAAGAGGGAGCTGTGCTGCAGTAGGCTCAGATCCAGAGAGTGGCAGAGACACCTTGGCTCCCTTGACCATGGGCACACAGCCGCTACCTCCAGAGGCTTCCGACTTGGTTCCTCTGCTGTCTGCAGCTTTCTTCTAGGAGGGCGAAAATCCCCGAGTTAACCAACCTCACACGAGGAAGGAACGGCTCCTTTGCCTACAGGGTTCAGCCTGTGGTCACGCGCTTAAAATGTAGGTCTGTGGAGAGGCAGAGCACCGTGGCTGGAAGTGCAGACTAGAGCCAAACTGCTCACCTCACAGAAGATGGGAAGGAAAGAGAGAAAGAGGAGAGGGCATGGGCCCAACCGATTATTGACATTTCTGCTTACCCAGTTCCCACTCGCTAGGGCCCAGCTGTTATCGACTGACCCTCAGCAATGCCATCAGCGCCCGACCAATCCTTCACACAGCACCTTTTGGAAGCACCTAGGACCCAAACCATAGAGCCATTCCCAAGAGTTCGCCCGGCTCTTCTCTGTTTGACTCTTCTCTGTGTGTACTTGCTCCCGCAGACCTTAGTGAAGACTGTGTTCTTAAAATGTGGAGCTGTACGTGGAAGAGCTGGGCTTACATTTTTTTTTCCACTTAAAAGAAAGCTTGCTTGTTATCGTCAGTGAGGTTTCAAATTATTTTCTCAGTGTGAGAGGGCCAAGGGGGACACATGAGCTTGTTTGCTCTCTTATTTGATTAAAATTTAAGTAGACACTGGAAGGGATGACAAAAGATTTAAACACACACACACACACACACAGCCTCATGACCGGTACAGAGTAGAGGAGTGACCGGAAGCACCCATCTCATGACTTTTCGAGTCATTAGTAACACAGACAGGTTCAAGGATGCAGAAGAGAATGTTGGTCTTGGGTTTGTGTGTTAAGGACAGTTGCCAGGCTGTAACTGTTATAGAGAAAGACAGAGAAAGGATTCTACTTCTAATGTGTCTCTTCATCCACCCTCAGACTTAAACATGCTATTCCCAAACATACTCTAGAGCCAAACCGTACCTTCCAGTAACTTCTTATGAACTGTGTCACAAGCAAAGTTCATGGAACAGACCCACAAACAAGTAGAAAATGACAAAGACAAGACACAGACCCAGGTTCTCCAGCCTCAAACCTGAGGGCCTCACAGGTTACAGACCTGCCTTTGTGTGAGCGACTCCCTTCCTCCTTCGGCTGGCCACCTCACTGGTGAACTGTTCTCATTCACCATGCCACTCAGCATCTCTGCAGGATCATTGTTGATGGTTTTTGTTTGTTTGCTGCTTGCAGCATTGGATGATGGTACCAGGAACATTACAGTGGACAAACAAGTGCTCTGCCACTGAGCTGGAAACCCAGTCCCAGCTTTAGCAATAACTTTTCTGTCTCTTTTTTTT
>NW_022196913.1:63775463-63793155 GCF_008632895.1 Mastomys coucha
TTTTTTGTAACCGTCACAAAAACCTGTCAGGGGGCTGGAGAGGTGGCTCAGCAGTTAAAAGCACTTGCTGCTACTGTAGAGGACACAGTGGGTACCCAGCACCCACATACCTGTTCCCAACCATCTGTGACTCCAGTCCCAGAGGATCTGATGCCTGCTTAGGGCCTCCAAGGGGACTGCATGCATGTGGGCCACAGACATACATGAAGATAAAACATCTATTAAAAACAAGACAGACAAAGCCCCTTTCAGGCTGTAGCAGGCACCCAGCTGAATGGTGGCACACTTTGCCCAGAAGGTCTAAGGCTCTGGGTTTCTCCACATCACCATAAGAAAATGAACAGGCAAGCAAAACATCTTGCCTTCTATAATTATCAAATTATAACAGTGTTTTCTATTGTAAATCTGGACAGAGCTTTCATATGTTAAGGGTGATCATACAGGGGCACAATTTTCTTAGTCATCAGAACACTTTTGTGTTGTAAATCTGGACACAGCTTTTATATGTTATTGGTGATCTATACAATGATACAATTTTCTTAGTCATCATCAGAATATTAGCCAATTTAAAAATATTTCCTTTTATTATTTTGATTATGTTTATATATGTGTATATAAGGGCAGATGCCCCAGAGGCCAGAGGCACTGAATCTTTTTTAGGCTTTTCACAGGTGGTTGTGAGCTGCCTGGCTGAAGTACTGGGATCTGACTTCAGGACTTCTGCAAGAGTCTTAAACTACTCCTCACATGCTCTTAAATACTAAGCTCTATCTCCAGCCCATCATAAATATTATTTTTTTAAAGACAGAGTCTCATCATATAGTTTCAGCTGGTCTGAAACTTCCTGTGTAGACCAGGATGGCCTCTAGCTCACAGAGACTCTCCTGCCCCTGCCTCTCAAGTGCTGGGATTAAATATGGATACTGCCAGGTCTGGCCCTTCATCCATAACGTAGTACCACAGACGCGGAGAGTGGCAGAAAAGCTTTATTCAGTGCATGGTTCTGTCGGCTCAGGCACTCTTCTCTAGAGTTGTGGACTTCTTGCCATCTCATGCCTAAGGTGACATCAGGATCAACAGGAAGAGCTCCTGGCTGCCCACACGCATGCTGGCTGCTCACATTGCTTCTTACCATACTCTCATCATACTACAGAGATTCTGACAAGCGGTGTCAAATGGCTAGCTTATGCTGATTAGCTTCCAAGGTCCCCACCTCTAAACATGATCAGATCAAGTTCCATCCACTCACAACGGGGACTACATTTCAACACAAAGTGGCAGTGAACATATTGGAGTGATAGCAAGCAGAGTTCAGCCAGAAGGGAAAACTGTACATGTGGCCATTGCTAGGATGGAGACGGGGGCGGAGGGGTTGTCTCTGAGGACGTGGGGTTTGATCCTGGCCTCTATGTTTTCCTCCCATGCAGAACTAGTGAGTCGTATAATCTCAGTCAGTCTTGGATTCACCTTGTAAATGGATGGAATCGAGACTGACGGCTGTGCTTTGGGGTTTACTGACAGCCAGATGCTGTGTGGATCACCCTGCGTTTGGCTTGCTGCCCGAGCATGTCACTGTGATCAAACTCATTACAGAAAGCAGCTTCAGGGAGCATTTCTTTTGGCTCACAGTTCTAGGGGTTACAGTCTACCATGGTAGGGTAGGCATGGTAGAGACTCAAGGCTTTGTGGTGGTATCGTGAGCACCCCTGCTCACCTCTCTTGGTATACTGGATTTACTTTTTTTCCTTTCTATCCAATCTGTCCCTCAACCCATAGTGACAGCCACATTCAAGGTGGGTCTTCCCTCCTCTGCTAATCCTTTCTAAAAAAGATGCTTAAAAACATTCTCAGAGATGTAGTGCCTGTGTGACTATAAATCCAGTTAAGCTGGCCACGGAGAGTAACCACCAGAGTGCCCATCTTTGGGATCACAGTAGGACGAGGCAGACAAAAATGTCAGATATTAAATGAAAGTCAGACTCCTATAATGTCTTCATATGGTCCCACTAACAATCCCTTGTTACCGATAGACATGATTAAAAGATGCTTAGAGCTGACACAGAATTCTTCTCGATCATGTGACTACCCGGAAATACATTCATGGAGATGGTTCTTTTGGGTGATGCGCCCAGCCAGGTGCTTCTTAGTCATCGGGGAAATACTCAAAATAAGACAGAGGTCAGAGGTCAGCTCCAAGATGATGTCTTCACTGGTAGATGTTCCTGAACTCCTAGAGTCTATTAACATATGTTATGTACACCCAGCTCTGCATAACAAATGGCCCCAAAGGACAGTTCATTATTTCTCCCAGTGCTGTGGATTGGCCTGAAAACTTCACACATACCCTACCCACCTGAGCACTAGGAAACCCCACAGTAGCCTCCTGCTTCTCAGGAGCTGACACGAAACGGCTGGCTCGGAATTCGGCTGTGAGAGCAGAGGGCCTTGGTCTCCTCCATGGGAACTTGTCTACACAGGAATCATGGAAGACTCAAGGTGGATTTCCAGTGAGGAGATACACAAGGGCATGGAAGCAGAGATGTCAGCCAAGCGATAGACAGTTATTGCAGGGAGGCTCTGTGTATTACCCAAGAGTACGTCTGTTTTATTTTAGCATTAAACTGCATGTACGCCTTACAACAGTAAAATAAAATGAGCCCTGCTGTGAGTGTCACTTGGGAAGGAAGTTCCAGGATTTTCTGCTCTCTGCTGTTAGATTGTATCTTGGGACTCCGGGGCTGAGCGAGGAGGGGAGTTCTATGCAACCTTGTGGGCTAGCCAGCCAATGCATTTATCTCACTCCGTGGATACCAGTGACCGAATCCCAAAGCTCTTTTTATTGATGACCGTGTCTGTGTTTCCATCCATTAGACTACAGAATTGAATGTTATAAATTAGCAGAAACACAAAACGACACTATTTTCTTAAGATGTCCTGGGCTGTAACTTAATTTGTTTGGCCCAGACAATATGTCATATTCAAAAGTTAAAAAATAAATCTTTACTCCCGTGTGCCACATTAAAACTATTTTTAAAGAGGCACCCTTCGGCCATCGTGATGGGAGATGGATATCAGCTGGGAGCTGCAGAGGCGCTGTGTAACCCAGTCTGGTTCATTTCCCGGATGGCGGAGGAGGCTTCCACCAGAAGGAGTTAAGACTGCTTTGAAATCACGCTGCAGCCAGAAAACAAATCACGGATCTGAATCTATTTGCCCTTGTTTCAGGTCAAAGTCTGCAAATTATCCACAGGACAGTTCTCTTGCTTAAAGTTCACTGGGCTCTGCTGTGGGGCAGGCATGGGTTTCTGGGAGAGAGCCAGGGTAGGCAGACAGGAGTTCTCAGCCTTTACTTGGCTTCTCATAGCAGTATGAGGTTCCCCAGGGCTTGACCTCTAAATTAACATTAACCCAGTTTCTAAGAGGGGAACAGAATTCCATACTCTTTTTTAATATCATAACAATAGCTTGAATGTGGGAAACCTGGAGGAGCTGGAACTGAGCTGCACGCATCCCTGGAGTCTACTGCTTAAGTTCTGACGCTTGCCCCCAGTCTAGCTGCTTCTAGAACCATTTCCAAGCAAGCCAGAGATGAGTTGAATAACTACTATCCTTCTCTCCCTCCTTCCCTCTCTCCTTCCCTCCTTCCTTCTCTCTTTCCCTCTCTCCTTCCCTCCTTCCTTCTCTCCTTCTGTCCTGCTCCCTCCTTCCCTCTTTTTCTTTCCTTCATCTTGTTCCCTCTCTTTTCTTCCTGTTTCTTTTTTTGTTCATCTGTTCCATTTCCAACCCCCATTTCTTCCTCCCCCACTGCCCTGTATGTGTGTGTTTCTCTCTCCTTTTCCTCTACAGAGATTAGATTTATTTATTACATGCAAGGAAATGCACCAGCCTTAAATAGACTATTCCATGAGTTTTGGCCAGGATATCATCCTGTATAAACCAAACAAACCCCTATTGAGACCTAGAGCACCCCCTCTCTTTCTAGAGAAGTCTCATCTCTTCTGCGGCTATCCTCCCAATCTCTCTGTTCACCTTGCCTGAAAAGCAGTCACGGTTCTAAGCTTTTTAAGAGGTAGAGGCATTCTGACAACTTGGCGGGCATCACATATGCACGGAACCCTGTGGTGCATGTGATATATTGGGTGTGACAACTGACAAGTCAAAGCCCAGAATTTCTTTTCTTTGTGCAAATTCCTGCACAAGAGCAGTGGCCGCAGCAGCCATCCCTGACTGCTCAGCAGCTTGGAAGTTGTCAACGCTGCGTCCTTATTTTAGCGTCTCCATCGGGCTGCAAAAGCTTCCCACTGACAAGACGGTGGACGTGCAGGTCAGCGCGTGACACAGCTGGGTAGGGCGGCACGCCTGGGCAGACTCCGCGGATGCAGTCATGCTGTTTACTGCCAAGCCTGTCTTTGTGTCTGCAAGTCGGACTACGTATTATTGATTTTATTCTGATTGTTTCTTGAGACAAAGGATGAGATTGTTTCTTTCAAGGCAGTGTGTGACCTGGAGGGGAGAGAGACGTGCACGTATCAGGGGCAGGGTGAGTAGTCTCAGCCAAGCAGGCAGACGCTGCCCTTCTGACTCCAACACACAGGTTTAGTTACCTTTTTTTTTTTTTTTTTCCAAATCCACAAAGCTCCTTGGACAACAGGAAATAATACACTCAAGTTTACAAGGTAGCTGCTTTACATGCAAGGAGCGAAGAGAGGAAGAGAGAGTAGTGCAGAGGAGACGTGCCCCCCCGGGAGGGCTCTCACCCCACGCGCACGCGCGCGCCCTGCTGAGGAGTCATCACGTGGTCGCTGTGCTGCGCAGGTGCTGAGTCTGGGCGGCTTTGGGGTTCAGAGAAGTGCAAGTCTCGCAGCAGGAGCCAGCCCTGCACGTGCAGTGGTCTGGCTCCACCTCCGAAGGGTTTGCTAGCTCAGACTGCATCCTGACACGTGACCCAGGAAAGCGGCCACTCTGAAGCTCATGGCCTCCTTGAGAGCCCTCCAGCTGAGGGCTGGTTCTGCTTCACATCTTAGAAGCTTCATTTACTGGGACACAGTTTGGATAACCATACGGGGGCGGTCGTGATCAGTACCCCACCCCCACCCCCATCCCCAGCAGATCACTTTACTGAGCTTTGTATGTTAGTGGGACAGCAGCGGCTCCCCTAAGGTAAGGTGGAGCATTTAGTTTACTGTCTTTTAGCTTCCCCAGTTTTCTGCTCTGTCTCAGGGCATGGCCCAGTTAGACTTTATTTGGCCAAAAATGGACAGATTCCCTTATTTAGCGCCCAATCTCCCCAGAAGTATCCGGCCTACACTTTCTGGTACTCACAGCTGGCGAAGAACAAGAGATAAGAATTTCACATATGGGAATATTGAAGTCGTGTAAAAATGATCATCCAAGCAGCAGTTCATCTACATTAATCTCCCTGTGAAACTAAACCCCCAAATATATTTAAACACGAGGGTGGCAGACATCAAATTAATAAATGGCCATATGTATCTGCAAACAGCAGATAACCATCAATCATCTGCAACATTGTCTATGACTATTTCAAAAAACACCACACAGACCCAGGGATACAATTCATAGGGCTTTTCCTCTAATTAGCTCCAGACAGCACTTAGTAGATGGGGGGCGGCAGGGAGGGTTGGGTTCAGACAGGCATCAAAGATAATACCACATGAGCAGTTCAGATCTGCTGAAATAAAACCACAGGAAAATATAGATGCTTATGACTCAAATGTATCCAAATGGGTGAGCAGGGGTAAAATCTAGCCCTGAGATAACAGGGCAACCTGAGACAATGACCTACAGAAGATGCTATCAGGGCTCAGGACAAAGAAAAGGAAGCGAAGGGACCAGAGGCAGCCGGGCATTGAGAGCAAAGGAAACCAAAGGTCAGGAGGTTGGGAGGTGTTCTTCTTCAACCTGTTTTGTGAAGGGCCCAAACTCTAAAGCAGCTGTTTGGATAGAGACTTCCCCTGCCGGGCTCCAGGGACATGATACCTGGACCAGCTCCTGGCAGAGAAGATCTGGAAGCTGTTGGTTCTGTTATCATGACCCATCTTAGAGCAGCAGACTTTGATGGAAGGCTTTTCAAATTGCTTTTCCCTGCAAAGATCTGGCCCTAAGCAGCTTCTCCCACTCTCCTGCAGTTCTGGTTGCAGAGAATCCAATCCTGAGACAGTGGTTGGGACATTTCTCCACATTTGCCTGGAGCCAGAAGGAAAAAAAAAAAAAGGAGTCAGAAAGGTCAGGCCCCTCTGTTGGGCCTTCTTGGTAAAGTCTTTTAAACTGACACTTGTTGTCTCTTTAAATGTTAGGGAAGGAAACCTCTCAACCCCCAATGGCACTCATTTCTAGACAGGGTTATAAAATGCCTTGGGTCTTTGGAGAGTTCTACAGTGTGGTGAACAAGGCTCTCCAGGCCTGCATCCCTAGGGCTTGCTCCTCCCTCCTGACTGCAGGAGAGGGCTTTGGTTGGTGGGTAGATGGTGTTGGAGGAACTATGACCCAAAGTTGTAAGATGAATGTTTGTTGTTTAATGAAGTCTTAGTTTCTGGCAACATTTTTCTAAGATGATTGCTAGGGGGCCCTCATTTGCATCTCTCTCCTCTGTCTTTAGTAAGTCTCCTCCCTGTATCCTGCCCCCCAACGCCTGAGCATGAGTCCTGGTCTCACCGACCTTCTCCTCTCTCACTTCTCCATGGGCATGTATGTCAATTATTTTCTTTAGATGAGATCTTTAAGAAACCAACCATATCATGTATTTCTTCTTCTTCTTCTTCTTCTTCTTCTTCTTCTTCTTCTCCTCCTCCTCCTCCTCCTCCTCCTCCTCCTCCTTCTCCTCCTTCCCCTTTCCCTTCCTCTTCCTCTCCTCCTCCTCCTCCTTCTTCTCTTTCTTCTTCCCCTTCTCCTTCCCCACTCCTCCTCCCTGTTCCTCCTCTTTCACTTCCTCCTTCTTCTTCCTCTTCCTCTTCTTTGGACATTGGCCAGTTTGATTACATCTCTTAATGAAACCCTGTGGTTACTTTAAATGTTACAGGAAGGAAAGTCTTTTCAAATCAGGATGCAAAGATGCATGCAGCCAGACTACTGCATGCAAACTGGGGCCTGTGAGCCCAGTTCCAGGTTCCTCACCTGTGAAGCATGTGTTTCCTTCGATGGGCTCCATAGCCCTTTTCAGAGCAGTGGGACACTTTCAGAGGGTGAACCAGAAAAGATGTTGCCTGTGAAAACGCGCTTAGAGTTCAGCTGAAAGCTGAATTCTTTAATTCCTTGACATCAACAATAGCAATGGAGAAGCGAAGGTGGGTTTGTTTCTCTTTCAAAACTTGAAATAGAAAATAGAATGAGTGGTTCTGTAGCTACCTTACAGTAATCCCAGAAGCTTCATTGTATTCTGCTTACGTTGATGGCTAAAATTTACAGCCAATACAAAGAACAGAGAGACTACATGGTTATTGATCAAGGAACGGCGTGTCTGGGTGTCTTTGGAGAAATGATACGTTTTGGTGTCTTGTTTTGTTTTGTTTTATAGAATGGTATTTGCTTTCCTCTTCTAGCTTTCCTAGAATATGAATTTGACTGGATTTTCCTAGAATATGAGTGTGAGATAGTTGTGGCCTGGGTATCATCCCATTCCGTCCACTACTTTGCTCTGCTTTCAATAGGTCTGGGTCTTTCCCTACATTTACAGCTCCTGAGTTCCCAATGTCTTTCATCAGGTCACCCACACCCTCTGGATTCAGGTCCTCCCTTCTCTGAGGTTTGTGCAGCAGGAGCGGGGGCTTGTATCCTGGATGTGTCCTTTGCATCCTGGACGTGTCCTCAGATACCTAGCCTGTCTGAGAGATGCTAAACTGTGTTTTCAGATGCCAGGGCCTGGAGGGGTTACTACAAAAGCCCCTTTAAGATACCAGAGAATAGAAAGCTGCAGTTATTTATCATTGGCCATTGGGAAAAGAGAAGTGAGCAGACTCCATTTATTTGAAGGACCAGTGCCTACAAATAAAAGAATCCCTTTCTCTGAAGGGGTTATGTAGGAAGCAGGACTATCTCCCACCTCTACCCTTGTGTCTCAAGACAAACCTGGGGTCCTGTGAGCAGGAAAACTAAGGCCAAATGCTTTGGAGTCAGATCACATGAGAGAAATGACCTCTGCAGGACTAAAGTAAACAGTGTCCTTCACGCCTCTCTAAACTTAAAAGTTTTCTACCTTGGACATCTATGACCCTTGCAATCACAAAGTAACAGAGAAGGAGAGACGAACAAAGCAAATGCGCAGAACGCTAGCTTAAAAATAAAGTACTTTAATTGCTTTTTAAAGAATGACATTAATTTACTCAATGACTCGTTTCTTTAACATTTTCCTTGTTTGCAGCCAACATTGTTTTAACAGAGTATGACACACATACCCATGTATCACTGATAAAACATTAAGTCAACAAACATTCATGCAACACTCATTACATAGCAGGATATCTGCTAGGCACTGTGGGAGATTTATAGATAAACAATACACGAGCCAGGCCACAGAGGAGCTTGCTTATGATGCTGGTGGAATTGGTGGGACCGGATCCATAACTGTCAATAATGAGTGACAGTGTTCTGTGCCATGGCGCGCTTTCCAAGTGAATAATGTCTTGTCTGTATTACAAATATTTCTGGTAGCATGCTCACATATCTTATACCTTATGTTTTATTTTGCTAAAGTAAGGTCTCCGTTGAACTTATGATCCTCCTGCCTTGGTCCCCCAGTGCTGGGAGAATAGGTATGTTCTTAAAGTTATATATTTACTGAAAATAACTGTAGACTTACATGTGGTTGCAAGCAACAAAAAGCAGGATGCCATGGCTCTTCATTCATTCTCTCTCATTGGCAGCATCTCACATAGCTACAGCATGATATCACACCAAGAATACTCACACCAGCATGCCAAGGTATAGACTGGTTCCTATTCTCTCACAGCCTCAAGCCATCCCATGCCTGGGCTCCCCAAATATGTCCATGGCTCCTCCGTGGCCACTCATCTCTACCCTATATCACAACTTTGGTATTTCAAGAATGTTATTTATAGACTCTTGCAGGATGTAGCTTAACTTTTTAAGAATCCATTTAGAGGATTGCCCTTCTAAGTTGTGCATCAAGAGTTTGTTTGTTTGCGCTGAGCAGTGGTACACAGGATGGACCTATTACAGCTTGTTTCAGTTTTCAGCTGTTGAAAACCAGGTTGTTTCTTCTTAGAGGCTTACTTAGATTCTTCTGTTATTGTTCTGTGAAAACGCCTGAGAAAGGCAACCCAAGGAAGAAAGGGATTGCTTGGCTCACAGTTTGAGTGTTCAGTCTGTTGTAGCAGGAAAGGCTTGGGGTCAAGCAGCCGGCTACATTGTATCCTTGGTCAGGAAGCAAAGAGAAGCACTGGGGTTCAGCTCTTTTTTATTCTTTTCATTTAGTCCAGGACTCTAGCACACCCTAGAGGAGGGCTGCCCATGCTCCTGATGGGTCTCCCCATCTCATTAAACCTTTCTGGAAACTCCCTCATAGACACACTGAGAACGTACATCCACCTATATCGACTTGAGGTGACAGTGAAGATTTATGATCACAGAACTGTTCTGGATAAAGATCCTATGAATATTCGTATGCACTGTGGGTGCATAAGTTTCATTCCTCTGGGGAGAGTCTCCAGGGCTTTGCCACCGTTGGATGGTAAGGGAGCTGGGTGGGGTTTGCTGCTTGCTGTCGGACTGAGCCTTTCAAGTGGCTGTAGATCTAACAGAGCAGGAAGGCGCCCTGGTGGTTGTCAGCACTTGGTGTTGGCGCGTCTGATCTAACTCTGCCTGTTGTCCACTTGCTTGGATTGCTGTTTTTAAGCTGTCTTTTGAGAATGCTTTCTGTATTCTGCGCCTAAGTTCTTTGTCAGATGTGGATTGCAAATATTTCCTCCAGTGTGTAGGTGTGTAGGTCATCTTTTCACTCCCTTAGTGGAATATTTTGTAGAGTAAAGACTTTTTAATCACGCTGAAGTCCAGTTAGTTGTTTTTCCTTTTATGTATTATACCTAGTGCCTAGAAATTATGTATCTAGTCCAATGTATCTAGTCTAAGGCTATCAAGATTATCACTATATTTATTTTTCTACCGAAGTTTTATAATTTTATGCTTCATGTTTAAGGTACAATATTTTTTTTTTATATTTTTGCATAAGACATAACACTTAGAGCACAGTTTAAGTCTTCGGTCACGTGCATGTAGTTGTCCCAGTGCCATTGGCTGAAGCCCTACATCACTCCTGAACTGGGAGTGTAATAAGTTACTATGGATTGGACACCTGAGACAGGATACATATCTAATCTCGGGTTCAGAAGCCAAGAGGCAGAAGTCGATTTCATCAGGACACCTTTCTTGCCATGGCTCCACGGGAAAATCTTCTAGCTTGTTGTAGCTGTTCCCAATCCCAGTGCTTCTTGGATTATTGACCACCACATCAATGTCTTCTTCATTTCACAAAGTCTCATTCCCTCTCTGTCTCCCTCCCCATTCTCTCTTTCTCCCCTTTCCCTTTCCCCCTCCCTCTCTCTCTCCCTCCCCTCTCTGTCCCTCTCCCCTCCCTCCCTCTTCCTGTCTCCCTTCTTTTTCCTGTCTTTTATAAAGATACTCATAATTACAGTCAACACCTACTCTAATCCATAACACTCTTATCTCACTTGTGATGAACTTAACAGAGACCCCGCTACCATGGAGAACACAGTCTGAGGTGCGTGGGGATCCACTGGAGCGTGGACGTCCTATTAGGGACCACAGCCAGCGAAAACCGATTCTCCCGCCTCTAGCAGCTGTCAATCACCGAACTCCTCAGCTAGGGGCGGGGCTTTACGAGCACCCCTGTCTTCGGATCCATGGACTAGTTCAAATAGCTCTCTAATTTTCGTACATTTAAAGACTTTACCATTGTTGCTCTGTTATGATTTCCATTTCCACCCAAGTACTCTGAGTTTTTCTAAGTTTGCCGTCACTTGCTCTGTGGTTCAAGGTATGATCTTTGTAGGTGTTCCATGAGCGCATGAGAAGAACACGCCCCCTGTTGTCCCTGAGGGCAGAACCCTGATAAGTGGCAATCACATTTCTGTGACTCTTAAGTACAGTCGCACTTCCCATTTCTTCTTTATCTCCTTAAAGTCTTAGTGACCTAAAGGCAAGTGTGGAAGGCTTCAGTCCTAACTGTGCATTTGTCATTTTCCAAGTTTTTCTTTACTCATTACCAGATCTTTTGTTGGTATTGACATTTAGTTTTGTCACATCTTTTGGTGATTTCACCCATTTGTCACTTCTGATATCCCCCTCCCTCTCTGATAACTATCTTTGTTTATCATCTGATTATTTTGTTTGCCATACAGCTTCTACCCTTTTCTGTCCAACTGACTGGCATGTTGGAGGTGAGTTTGTAGGTACCTTGCAGTTGAGATATTTTCTTACTTTGCCAATTTCCATCTTTTAGGTGACATATTTAGATCATTCTATTTGAGACAGCTATTGATATGTTAGCCTGCCATGTTACTTTTATTTCCAGTTTGTTCTTTTGTTGTTGTTGTTTTGTTTCCCTGGGTTTTTTTCCTTCTGGATTTCTAGAACATTAAAAACGAATGAACAAACAAACAAACAAACAAACAGCCTATGAGAATTATCCATGAGTGGTTTTCAGTTGGAATTTTGAATAGCTTTTTTTTTTTTCTAATTTTTTTGCTTTGTGTGTCTAATATACAGACAGCATCATGGAATACCAGCTTTGACATTTTACTGGTTTAAATAAAATTTGGAAACTTTGCTTCAGTTGTTTTCCTTTTTCTAATTATAGTGTAATTGTCTTAAATATTTATTCTACATGCAACAATGTATACTTCTTGCTTCGGCTGCCGGACATAACCAGATATCTTAAGAAGGAAGCTGTTACTCTAGGCCTTTCTTGCCTTGTTTCTGAGGGGTACTCCTATTGGACACCGATCCTGGGTTAGCCCCTTCTCAGGGGCTGGAGGGTGGCTCAGCAGGGAAGAGCTCTTGCTCTTTCATAGAAGGCCTGTACTTGGTTCTCAGCAGGCACATGACTCCAGCTCCTTGGGATCCAATACCATTTTTCAGCCTCCATGAATGTTGCACACACACGATCACATACTTGTGTAAGGCAAATGCTCATAAGTATAAAATAAATAAGCCAAGCAAAACAGTTCTTACTTTTTCATTGCTAAAATAACGTTATCTTGCCCTACTCTGGTCTCCATGGTTTCCTATGAGAAAGATGGTATTATTTACATGTTTTTTTCCCTTATTAGTTGATTACTTTAGCATATTTCTCTCTCCTTGCGGGCTCTCTCTCTCTCTCTCTCTCTCTCTCTCTCTCTCTGTGTGTGTGTATGTGTGTGTGTATGTGTGTGTGTGTGTGTGTGTGTCCATTCCATTGTGTCCATGTGATGTCAGAGGACAATCCCGTATTCCTGTATGTTGGTCTTTGCCATTTACCTTGTTTGAAACATGGTTTTGTTTTGTCATTTACCACTGTGGGAACCAGACTAGCTCGTCTATGAGCTTCCAGGGATTTTCCTGACTCTGTCACCCATCTTCCCACAAGAATGCCCGGTGTATAGATGTTCATGCTGTGCATCCAGCTTTTACCTGAATCCGTGCTTTCAAACACAGGTTGTCAGACTTGCATGGCAAGCACTTTTACCCACCAAGCACCTCTGCTTTTTAGCTCTCATCACATGTGTATGTTTATATTTCAGAAGTTTGATCATAATCTTTGTGGTGCTTTGGTTCATCTTGTTTGGAGTTTACTCCTCAAAGTTTCATGCTTACTTGATTTATCTGATAGATGAAGCATTGGCAGTTGTGTCTTCAGCTACATTTCCAGTCATTATTGCTGTTGTTCTTCCTCTTCCTCCTCCTCCTCCTCCTTCTCCTCCTCTTCTTTCTCCCCCTCTTCTTCTTCCTCCCCCTCCTCTTCCTCCCCCCCTCCTTCTCCTCTTCTTCCTTCTCTAGGGATAATTTGCTATCACTGTTGAATACCGTGTAAGGATGCAATAGTTCTTCAAGGCTTCTTTTCAGTCTAGTTCCTTTTATTATTCAGATTTGTTATTTTTTATCTTAATGTATTCCCCTCTATCCCCAACTCTCTTTGATTTTATAGTCCTATTTATTAGTTTTAAAACTGATGACTGTACTTTTTTATTTCTAAAACTTAAGTCTGACCACTCCTTTGGTTTTCATTTCTTGGCTGGGACGAACCTTTTATGACATCTCCAAGCGCATTGTGTTTCCTTGCTAGCTTCTTCCTGCTGCCTTCAGACCCTTGTCACACCACCTTGATACAGCTGCCTTTTTGGCTAGACATCTGCTAGCTTTTACAATCTAGTTTGAGATTGTTCTGAGTCTTCATTGTATGAGAGTTCCTTTTATTCCTTCCTTTTATTGGAAGCTGGGCATGTGGGGCCTTCGAATGAGGCTCACCATTTCCTCAGCTTTCCCCCAACTTCTGCTGAGGTAATCATGCTACAAGAAAGGAGGTAGTACATTGGGTCTGCCAGGTTGGGTGAAACCAAGTTCTCTCCAGTCTTGTTTTCATGGTGGAATAGACATCTTTTCATTGTGCTGGGTTTATGTAGAAGTTGTGGGTCCCCAGCAGGTCACTTCTGATGTCCCCTTGTTGGGAAGGGTAGAGATACTTTGTTACTTCTCTCTTAAGAGCTTCCCTGATGAAGCAGTGTAGACAAAGAACAGGTGTCTTATTGCCTTGGCATGGTGGTAAATAGGATGATCCTCCTCTGGCTCCCTTTGTTCTTAGCCCAGTAAGGAAAGGAGCAGAGATGCGATCTAGGCTCCTCACATACTATCTATGGTCACTATGAGCTGACAGGTGCTTGTTATTCTCTGGGGTTATAGAAGCCCTAATTACCCACCTTGCCCTTCTCTGCTCGTTGTAGATGAGCCCCTGAACACTGGCTCTCTCCTTCAATACTCTCTGACCACATAAGCCAAAGCACTTTTCCTTATTTTTTTTTTTAAACTGGGATCATGTTTATCCCAAATCAATGGAGACTTGTTCTGCTAAGTAGGACATACTTAGTAGAGGTGACTGGATTTATAGCAGCAGGCTGCACAGCCCACAGGCTAATGGAAGGAGGTGAAGAATAAGCAGGTTCAGAAGCTGACTTTAGTCAGGGATGTAGTCAGGTCTATCTTTATTCCAGTAAATGCTGGGTAGTGGCAAAGGGAAGGACTGAGCACACAGCTAACCCTAGTCACAGTGACCTCACAAAAGTAGCATCCCACTGAAAGTCTGAAAGTCTCAGAAGTATGAAAGAAGGTGGAATATTCTAAGATGGCGCCAGTAGGACATGGTTATGCTTCATGTGGGTTCTCCTTGGAAGAGAGCTTAAGATGCTGCCCAAGGAACTGAAGAAAACTCATTGACAGAAAGGAACAGTCGTGGTAATAAAAAGCAAACAACAAAAGGGTCCTTCATCCCGGTGCCTAGCAGACATCACCAATCAAACCCCCAATCACTAAGTTCCAAGATGTTCTACAGGGCACTACCAGTGGATAGGAGGTTGTATGGCTTAGGCTAGGAGCTCATTCCAGACACACAGGATACCAGATTCAGAGTGATGCAACAGACCCTACTACCTGGGTCAGATCCTCTGTTACCCTCCTCTATCACATAAGGTCCAAAGTGTACCTGAGCCTGGTGTGGCTTAGAAGATGCAGCAGCAGAGACTAGTGCCTGGCCAAGTGGGGAGGGAGTTGGAGGGTATTTCTTTGATAACAAAAATCAAGTACTGACTGATCTATTTTGTTAAATCTGGAAGGTTTAGAGTCATCCTGCTTGTAAATTGAGTTTCAGGGAGAGATGGGAGTGACTTATGGTGACATCTATTAAGTGTTTATAGAACATAATACATGTGTTCTTGCTCCTACCATAAAATTAATTGTTGCTAATTAGTTAGGGCTGCCAGCTCACTTATGTGTGGAGTCTGTTACAGGGAGCTTCTCCTGGTCCAGCTAATTATCTCTCAGTCTCCAGCCACCGTGGTGCCCTGTACTTTTCCTCTCATTTCATTTTCTTTTTATTATTTATTTCCATTGGTCTCTGTATTGTTTAATAATGTCACGTATGCATACCCCATTCTCCTCCCTCCAATCCCTGCCCTGTTCCCTCATTGCTTTCCCTTCCCAACCCCATATGTTATGGAGTCCACCTGCACATGCATGGGTACAGAACTATCTAGTGTAGGGTGGGTAGCCTTCTAGGACAACATCCATGAAGACAACTGACTCTGCCTCCCTTTGCGGTGGTCAATTGCCGATGGCTCTTCAGATAGGCAGGGAGCACTTCTTTTAAACACTCAAGCCCACTCTTCTGTTCTGATTGGTTTGGAACAGAAGTATATAACGCTGGGAACACTGAAGTCCTCCAGGGTAGTGTGGCAATGTCCTGTGAGACTGTGTGCACCATTAGGCATCACACACATGGGTCCCAACCCCCTATTTCAGGAGGTCCTTGTTTACATCAGGGCCTGAATCCCCACAAAATATCATTAAGTGTTTAAGGTCTTGGCGGCAGTCATCATTTCTGAATCTCCTGGGTCTGGGATAGACATCATTCTGATGGAGTGACAGCTGTACACACGTGCAGTGGTAGAGCCAGTAGGACAGGCAGCTTTTTGGCTCCTTCAGCAGTCACCTGGCATGGAACAGCATAGCAGACTGGTAAAGGGAGATGGATGATGTGCTGCAGCCGCTGTGATGAGGACGGATCTTGACCTCAGTCCTCATGGCTCCCGAAGGCTCTGAGTCTGGTGTCTTTCCTAGGGAATTCCATTTCTGGAACTACTGTGGGCATTTTCATGATGTAAGGAAGGTATTCTAGCAGACTTTGATGACAGCAGGTAGTCTGCCTTGTCCAACCATTGTAAATCCAAAGGTGACAGTCTCGTGTGGGTTTGATCACATTTAATGACAATCAGCAGACAGGGCTCTTCGCTCAACAGGGTTCTGCACCCAGGGAAGCTTGTTCTTGCTTCTGGCTCATGAGTCAACTAAATAGCAAACCTTGGGAGGGAGAATCCTGCTAGCTTTCATTCTGTGGTGCAGGCCTCTGCCAGGCAGCTCATTTCTCACGTCCCTGTCTTGGGGTGACATGACTTCACATGACTGACCGGCAAGCAGCTATTAGTATCATGCGTGAGGTGGCTGGTGCATTCGTGAAGCCCACATGCCAAAGTCAAGTGCGGTGGTTAGTGTGTGTGTGGAACCCACGTGCCAAAGAGCCAGTGGACATTGCAGACCAGCTATTGAAATTTAAAGGGGGAATGGGCCTTAATTAAAATCCCAAATTAATTCAAGTTACAAAAAAATGGAAGCTATAGATATAATCCCAGTGTGATCAGGAATACAAGCCCACTGGCCGCACTAAAGAATACCACCAGCTCATGGATTAGCCTTCTTGCTTAGGGACAGCAGAACACATGGCCACTGGAAAGGTAGCATCAAGTACCATGGCTGGGAGATGGCTGTGCGGCTGAGTACTAGGACCTAGGTTTTCTTCTGTCTTAGTCCATTTTCTGCCTCTGTTACACCAGCCTGGAGACCAGCTGTGTGCTCTAAAGAATAGAGGTCTATTTATCTCATTGCCCTGAAGGCTGGAAATCCTAAAGGACATACTAGCAGCTGCTGAGGGCTTCTGCTACACTGTAACAAGACAAAGGCAATTCACGTTCTTGCTCCATTTCAGGAATCAATTGAGGATCTGTGAAGGAATGAAGAAATAACAGACACACGGAGTACAGGAAAGCTGGGATTGGATGGGCTGGGCTGTCAGATGGAGATGTCGCAGCACCCCAGAAACTCAGTGTGTGTGTTATATGCGGTTGAAACATGGTGTTTATGTACAGCTGAGTACGAGGTGGTTATTATATGCAGATAAACAGGAGGCAGGATTAGTAATACAGCTAAAGAGGAAGCAGGTTTAGCAAATGTCTGTAGCAGCCATCTCTGTGGAGCTGGCTTCATGTTGCAAACATCTAGGGAGAGAAGGCTATGATGGGAGAGAAGGCTATGATGGGAGAGAAGGCTATGATGGGAGAGAAGGCTATGATGAGAGAGAAGGCTATGATGGGAGAGAAGGCTATGATGGGAGAGAAAGCTATGATGGGAGAGAAGGCTATGATGGAAGAGAAGGCTATGATGGAAGAGGAGGCTATGATGGGAGAGAAGGCTATGATGGGAGAGGAGGCTATGATGGGAGAGAAGGCTATGATGAGAGAGAAGGCTATGATGGGAGAGAAGGCTATGATGAGAGAGAAGGCTATGATGGAAGAGAAGGCTATGATGGAAGAGGAGGCTATGATGGGAGAGAAGGCTATGATGGGAGAGGAGGCTATGATGGGAGAGAAGGCTATGATGGGAGAGGAGGCTATGATGGGAGAGGAGGCTATGATGGGAGAGGAGGCTATGATGGGAGAGAAGGCTATGATGGAAGAGAAGGCTATGATGGGAGAGAAGGCTATGATGGGAGAGGAGGCTATGATGAGAGAGAAGGCTATGACGGGAGAGAAGGCTATGACGGGAGATGTCGCGGACCGGGTTCATTGCGGGGACCCCAATTTCCATGGGATGAGAATTCTGGTCAGGTGGGCAATAAGTC
>NW_022196913.1:63793883-63811508 GCF_008632895.1 Mastomys coucha
GATCATATACTGAACCCAATCTAAGGGATTCATTGCACTTAGATTGTTTTTTAAATCACTGGCCAATTCAATGTTCTAAGTATCCAATTGGCTTTTGCTAATATCTGAAATTTCTGCCTTCAGTTGCCCCATATGGTGGGAAATATCTGTATCCTTCCACACTCCTAGCAAATGGGCCTTAGTTTTATCCCAATCCATAGATGAGTTATAAGGTAATAGTGTGACACAAATATACTGAAATGAGGTATGACACTTAGTAGCTAACCTAACTTTCAAACAACTTAGCATACAGATAAGAGACAGAAGAAAAATTCATATTAGCAGTAAAAAGTCCAAACAAATTTGACTGAACAGCAGCAGCGTTAGCGGTTCTTGTTTTTGCAGTCTGTGATGGATGTCTGCTTCTCCATTTCTGCTGTCAGTGTCTGCTTTCTCTGTTCTTCTCCCTCCTCTTCTCAGTGAGTCTTTGTGAGCAGGAGAGGCAGGGCTGGCTGGACCAGTCTTTCTGGTATCTAGATTGGAGATTCTGCTTTCTATGGAAAGAACATAAAACACCCTCTTCTCGAGGTGATAAAACCCTCTGGGCCTTTTTTAGGCCCAGTGAAAAGGTTATTCCATTTCACCTAGGCATAATTATGCCTGGCTGTAGGATGTCATGGATTTTTCAGAGAGCTCTTTGGCATCTAAATTTTAAAATGTCTTTAAAATTAAAAGCATGAATTAAATAGTGTGCACAGGGATACAATTCCCCCTTTTTCTGTTTAAAAGCCAAATGTTACGGAGTGCATTGTGCATGTTAAACAATTACTTGTTAAGAAATTTCAGTAATATGGGCAACATTAATTTGTTAACAAAACATCTCAATTGCCTGACTGTAATAGTCAGTTCTAATAATTTGTTCCAATCTATGTAGGAACACCAAACATAGAAAATTAATGTAGGCAATGACTACATTTTTTGTTGCCTTTCTTCTTAAGGCAATTGTAACTAGAGAGCTTGAAAAGGTATCAATAGTTACATGTGCATATTTTATTTTTATTTTTTAAAATCAGAAAATTTTTTTTAAATACCAAATTATCATCACAAGCCATTACCATTATGATGATGTAAAGAATAAAATTATATGGCCAATTGTTTTTGTGTAAAGTCTATAATCTGCCTGGGATACAAATTTGTTGTAGCATTTCCTTAAGGGTCTTGTCCAGGCAGTTTAAGATATCTAAAGACAGTTCTCTAAAGGAACAGTACTTTCTCTTAACTTTAGTTGTATAAGCATGAACAATTGCAAAATTTGAGAATTAGTAATATCTAAAAAAGTAACAAGTCCAAGCAATTGTAAACTCTGATATATATATATATATGTAAATTAAAAGTTTGATTTTAGCACTTTAAAAACAGTGAGTATATAGCACACAGTTTAATTATTTGTGCCAAACATGTGATCCAATCACATATATTTTTCTTCTATAGAAGGCCTGTAAATGTATTTTTATCATGGAATGCATACATGAATTTATAGGAAATATAAAAGCATGCATATAAGCAAATCTTAACAATTTGTCTATTGGATAATTATTAATTTTGTCTAAAAATATTTACTATGTAATAGGTGAAATATCAATTAATATTTTGCAATAACTGATTTTATTGCTCTTTGAAGAAATAGATGTCTCTTCAGGTTTTTAAGACATTCTTTTAGGCTATGACGGGAGAGAAGGCTATGATGGGAGAGAAGGCTATGATGGGAGAGAAGGCTATGATGGGAGAGAAGGCTATGACGGGAGAGAAGGCTATGATGGGAGAGAAGGCTATGATGGGAGAGAAGGCTATGACGGGAGAGGAGGCTATGACGGGAGAGGAGGCTATGATGGGAGAGGAGGCTATGACGGGAGAGAAGGCTATGACGGGAGAGGAGGCTATGATGGGAGAGAAGGCTATGATGGGAGAGGAGGCTATGACGGGAGAGAAGGCTATGATGGGAGAGAAAGCTATGATGGACATTCTTTTCACTCACCATCACTGTCCACATTGCACAGGAATTACAAGAAGGTTTTACCATCCCTGTGAGCATCATGGGGCTCAGGCTTTGGGGTCCTTGAAGGGCATCATGCCCACGTCAACAGCACACATTCACTCGGAAGTTCTACTGCTCTTCTGACAGAATGTGGACCAAGTTGTCAGTTTCCATCTCTCTCTCATTTTAAAAATAGCTTTCCTAAGGCCACCATGGAAGGCCGCCTCCATCAGCTCAGCTAACGTTCCCTCCCATGGCTGACTTCCAAGTACATCAACAAAGACCAGAGTCCACTCTTACCATAGCACCATCCCCTCTGCTCTAGACTTCTACCTCTGCTCTACTCCTGGGGATGTGGGTTGGGGAGGGGCTTCTCTTCATTTACTCTTATCCCATCCCTGCCTCTATCTCAAGAAACTGCAATGGGCCCAGTGAAAGGTGCTGCCGGACATCCTCTGATTTCAGGGACACAGCCACTTGTCATGACTTCATAATTACCTGCACAGGTATTTGGGCAAGCAGGATCTATCGTGCGTTTACTTTTGAGAAGCTTCCTGGATGGGAAATGAAGGGATGAAGTCAGGGATCCTTTACGTTCAACTCGTGTGAACTTTAGTGAGCTCTTTGCCCCTCTGTGTCCCTCCATCTGCTGGTGTGGCCGAGAGGGTATTGTTTTAAAAGTGCTTTCTTTCGGAGAGTTATAATAGCTGAGTCGATAATTATTTTGTTCTGATTATTAAATAATACAGCTCATAGGATAAGGGTCCATGACTCTCCAAAGAATGATACCCTGGACTCAAGTAGTATGTAAACGCAGAGAGTGTTTTATTCTGCGGAAGTCTGGAATCCTGGGGTCTTCCCACTACGAAGATAGAGAGACACCCAAGTGAGTTTGCAGACCTGATTTAAAGCACATTAGGGAATTCTGCGGTAGGTGACCTCGATGTTATTCTGTTGGGTCTATCTCTACAGATATTCCATTACCCAGGCATGGGGGCTGGGAACCTGCTGGGGAGGTCTAGAAACTGCTGCTGACCCGTGGTCCTTGCCTCAGGCCAGGTGGCAGGGCAGCTTGTGAGGCCTGGACTTGCCTGGAATTTCCCAGTTCTTGGAAACAGAGATTTAGGCCTAGTCTCCTGAACTGCCAAGCTGAGGCCTGTCACGAAGTCAGCCTAGCTCTCTCGGTGGGATTTGTAGTGGCCCTGTGTTTCCCTTGCTACCACAGCAATCTAGAACACTGTAACTATGTTCTTAGTAATGTGGCCACATCTCTGCCACTCTCTTCCTTTTTGCTTTCATTAAACACACAGCACTCATTGCTGCCAAGTGTCTCTTGGTCATCCTGGAGCCCTGGATGGCTCTCATCCTCTTGTGTGAGGCAGTCTATACTACTCACGCAAATGTCTCTCTCTGAGACCTCTTCTTTTTCAGACACAGGACCACACCCCTCGTCATACCTCACCCTACTGCCTATCGGCCTCCACCTATTCAAATGCACGCTTTCCCATGCTCCAGCTAAGGAGCTTTCATTCCCAAAGAGTCTTTTCAGAAGCGATCATCTGGATAGGGCTTTTTCTTCCTTGAGTTTTAATCCCTCCAGTAGGCAAAAGCAAGGCGTGGTTCCCACACTGGCATCTCCCCATGTTTTACCCACAGATTTTATTTCCAGAAAGATTTGTTTGTTTAACTCTCTTGATCTCCATCTCCGGAATGCCCATCATGTCAGTCTCATTGAACACTGAACTTCTCAAAGCCAGACTGGGGGGTCAGGCTCTGATGGTAGAAGGGAGCCCGTGACCCCTTTAAACCCGCATAGCCTCAGCTGTAAAGCAGGGCTCTGGAGATTTTCAGTGTGCACACAGAGTTGTTTTAATGTCGACATAAAATAGCAAGGGAGAGTTCTTTACGAGCTTTGAAGCGCTCTGTGAACAGGAGGAGGGGGGCGGGCATGGAGGGGGGGACACGTGATTATTGTGGCTTGTCTGTGATATTTAACATGAAAGGGAACCAATAAAATGCATCCATAAGGCACTGTAGAATCCTGAGTGCCAAATTGCCCAATACCAGTGGCCATGCCATGTAACATTTATGGAACATTTGCTGTTCTGAGCACTTCTTATTTAGAACACAGTGGGCTCTCGGTAGCACCCCATGAGCTTGGAGCGGTTCAGGGATAGGAAAGGAATCAAAGGGGACAAGCACGAAGTGAAATGGTTGGAAGGGATGTAGTCAGCCGATGGTTATGAATGACATGAGGTTTCCATCTTCTTCATTCTTCACTTAGACCTCACCACTGGACCTGGGGCTCTGCTCTGAGGATGCTTTCCACCACGTCTTCCCGCCCCCCCCCCCATCCTATTTGCTGCTTCCTGTGTAGGCAGGGTGGTTTCATCTCCGTTTGCCACACCCCCAGTCTAGCACATCTGCTGCCTTCCTGTGCACAACCCTGAGGCAGAGGGACACCACCTCAGGAGGACTTTATGTCTTGCGGAATCCCAAGTCAGTTATGACAGAAGCGTCCTGAGAAATGCCACCTTAAGCAATTCTAACCTGTGACAATTGCAGCGCAGAGGGTACTTGTGATGGCCATTCACATAGTGTAGTCTCCTCATTCAGTCAAAAGCCAAGAGGGACACAAGATACACCAGGCTATCACCAGCATAATGTGACAGGCTGCTTTTCAGCAACCTTCTTTTAGAAGTTGAAGGTCGTATCTCAGTGGGCGTGAACCTTGCCACCATCATTGTATAGAGCGCTAGATAACTTATAACCATACAGGACCAGTAACATGTCAGTCAGTTAGCACTGTGCCATTGGTTGGCTGGGGTACTTTTAGGTGGGAGCCTGTAGCAGAGAAGTAACAAAACATGGTTAGCCCCCTCTCACCCCCTACCTCTTTGCAGACAGTTTCATGCTCCTCAGAAGTCAGATTCTCCCTAGTGCTTTTTTATGCAGGCCAGCAGTGGGACTGAGGCCCATCCTGGCACTGGGATAAGTGATGAACTACCTGATCCCTTGCTGGACTGAAGCTGGGGAGGTATAGCAACAGGTCCTATATTCCTCCCTCGGTTTAACCCCTTCCTTTCCCTTCCCCTTTCCACATCAATGCTCTTGCTGGCTTCACCACACTGGAGAGCCGCACTCCATCACAGTCTCCTCCCGGAACATATGAGTGGGAGATGTCTCACTCGTGTTTCACACATCAGCACGGGAACCCTGTGGAAGCTTGCTTAGAATGCTGTCGAGGGGGCTGGAGAGATGGCTCAGCGGTTAAGAGCATTGACTGATCTCCCAAAGGTCCTGAGTTCAAATCCCAGCAACCACATGGTGGCTCATAACCATCCATAATGAGATCTGACGCCCTCTTCTGGTGTGTCTGAAGACAGCTATGGTGTACTTAGATATAATAATAAATCTTTGGGCCAGAGAGAGCAGGGCTGGAGTGAGCAGGGCCAGAGCAAGCGGGACCAGATTGAGCAGATGTCCTGAATTCAATTCCTAGCAACCACGTGATGGCTCACAACCATCTCTACAGCTACAGTGTACTCATATACATAAAATAAATCAATAAATCATTTAAAATGACTTCTTACTATGTGGCCCAGAATGGCCTTGACCATCTTGTTTCTAAAACAAAACGCTGCTGAGACATCTCATCCTCTGGCTGACTACAGTTGTGAAGGGGGCAAACACGCATGCCTGCCTCACCTAAGTGAAAATCCACTGTCTTCGGCTGTGCTATGTTGAGACTGTGAAGCAAAGCCATCAGCTGATGATTTCAGCTTCAGCTGTCCGAACACTTTAATAACGGCTTGGTGTTGAGTCAGTTTCTTCATCTCGCCATCGCTGATAGAGTTCCAGTGCTTTACGCCACATCGACCCTCAAGTCCCACTGAAATGAAAAGACCCAATCTTAATCCCCCAGGCTGAGCTGCTCCCTTCAGAAGGGCACTCTCAAGAGGGGACAGTTTCTTCACAAGACTTCCGCAAACTGTGGAGCCAGGAGTAGCTCATTGGTCTGACCCTTACAGAAACCCCCGAGAGGACGGACCTCGGGGTCCTGTGGGCGGAGCTCTGCTCTTTTCTGAACCTGTGTGTTTAGATAACAATGTCCTCACTGTACACGTTTTTATCTCCATCCCTCCGAGTAGGATTTGAAACACTGACTGCAGGGTAACAGATGAGAGAAGCCTTTATCGTAATACAGCAAGGGCCCCTGGCTGCCATCACTCAGGCCACAAGTCTGCTCTCAACTCAGAAACAGTAGCTATCTCTACATGTGTGCACACACTGGTGTGCAGTACCTGGCGGACCCTGTGTCCCCACCCCTGAACATACACTAGAAGTGCTAAGCAGACTCCGTAAGTTTAAAGGACTAACAGATAAATATGTAATTGGAAGAGGAGAGCAGTAGCCGGCTAAGGGAGGAGTTGAGAGACAGAGTATGAGTAAGGAGTTTCATCAAAACACAGTATATAAGTATATTCTCCAATTCTCACACAGTAAAATAAGAAGAGACTAACTGCTGTTACCACTCAGGATTTATCCAGCTGGTTCACACTCAGATCTTTGCACTTCATCATGTAGGAGATATTCAGAGTTGGAGAGACAGCTCAGTGGTTAGGAGCACATATTGTGTCTGTAGGATACAGAGGTTTGGCTCCCACCACTCACATGGTAGCCAGTCTCTGCCTGTAACTCCAGGTCTAGGGGTCTGTTCTTAGCCTACTAAGAATAGATGCTAGAATATTCCATTGATGCCATAGATCCAACCCCCCCCCACCCACACACACACTATCCTCCATTCTTACACATCTAAGCTGTGTATCACTGTTGAGTAAATGTTTCTTACTAGTGAGAAGGATCAGAGAATAAGGATGATGATGGTATAGATCAAAGGCAATCAGATGTGTTCTGGGACCGATTGGCTCTAGGAACTTAACACTTGGTGCCTGTTGTCTTCATTGATCACATGAGTGAGCTGTTTAAGGCCTTCAGGCCCAGAGCCTGTCTGAGCTCCCAAAGAACATTCCATCTGCTGTGGAAGCTTCCAGGAGCACAAACTCAGAAGCTGACTCAAGACAAGGAGGGTTTGGGTTGCTGGGCAGAGCCTGTCTGTCTGTCTGTCTGTCTGTCTGTGTCTGTCTGTCTGTCTGTCTGTTTGTAAGGCTATAATGCAGGGAGTGGATATCCTCATGGATGAATTCCCTAAACACTTCTGGAAACAAAGCACCATGCTTGGGAGTGGAATTGTGGTCAGCTTGGAATCTGGGGTCTACCTGGGCTTGCCATGTTTGGTGGGACCTGGAGTGAGTCTGGATTGACGCCTGTGAGTACAACAGGAAGTGGCTTCACCACAGGGGAGGGACAGCTGTGTCAGAGATCAAGACCTCTAGGTATTTCCTGGGGGGAAAAAGCTTCCAGAGTCCCTCTCTGAAGTTGTTCTAAGTGATGCTGGCTTAACGCACTTCAGGGCCTCAGAAAACCATTCTCTTTAGCCTTACATGTAAATTTACTCATTCTAAGCAAGGCCTATCTGCATGCTTACCAAGGACTCAACGCTAGCCAGACCTCCTGTTCATAGAGGCTCCCTCTGACATCAGAGCACCAAAAACTAAATCCGTCATCCAGCTTTTAACTCTCAGATTTAAGTAGGATTTGAGATCATCTGACAATGGGCTCCCGAAACAGAAAATCAAGGGAGGGGGTGAGTTTGCCTTTTAGAATCCTAAGATACTTATTGTATCATATTATAATTTGGATACCAATGTAACCATTCTGACTAAGACAGAGTGGAGAGGGCATAATAAATGGCAGCCGTTGGCATGCATGAGACCATGACACCTCCATCGTATGAAGAAGCGCCTCCTGCCTGGCCAGGATGAGCAGTATGGAAGTCACTTAGGAGAGCTAAACAATACGGCTCAGCTGCTGGGAAGAGGCAGGGAGACCGAGGACAAGTCACAGTTGGGAAAAAGGGAAGCGGGAAGGACTGCACAGTAGGAGACAAAGATGAATGCAAGAGGACTGATTAGAGCCACAGAGATGATTCCCAGAAAACTATAATCAAAAGGGTTTTCAGAGGTGGCCCAGGTCAGTGAGATCAAGGACAGGGAAGAACGTGGAAGGTTCCAGATGTTCTTATCCAGGCTCCTTGGGTAATTGGTTACCATAAGCACTTATCACTTTAACTGTTTTCTCTCTCTCTCTCTCTCTCTCTCTCCATATATATGTGGGTGTGTATGTGCATATATGTATATATGGTTCACATATGTAATGTTCTATATAGTATACATACATATTTAATATGTATATATTATACACATTATAGTATTATATAATATTATATGAATCCCTTAAAATTCAGAAGTCCCATTTAGAAACGAAGACAGCAATAGATCTTGTTGAGGAAGATCAAATAGCCAAAATCTGTCTGGTTTGGCCTGCTCGCATGGAAATTTCATTTGTTTTAACCTAAATTGTTTTCAGCTTTGGGCTTCAGAGCAGACATGTCTGCACATGAAGGTCCAGGGCCTGATCCAGCCAGTGACATTCTGGCATTTGGAAAATGTCATAATTTCTTCCATCCAAAGTTGCTCTTCTTCCTATGAACGTTTCAGTCCAGCACAGCTTGCAACGGAAACCCTGAGTGTCCCAAGGCTAACTGTTAACCATGGACTGACAAGCTTTATTCAAACTCCGGCACACTCTTAACCCTGTATATCTTACATCTGTCTGGCTCTTGTTGTCTTTAAAGCTGTTATTTGTGTACTAGTCATCTCCCAATTGAACTACATTCATTGAGGGAAAGCAGTATAGTTCGGAGAGGAGGGAAGTGTTTACTTGAACTTTGAAGCCAAAACTACCATGCTCACTTTTTCAGGCATGGCTTCAGCCACGTGACTTGAAATCCCTCCACCCCCAGCCATCCCATTGTCATGTTAATGAATAATGGAGTTTCTACCCAGGTCACTCAGAAGGTTTGAATATGGTAATGGGGACCAAAATGCTTAACACTGCCCCTAGCACAGTTTATTCCTAACAAATGTCAACCGAGCCTCTTCCTCTTACCTCCCTCTCTAATCTCCCACAGCACCCACCACTGTCTTGTGAGCTCAGATGCCTAAATGGTGGATGGTAGGGCCAGGGAAGGATGCTGGACTGCAGGATTCTGGAAGTGCTGTCAAACTCTTTCCAGCATATCATATCCTAGAACATAGGTCATCAAGCAAGCACGTTAAAGAGCTGTCCTTGGCTCTGCTGCTACACATTAACCACACAGAGAGCCATGGCTGTACTGAGCTGGAAAACACCTGAGATACATCCAAATAGCTTATCAGTGACCTTCCATATTTCAGAAATTGGCCATGAGTCATTGTGTATAAGCACCATTTAGCTGCTATCTTGTGAAGCCTGAGAAAGGCCTGGGAGTCCCACAGTTTCTCTGTTTTTTCCCCTTTCTATTATTGTGTTTAGAACTTTCATCGTGAGGGCTCCAACCTGATGGGTCAAAGCTGACTCTGGCGACCTACTAAATCTTTCTTGAGTGCCCAGTTACACAGCATTCTGATGTCTCTCCTCCATTCACCACGCTCTGACTATACCGTGTTTCGTATGTACTGCTTGCCTGGCCCCTCCCCCTTAGAGCAGCAGGTGCACGGAAGATGCTCGAATATTTTACACTGCAGTACACTGTTTAATGTGTTGCTCTTGACTGATCACGTGGCAGAGCCAAAACATTGTCCACACATCCCCTTGTAAGTGCTTTGGCAAGGGACTGTTCTTTTACTAAAGCCAATCAGAAAGGTTTAGGAGGATCATGCCCACAAGAAAGGCAAAGAGTACAGGGAATCAGAGGCAAAACAGACACCAGGGTAGAGCGACAAATGGAGGCTGCTGTGCACAGCCTGAGAGGAAGCAGCGAGCATCGTGTCACAGGAAGTTTGGGAGCCTTATGGGTAAGAAGAACGTCAGAGTTCAAGGGTACAGAGTCAAAGGGGCATGCGGAGAAGACTGTCTGGCCTACCTGCCAGGATCCCATGCAATCATTCTGCATAATGATTTTTGAAAATACAAACATTGCTGGGGCTGACTGACAAGTATTGTCCCAGCAGGGAGAGCTGTCAGGGCAAATCAATCCAATTCTGCCACATGCCAGTGTGTGGAACAGATATAATTTTGGCTGCTCGGTGATGTCAAAGCGAAGGATGTACCGTCTGTGTATTTTGAAGGGTGGCGTTCCTTTCAGTCTAACAGCTTGAAAGATTTCTAGGGCTCCCCCCCTTCCCTAATTCTGCCAAGAAACCACATTTAGCTTGAGATAACTCCACCACTTCACCTGCTCTGACGCTTATTTGGGTTCCGTGAAACACAGCTCCCTCCGCCACTGCCACTCTGAAGTCAGCCCTTCAGGGTGCTGGAATTGGGTCCGGGGTGAAAGGTGCTTTGCTGATGCTAGTGGATGCTGCACAAACCATCCGGGTAGACTCCAGATGCCCTCCCAGGAAGGTTAGGCCATTACAAGAGTCTGCCTTATTCTTTACTGCACCTGGTGCAAAGACTTGACTCCAGGAACTCAGGGGCCTTGTGCTTAACAAGCTTTTGGGAGCCCCGTTCAGTCCTCAGTGCCTGTTGCTATATTGGGCCTTAAGGCGAATCCTTCAGATTGTTGGTTCCAGTGGTTCACTGGAAATCTCTGCTATTTTCAGTTCCCCTCTCCTGCCCCATACTCACTGCACTTGCCTTGGGACTCTCCTGTTATCTCCACAATCTGGCTCCTCCTTGCCCCTCTGTCTTAACCTGTCCTTCCTCTTTCAGTGCCCACTTAATTTTTACCCTCCATCACCCCTTTTAATTTGCACACATCCCAAATCTGAAAATTCCTCCTGGCTCCCGCCCCCTGGCAGTACCTTACCATCTCTAGGTTGATCTATCTGCCCCCAAAACTTCCCTTTGCTGCCCCAAAGTCTCAACAGAGTGGTCTGTAAGCATCTTCATCTTTGCTACTCCATTCATGGTTGTCTGCCTTCTTCTCTGTCCAGCATCGTCCACAGCTCTGATGAATACGCTTGAGTCTCCTCTGTCTTTGTCTGTCCTTCCTCAGACTCTCTGAGAATTAATCCTTGGTGACATCGTCTGCTCCCTTCGGGACCAGTGGAGAGCAGAGCTATTGGCAGCTGACCATGCTGAACTCCATGCTCATGAAGGACAAAGGATTGAGGGAGGGAAGGAGGGGGATTGAATCCACCCTCAGTTTTTCTCCAGCCTCATGACAGTGAGCTTTGCAGAACTCCCTAGATGGCTCCCTGCCTCAGCTCTACCACAGCCAGAATAACCTTGTTAATGGAGTGTACATTGTTTCTTCCCTATGTATAAGGATCTGCTTTAGCTCCGTGGAACTGAGATAATAAATGGATAGGTGAGTGACATGGTGGATGGATGGATAGATAGCTAGAGCTAGGTGGGTAGGTTAGATAGATGGATAGATAGATAGATAGATGGATAGATAGATAGATAGATAGATAGATAGATAGATAGATAGATATGATGGACAGATGGATGAATGGATGAATGGATAGGTAGACAGATGATAGATAGATAGATAGATAGATAGATAGATAGATAGATAGATAGTAGATAGAAAGATAGGTAGATGACAGATAGATGGATAGATAGGAAGAGATGATAGATAGATAATAGATGATACATTGGCAGATGATAGATGATAGAAAGAAAGATAGATGATAGGTAGATAGATGGTAGATAAATAGATATATGGTAGATAGAAAGATAGATGATAGATAGATAGATAGATAGATAGATAGATAGATAGATAGATAGATGATAGATAAATAGATAATAGATGATATGTTGATTGATAGACAGACAGATAGATAGATGGTAGATAGATAGGTGGTAGATACATTACTGATGGGTTGATATATGGATAGATTACCATAAACCATAGATTTATTATAGAATGCATGTCCTGGAGAAATCCCAAGATGTCATTTAGCCCCAAATCAATCACTTGAAGATGAGGAAATGGAAGCTCAGCACAGTGAAGTCATTTATCCTCAACTCCCTGTGTCATGATGTGAGAATCCTCTGCATGGGAGCTATTTGTGGCATCCATGCCCCACTCTGCCCTCTGTACTGTATCACCTGCTGCTATTTGGGGATAATATGACTAATCGTGACTTCTTAAACACACCCAACTTGTCTCTTCTTCCTCCTCCTCCTCCTTCCTCTCCCTTCCCCGGCTTCCATGCTTATTTCCACTGTTAATTCCTCTTTCTCAGTAGCATGCCCATTTCTACATGTTCATGCTTTTATTGACCCATGTAAGAGTTTTGATCCTCTAGTGTGAACTAGACCCAGCAGCAGGTTCATGGGAATTACATGCAATTGTTGACTTCACACCCAAAGCGTCTTTGTGTGTACCCATGGGCTTGCGTTCATAGATCATGCTACCCCTGAGACCATATGCATTCCCTGCACAAAGCCCGGGCCAAGGACGGCTTTTGTGTTCTATATTCACTTCATCTAAAAATGTTTATTTTAGTGAAACATCTGTGGATGTTTTTGCCTGCATATATGTAGGTGCACCACATGCATGCCTGAAGATGCCAGAAAGGGGAGTTAGATTTCCAGGGACTGGTGTTTTAGGTGGTTGTGAGCTGCCATGTAAGGGCAGAGTTTTGAACCTGGTCCTCTGGAAGGGCAGTTAAGTCCTCCTAACCATTGAGCCGCTCTCCAGCCCCCTATGGTCACCTTTTCCACTGATATCTGCCCAGAGGACTCTTCTTAGGAAAATCACTTCTTACCATGAGGCCAGAGGCAGGGACATCAATCACTGGGCTAATCCCTTGTAAAATCACCTTGTCTTAGTCCTTAGAAATTTTACTTCATAAAGGAGTTGTCTATGCTTTTTACTTTATCAAGCCTAAACTTTTAAAATTATGCTGGTCTTTGGCTTTATTTGGCAATGAAAGTTAGAGTCACGTTTTGACTTAGGCTTACCAATCACATGGGGCCATAGAATCTATAGAGGTTCATTCTCCTTAGTACCTTGTCTTAGCTTTTGATCCCACTCTACCCGACTGGATTCATTCCTTAAGTTTTAGTCTTTCTATATGCTCTGTTCAACACGCACAGTATTTTGTGAACAGTTGGCATATGTTGATGGCACCAGAAACATCCACACCTTTAGCCTGTGAGCCCCTTGTGTACAAGGATAATGTACTCATTCCCTTTCTTGGCGCTAGGGGGAAATGCCCTAGAAGTAGGTGCTTAATAATACTTTGTTGAATTAAATTGACAAAGGTAGGCCCACGATCCTGCAAGTTGGCAAAGCAAAACCTGAGCTCTTTCCTTCCGTTTGGTTTTCATGAGAAGACTGAAGACAGACAGTGTTGTAGTGAAAAAGAACGTGAGCCTTCTTGTTCCTAACTGTAGACTCTTGGGTGAGTTATTGAGCTTGTCAGGACCCTTTCTTTTGGTTGAGAGTGAAAATGGAGGTAAGAATGCCCTAGCAGCCTGTCATGAAGAGTAATGACTCTCCTAAGTCCCCAGAATGGCGGTCAGCATGTGGTGGGAGCCTCTTCCCTCTTTTCAGTGGGAACCATGCTTGGAAAGGCACAAGGGAGTGGATTCTTTGTGACCACACTGGAGTTGACTAACTGTGATGTCATCTGTAAAATAGATGTGGCTTTTGGCCTCACTCTGTCGGCTGCGAAAGTTAGTCGATGGCAATGCACTCTGGGGTTTATAGTTTTGATAAGGGCTCAGTGTTGATACATGTCCCACTTCATCAACAGAGTCACCTGCAAATAGTTAGTCTTTTGTTGTCCAGGCATTTTGTGTCTGTGATGATATTTATTTTAAATTTAGTACCAATTCGTATCAGAATAAAAATGTAGATGAAAATCTAAAACATTATTTGCATGCTTAACTCAGTGTACTTCCAACTTTTGGGCACATTCACCTACATCCATATACTGCTGTACGTTGAGATAGCCCCCATGTACATATACAATGAGATAGCCCCCAACTATTGTCAGTCATATGACTATATATTCTGTTTTTCACTTTCATGTTTTGTGGTTTGCGGCAGGTTCCTAATATAATAAGATTGTTTGTTATGAGGTGTACAGAGTGTGGGGGTCTGAAGTATGTCTAGTAGAGAGGGTAGTCACAGTGAAATGTCTGTTTTGCCTCTATGTAAGCAAGCGGGTAGACTTGACAGTGGAAAAGCTACTTCCTGCTACAAAGTGGAGTCTACAGACTCCACTGCTGAGCAGTTCAGCACCTACGACCTGGGAACTACAGTGTCCCCAGTGCAAGCCGTCACTCCTGCTTGGCATCTCTCTCCTGAGACCTATAAATACGTGAGAGAGAGAGGGGAGGGGATCAGGTCACTTAGATCTTGGCATAAATGGGGCACTCAATGGTGTTCATTTTAAGACCCATGTGCTGGGGAGGCTATGTCTATGGGGCCAAGGTTTCTATGAAATGTCATTATCCTGGAAATGGAAAAGATACATTTCCTGCTTGAGACCTTAAGTGGACAGAGCTATAGTTATTTATATCTTTATTAGTTTTAGATTCAGTAATAATGGATATGGACATGGATTGATACTTTATTGCCTTTGTATGTGCATAATATTTTTACGTCTGGGGGGAATCTATAGCAAGAATTGAATTTTAGCATTCTGAGGCAGGCGGCAAGTTAAGCTGGGACAACCACTTTGTGGCCTGATGCATTATTCTCATTGACGATAATACGACTGCAATATAATACTGAAAATCGCCTCCTTTCTACTGCCCATGAGGCAAATGACCAAGGACACCAAATTTCCAGTCTGGAAAATTCCATCAATGATATCTCCTTGGGGACCAGGGAGTGGGGGCATAGGAATTGGATACATTTCAAAGAAACTTTTTTTCCATGAAACTTTGCAAAGCCAACTATTGATTTAAGTTTCCCTTCAAGCAAAGAAAGCAATTTATGGGGGAGCTGGGAATCTTAATCATTTTTTTATTTTTACATTTATTTATGTATTTACTTATTCCTCTGTGTGTGTGTGTGTGTCTGTGTGTAGGTCAAAGGACAACTTTAAGCAGCCAGTTCTTTCCTTCCATCATGTAGCCTTAAGCATGAACTCCTGCTTGTCAGGCTTGTCTTTAGCCTCCGGGGGGGGGGGGAGCTTCTCACCGACCCTAATTTAGTTCTTAATGTTGAATTTGCAGTGATTTAACCCAGGTTCCCAAAGTGAAAAGCTGAGGGTCACTGATTTCAGAGGAAGGGAGCAGGGGAGACTTTCTACCGCTTACTGGATGGACACTTACTCATCCTGGAGTCCCTGAGCTTGCCCAACTTGGGAAATTTTAAGAGAAATGAAGCAGTTGACTATAGTGTCCCTTAAGAGAATGAATTGAAAGGAAAATGAAACCCAGGTGAAGCACTTTCCCCCCTGAGACACTCTCTCTGTCCCAGGAACATTCAGCCTAGAGTCTTACCAGCAGCCAAACCAAGTCTCTCCTCTATGCCTATGGGCTCTTCACTACCAAAAGGGGGGAGTCAGACAACAGCCTGGTGTGTGTAGGGGGTGTTAGGCAAGTTCCTGGATCTCTCTGTTACCTGAGCTCTGAGATGGAAGGTGTCAAGAGACCTAGGAGATCCAAGAGAGACCATGTGAGGCAGGTGTTCAGTTAGATGATTGGAGAATCCAAGATGTCAGTAAGGACAGGAAAGAGAGGATGCAGGTTGGCAGATCCCTTAAGAGAAGTTTCAGAATAGCTGTGGCTGTACCAGGAAGACAGTGAAGCAGACATGAGGGTGTCCCTCTGCTGGGAGAAGCCAGGGTTGGGTGTGACCTTCCCTTGAGAAGGCTACAAAGCCTGAGTGCTCCTGGGGGTTTGTGGAATTGCAGACACTGATCCAAGAAGTGCACAGGAACGTGAAACATTGAGCCATGGCTGGAAGAGGGGCATTGCTGGGCTGACAGGCTTGATGGGCAGAGCTTCCTGGCTTGTCCAAGAGAAACAGGAAGCAGAGCAAATTAGGATAATCCCTGATGTTTTCCATGGAAGAAAATTGTAGGAACTTTTGACTAGCTCAATAGAGAGGGAACTTCAGGTTGTGGTTTTTGTTGTTATTTTTTGTTTCTTTTTCCCATTCCTGGATTTTCATCTTTTGATTTTCAGAGAAGTGGGCTGCTCTGCTGCTTATGTACTTCCTAGGTTTGCTTCAGTTAACTGGGAGAGTGTCATCAAACTTGTGAAACAAGATCTTTCAGTAATCGCTATATAGCATCAATTTAGGATGTAGAATATCCCGAGGCCCTGTCAGGAATACAATCACAAAATCTTTATTTGTGGCCCAAAATATAAAAGAGACATTTACTGTATCTGGAGGTAATACATTGGCAAAGGGCATTTTCAGATGCCCCGAATAACAACAAAGTCAATAGATGCCAGCAGCCCATTTCCTAAAGAAAAGATCTATCTTCTGCTCTCAGTTTCAACATGGGAAAATTGTTCTCAACTGTAGGTTGGAAGGCAATGAAATTAGCTGTGGCTTTAGTTACCTTCCTTCCAGCTTCCCCTCCTATTTGGAAAAAAAAAATTAAGGTCTTATTCAAATGCAAAAGCAAAAAATGTTAAATGCTTTTTGGTGTCTTACTGGTGTGTAAAGTGAATCAAGTGGCAACTTAATTTCCAATAAGTATGTGACCGCCAAGGGGTTAAATCTCAGACTTAAGTGGTTGGCTTTACAGAACACTCTCCTAATGAGCACAGTCTCCGCCTTGGAGACATGGTGTGCTACTAGCCTAAGGATGTTGATACGAGCCCTCTTATCCATGATCAGTATTGCTCAGAGGCTCCCAGAGATGAGAACCACATGAATTATCAGGGAAGGTAATCACCACCCAATCACAACTTCGATCACCCCTCAGATTTTATGAAGAGCTGCCTCTACAAAGGAGCAATCTAAGGGATCCTGCTATGCCCACCACAGGTGCTGCAGTTCCTCCATGGACCAACGGGAAACAGCGGGAGGGAGAGAAATGGCCATCACACCATGCGGCAAACCTCGCGGGCTCTGTTGAGTGACGGGTGTCTTTGTCTTACAGTTGTCCAGCACATCAAGAGACACAACATCGTTCTGAAGCGGGAGCTTGGAGAAGGAGCCTTCGGGAAAGTTTTCCTGGCAGAGTGCTACAACCTCTGCCCGGAGCAGGATAAGATCCTGGTGGCTGTGAAGGTAAGAGAGCATTCCAGTATATCTCTTGTTTCATGGTCCACTAAAATGTAGTGGTTTGATTTTGGTATACTTTAGTAGCCGGTCCAGGTGTACATTATGTCTTCCAAGGGACACATGCTTTTAGATTCTTTTGCTTAAATGAGTGTTCAGAAGAGCACTGGGGCACATTCAACTGTCCATCAGAAGTGCTTCTGGGGCTGGAGAGGTGGCTCACTAAATAAGAGCACTGACTGCTCTTTCAGAGGTCCTGAGTTCAATTCCCAGCAACCACATGATGGCTCACAGCCATCTGTAATGGGATCTGATGCCCTCTTCTGGTGTGTGTCTGAAGACAGCTACAGTG
>NW_022196913.1:63812676-63813635 GCF_008632895.1 Mastomys coucha
AAAAGTCCTCTTCTTCAAACTTGATACAAGAGTTACAAACATCAAGCAAAGCATTCAGTCTCACTCTTCTTTGTTCTCTTACAAGCCACATCCCTAGTTAATTGTCTATGTTTCTTTTGGGTATACAAATAATTTTGAAATATATAAGCTGGTCTGAAAACCATAGTATAGTGTAAAAACATGAAATAAATAAACAATACTACTAATAGAGAGGCTGAGATAGGGGAAGCAAGATTTCAAGACCCTTATGTTCTACATAGCAAGACACTGTCACCAAAAAACAAGCTGACAGTGTATATAGATTCTACAATGTTGGACCTATTTCTCCAATTACCAAATTAGAGAGATCATTGGATGACAATCAACAAATTTCCAATTCCTCATATTATTGGATTTCAATCGATTAGGATATGTTTGTAATATTAATTTTCAAATTAATTAAATATATTAAGAAAAAGTAATTGTCACTTCCTGTTGTTTTTGTTGTAAGAGGTGGAATTAGGTTTGTGTGGATTTGTTGAAAGATTACCTTCTTGCTTCTTCTAGGGTGTAGTTTTGCTCCTTATGTTGATGTTTTCCATCTATTATCCTTTGTAGTGCTGGATTTGTGGAAAGATATTGTGTAAATTTTGTTTTGTCACGTTAATATCTTGTTTTCTCCATCTATGGTAATTGAGAGTTTTGCAGGGTATAGTAGTCTGGGCTGGCATTTGTGTTCTTGTAGGGTCTGTATGACATCTGCCCAGGATCTTCTAGCTTTCATAGTCTCTGGTGAGAAATCTGCCGTAATTCTGATAGGCCTGCCTTTATATGTTACTTGCCTTTTTTCCCTTACTGCTTTTAAAATTCTTTCTTTGTTTGGTGTATTTGGTGTTTTGATTATTATGTGACGGGAGGAATTTCTTTTCTGCCAGTCTATTTGGAGTTCTGTAGGCTTCTTGTATGTTCATGGGCATCTC
>NW_022196913.1:63814681-63864384 GCF_008632895.1 Mastomys coucha
TCCTGGGCTTGTTAGATCACCTGGGAGTGTGGCTTTCTCTGTGTGTTGTGAGACTGGCTGCAGAGCTTTGTGCCTAAGGTCTGCTCAGAACACTAACCCTGACAGACTGTCCAGGCTACTTTTCAAAGTTATAGTTAGAAAATTCTAGATCCAGGTCAATGGGACCGTAGAGAGTTCAGCCAGCTAAGCTACAGTGCAAGCTCCTCTCTTCATCCTCTGGATGCTAGTGACTCCACAACATGGGACTTTTGCATTTTCTAGATTCTAGATTCCATTGCATTGGTCCTTCCTATAGACCATCCATCTGTGTCCCTGACTTCATTGCATTGACCCTTCCTATAGACTATCCATCTGTGTCCCTTCCAGCTGTCTGAAAGATTATTGACTCCATTGCATTGGTCTTTCCTATAGACCACCCATCTGTGTTCCTGACTCCATTGCATTGGTCTTTCCTATAGACCACCCATCTGTGTCCCTGACTCCATTGCATTGGTCTTTCCTATAGACCACCCATCTGTGTCCCTTCCAACTGTCTGAAGCCACTGGATGTTTTCTAACAGCACAGACACGATTTCACCCAGAGTTTGGTGGCATCACCTATAGATTTCACCACCATAATGTAGGGTTTCTACAAAACAAAGAAATCTCAAAATCCTTCATCATAGTCATGCCCCCAGAAACTAAAAAAAACAAAAAACAAAAAGCTAAAACAAAAACAAAAAAACAAACCAAGAGTCCTGTTCTTCAATAAGATAAACAATAGCATTGAAAAGGATTCTTTTCTATTGAGCTTTGTGGAGCTTAATAAAAATGCCCCAGTGGATTTCAGCAGATCTTTGAAACATGCATTATATATTTTTTGAAAACTTGCCAAAGTATTTTTGATATATGAATACCAATCATTAAAAAGGTCCTACAATTGTAAAATGAGTTAAGTGTCAAATGGATGTGGATGTGGCTAATGTAATAAAACTCAACCTCTTGGGTTAATGAAAGATCGCTGAGTTATTGTTGTTGTTGAATCATGTTTCTGCCAAACAGGGACCATTTGCATGAATCATATTTATTTAATCATTATAGCCTAGGCAACATTTTATTCCCTTAAGAAATCAGGTGCATAACCCACTATAATACCAGGCTTTATTATATTACATGCACATGGATAGCTAAGAGAATAAAATTATTCTTAAAGTCACCTATTCTAAAACACCAGACAGTTTTGTTAAAATTATTCCAGCTAGAAACACTGTAAATTTTCTTTCCTCATGATATGAAAATTTTTAATAAGCCCTACCCAGAGTAGCATGGTGCTTATAAACTCCTGGAAAACCCTTAAGAGCTACAGATTTCGATGAGTAAAGAACCGATGGTTCTAGGAATTACCAGTGTGACAAATACACATCATCTCTCCAACAAAGGAAAATGATGGAGGTTGAGAAAGAAGAGGGAGAAGAGGGCTATTCTAAAGAGCCATGAGGCTGGGTTAGAAGCTGCCACAGAAGGACCAGTGGTAGCTGGAGGTCATTAATTCTTCTTCCTGCCTCCTTCCTTCCATCTCTTGACAAAGTTTTCCAGTTGTTTTTTTTTTTTTTTCAGCATAGCATATTCAAGACATTTGGTAGTGTCTTATCTCTAGTTTCTACTTTTTTTTTGCCTTTAATCTTCTTTACCTTTGTGCATGAATGAGACCAAAGGTGTTGTTATTTCTGCAATTTTACTGATGAGCACATGTTCAGACTGGGTGTTTACCCCTAGCTAAGCCATCTATATCAGACTAGAAAGATGGAGACCTGTGTCCACGTTTTAAACTCTATTTGTAGGCCCCTCAGGAAGCCAAGCCAAGGCTTTAAAACTGAGTTCACTTTACAGTGGGGTACATGTGACCTCTGAGTATGTGAAAAGGATGGGTGATCAGGAGATTCTGGATGACAGCGTGGGAATAGCTGAGAGACCCTGGTCAGGCAAGTGGGCATCATCCCAGAGAGTTCTCAATAACTGTACCCTCGCATCCCACCCTGTGTTGACTTCCCTGAACTTCAGCAATGCCCTAAATGGAAAGGTACTGTGTGGTCAAATCTGGGACCTTTGCAACTTGTACTGGAGTGGCCCAGACTACTAATGCCTAGGGATGGACAGATGGTAATGATGCTCCCGTAGGTCCTCACCCACCCCTGCCCAACCTTGACTGGGCTTTAGAAGACCGTCAACCATGCTTTCCTGTCCACAGCACACTCCAACTCATTCCTGTATCTCATTAACTTTGCCCAGTAGACTTTCCTCTTGCTGAAGTTCCAACTTGAGCTCAGATTCTTTCAGTCACCTACCATCCATTCATTCATGTTACCTTCTGGTTTTACCAAGCATGTTTCTGAAAATTAGTGAGCTGTGATAAATGTTCACTCATTAAACAGTGCTGTGGCAGGGTGTGGCAGAGAAAAAGTACTTGACCCTTTGTCAAATCCTGACCTCTCTTTGCCAGTCTTCTCTGAGTTCAAATGAGAATGTCATCTCGGAGAAGAAGGACAAAGAAACCATCGATTAAAACACCACTCTTGCTCCATGACCACAGACCCGAGGAGCTTCATAGCAGTAACCTTGAGTTTGAATGTTTGCTAATGCAAAAGCTTGCCCACTATAACTCAAGCTTCCATCAGGGAACCATGTCAGCTCCCTGGAATGCAGAGGTTGTATCTTCATGAGCTCCAGGGTGAATCAGATCAGAATAATTTGCATACCTTGCACAGAACCTCTTGGCAACCTAGGTGTACTCATGTCTAGGGCTTTGGTCCAACTGAAAAATGTATTCAAAACTAAATTAATCTTGGAGGAAAATGTCCATCATTCTGCTCTGACCGTAAGAAACGGATTTATGTTTTGTGTTTCTTTTTCTTTTTCTTTTTTCTTTTAAGCAATGTCAAATTGAACACATCTTCCATGACTGCACAGCCTCTCACAACTCTGGAGTAGCTTGGGTTGCTCCTATTCCATTGGATGTGCCCAGGGATGCTTGACAGCCTTTCTGCAGTTGCTTAGCAACCCCTGCAGCATTGACTATGCATACTAAGCAACTGCAGCCATTGTCCTTTTTCCCTCTCTCTGGAAAGAGCTGACTTTGGGTTGCAATCCGAAGCTCTCTGAGCAGATTGACAGATGTCAGATTCAGGTGACTTTTAGTGTTGATGCTCCCGAATACTTGAGGAGGTTGAAGGACCCAGTGTTCCAGGCCATGTGCATGCATGCCTTCAAGGGCACACAGGCTGATGATGCCTCTCTCTCTTGCCAAAGCATCTGCTTGCTTGGATTTAGCTGGACTGCTCTTTTCTTCATTATTTGGATGACCTTTGTTTCTCAGTGAAATGGATTTTTCAGCCATTTTCTTATTTACACTGAATAATAGTAATAATAATAATAATGATACATACATACATACATACATACATACATACATACATATATACATACATATGAGAGAAGTGAAGAAACAAGTCTTTGATCAAATCCAGTTACTTTACCTTTGGGTTACTTGGTTGCCAGGGAAACGCTCCATCGCAGTTTCCCTTGCATTAACTGTTGATGCATCAGCTATTTTTGGCTCCATCTAACATGTATTTCAATAACTACTCTTTCTACAACCTTTTTTCTTGTACTATGAATGCAAGATGATTTTGGAGGGGGGGGTTCAAATAAAGCCACAAGTCTGCTTTGTAGGACTGGCACCTCTCCCTGGCTAACTCCAGTTTATTTCTAGAACCAAGGAGTGCTGAATTTGAGAAAGACCTTTAAAATCATATACATAAAACCCTAGCCTCGAGTTTTATGGATGACAAATCGAAGACCCAGGGATGCCAAACGATTCTCTCAAGGTATTGCGTTAAAAGAGTTAGAGACACACGTAGGTGGAGTCCTAGCACACGTAGTGGGCTGCTGGGTGGGTTCAGCAGACACTTTGCTGAGAGAAGACATAAGTTTTATACTTTTAAAGTCTCTAAATTTCTTCTTCCCCACAGAGGAAATAATGGTATTTTTCTCCACTGAGAGTTCAGAAACTTACTAACTTACCAACTGCACTTTCACCCAGGCCCAGCACAGCATCGGCCACAGTGCCCAGTCCTTACTCAACCCCCCAGTTCAAGGGTCTCAGCTCATGGGTCTCTTTGGAAGGCCTGTCCTTTCTTAGCCCCCACCACATCAGACTCCATGTTGCATGCTGCCAGGGCATCTTGAATTGGTCTTTACAGCACTGTCAAGGTTTAAAATTATGCATCAGTGTGTTTACTCAATGAGTGACACTGCATGTCTATGACCTCCTTTAGGGTGTCAGTCACACTCTCCTTGGGGGAGCCATGATTTTGAGTATGTCGCCTAATGTGCCATATGATTCAGAAAAGAAACGCTCATTGAATGAATTGAGGAGATGGTAGTAGGGGAGTGGGTGGGAACAGACTGAGGAAATAGAATTCTGATGTGCTAGAGCCGACCACCGGCATTTATCTCTGGACAACAAAGTGGCTTCATGAAACACTGCTGGTCACAGCTGAAGGACATACATGTAACACTGATAATCTAATGTAATTAGAAATCATTTTAGAAATGGTTGAATAAGCTAGGTATGGTGGCACACACTTGACCATCTCTGCACTTGGCAGATACAGGTAGTAGAAGGGTCCAGTACTGAAGGCTGTCTTCAGCCCCGTAGGGACTTTGAAACCAAGTAGGCTACATAAGACCCTGTCTCAAAAAAGAAAGGGAAACATGGATGAGTAGTTATTGATGTAGATATGGACTGCCGTTACCGATATTCTTTAGCTAACATTTTAAAAAACAAACAGAAATCCAGAGGTCTTGAGGAAGCAGTGTTTCAGAGCACAGGCTGCTGTTACAGAGGACCTGTGTTCCATCTCCAGTAGCTACATGGTGACTCACAATCATCTGCAATTCCACTCTTGGGGAATCCAACACCCAAAAGAAAATAAAAGTGAACTAACAAAGAAAAACCCAGAAATCCAGAGATCGGTGGCAATCCACTCAAGGCCAAACAGCTTGCGTGGACGTCATTTGATGTCACAGCTGGGACAAGAGCCCAGCCTGCGTTCGTTGTGGCCACATTTTTATTTGTTAAGTTCCATGTGTGCTCTGACAAGCCAACCTGAGGAAATTTAATATGATAGTGCTTCTCAAAATGTACAAATGAAGTAAATCTTATATGCAAGGACAGGAGGCACTTTCTTATCTATACAAATAAAAGTTTAAAGTCAGGGAATAAATAGGGGTGGAAAACTGGATTCCCAGGAGAGTTTTGACTTCAGGGAAATGCAAGCAAACCTCATACTTTGTAACTGACCTTCCTAAAAAGAACACAAGGATCCTTGGAAACCCAAGTCAAGCTGACCTAACCAGAAGGGACAGGGACGGTGCTCTAGAATGCCACACCACTAGAAAGCCTTGCCACTGTTAACCTGGCTTCAGGCACCGATGGCTTCAGAAGGCCAACCAGTGCCTCCTGATGCTCTCTGTCCATCTCCTGGCTTGCTCTTTTTTAACACTGACTTCATTTTCAGACAGGTTCACTTCAGGCTGTAGCAAAGGTTGATCTTTTCACTGGCTTGTCTTCAGTTAGGTCATAACAAAATATTCTGATTACCTGCACATGAGTCACACGTTCATCTGTAGAAATGGACAGTGGAGTCAGCCTTAACAATGCACATGGACTGAAGATGAGAAAAATATAGGTTGCCAGGGGAAATGTCAGAGACGCTTTACTATATAGTCTTAGAAAGAGATCTGTGGGGCAAAATACAAGAGACAGTCATCTCCAACGTGAAGCCGGAGTCAGTTTTTACTATGATTGGTCCATTTGGGATCCATAAGCTTCCTCATGATCTGAGGAAGTCTTTGTGGCTTCCTCATGATCTGAGGAAGTCCTTGTGACGGCCTTTCTCTGCCTCCAGCAGAGGCACCAAGGCCCCTCTGGCTTCCAGTCCTCTCTTGCCTGTGCTCCCTTGCCTTCATTGCTCACTGATGTTTGACTGGTAGAAACACACCAACAACTGGTTGCACTGCCTCTAGGATTTCTTGGGGAGAGGAATTTGGGGATCAGTTTCCTCAACCAGTCGTCTATAGAATCCATTAGTCTGCATGCCACAACATCTGCCTATAGTTTAGTCATCCAAGGTGGCCAGCGGTACCAAAGAGGTCCACTTTCAGGAAAAGAAGCAACTAAGGTTATTTATCTCCAAATGTGTATAAGGAGTTGAAGGACAAGAGGTAAAGGCTCATTCTCTCCCATCCTGAAGCGGTCGAAAGGTTCATAGGTGAGCGGACACAGAGTTCCTAGCCTCCATTTCTCCACCCAGCAGGTTCCTTTCTGAGACAGATCACAGCTTTCTTCTTTTCCTTCTTTCTCATTACACTTATCATGCCCTCCTTTACTTCCTGACACATCAGGAGGCCCTGCTCCTGCTCTTCCCTCTCCCTGGGCTCCTTTTCTACCTTTTTCCCCCCATTTAAACTGACACGTGAAACCTTTGTCTCCACAAGATGGAAATTTATGAAGAATTGTTGTATTTAAGGACATTTGTCAATAGTTCCCTGAAAGATCATTTGTGTGTTTTAATGGGACTCAGGCTGCGGAAAACGCTGTTTGTCAGTTCTTCACTGGGCTCCTGGAACAGAAATCACAGAGCTTTGAATGACGGTTTGCCTAAGTTTGGCCGTCTTTGTTATCCAGATATTACTTGGTAGTTCTTTATTCCTCTTGATGTGTGTGTGTGTCTGTATGTGTGCACACATTTGCATGCATATGTGTGTATGCATGTGTGTATGTGTCTGTGTGGGCATATATGTGTCTCTGTGTGTATGTGTGTATGTATGTACATATGTATATATGTGTGCATGTTTGTGTGTGAATACATGCACATGTGTATATGTGTGTGTGTGTCTGTATGTGTATACATGCATGTATCTGTGTCCATGTGTGTCCATGTATGTGTATGTATGTGTGTCTGGCTGGGTGCATATGTTTGTGTGTGTGTGTGTGTGTGTGTGGTGTGTATGTGTATGTGCGCATGCTCCACACATGTGTGTGCATACATGCTCCAGTGCACTCATAAGATAGAAAGCAGGGATTTCCTATAAGAAGCCCTTATGCACTCCACTTGCTAAAGAACTCCACTAAGATGTTTCTTAGGAACTTTAATTATCAGCCCTTGATCAGACATAGTTTTGTCTTGTTGGTCACTTTGGTGACTGTTTTCTGGGTGATCTCCAATTTAATCATCTGTTCCCAGAGACATGAGAGTCAAACCAGGATAGTTCCCTCTAATTGGAAATCAAACTTGGGCTGTAGCCTAAAGGACAACAAACTCCAGCTTCTACACACACACACACACACACACACACACACACACACACACACACACACCAGGGGTTCCAGTTATCTTTCTCCAAAGAGAACTCCTCTGGCATCAAACACAGATTGAGGATTCGCTTCATGCCTCTGCATCTCTTGGATGTATGAACTGAAATAACCAGGCACCCTTTTAATTTACTGGTACATGATAGACTGACTCACTGTTAAGCCAGGGTCCATGCTGAGCCACCAGCTCCTTCATGTCTGGTGAACTGACTCCCAGTGATATGCCAGTGTGTTCAGAGCCTGCACACACTTTGAGTTGACCATACTGTGCTTAACTTCTGACTTCATCTCCCATTTGATGTTTATTTTCTGATGATGGTCTCTAACCTTGTTTTCTGTCTCCATGGGTCAATATTTCCTATTATGTAAGTTGATGTGACATGCAGGCATCAATTTTATCTCCCAGATCACGGAGTCTTTTATAGCATGTGTGTTAGAATCTAACTCAATGCCTCTCTTTGTTACATTTGCTCCCTAATAGCCAGAGATGCTGAGAAAATAAAGATAGCAATAGTTAACAACCTGGCCGTGACTCTTGTGTTTGAGACTGTCACTTAGCACACGATTAAAGTTCTTTCAAAGGCCATCTACGGACAGTTGATAGAGTTGGCATATGTATTACTTGTTTCTAGTACAGAGAGCACATTGTACAGTGAATGCTAGCACCTTTGTATAATTATTTCGCCTTTTCTTTCTAGGGATCTCTGGGACCTACCTACTATGTCATCGCTAAGATTTTATTTGTACTGAGTTCTTTCTTTCTCTGAGTTTATTACACCGAGCCTCTCCAGAGTCCACCTTGTATGCAGTTGATGGCAGCTGCCTTTACCCTTCTTTTAAGAGAAGAACCTCTTTTCTTTTTCTTGTTTTTTAAATCATGGCTAAGACTTGTGTGTTTGGCTGGCTGTTGACTGTGGCAACCCTGTAAGAAAGGTGTCTGCCTTAGTTTTATCACAACTCCACACCTTTGAAATGCCTTCTATGTTCTACCCAAGATGTGGCATGCCCTATCAATAGGCTGCAGAGTGGCTTTTGTAAAACAGGGCAGTTCCTAGCAGGATAACCCAAGCCACAAAAAATTTCCTGATAGATACATTAGAAAAGTAAAATTAAAATATTAATCTATAATATTCAACATATTATATCATGTCAACATGTTAAGATGAAATATCAGTGAGATATTTCAAACTTTGTGTCAAGTTTCCAGAATTCTGTGTTTTGTTTTTCAACTAAAGCACATCACAATTTAAAATAACAACATTTAAAATGATAACTGGTGGCATAACTAGAGTCTACTCTGTTAGATAAGGCAGGGCTACAAGATATTGGGAGAGTAAAGGTTTTCTGTGAACAGTAGATCTTGACCCAAGGACCTTTGGCACATTAACCAAACATCCCCATGACCCTTCATGTTCAGCCTGGGATTGTCCTTATTTCTGTCTGTATTTCAAGCGTTGTTAGTGAGCATGGGAAATAATAATCTCTTTCATAATCTGTCTTTACCAAAGCTTCTGTGATCTCTCAAGTCTGAGAAGAGTTTGTGATCTGCACTGTTAAAAGATCTGTTTTGATCGTGTCTTTCCTTAAGACACCTAGACCTCTAAGACTCTCAGCTTTTAGTTTGGCGAGGCACACTGTCATACGGGCATCCAGATAGGTCATTCTGAGCTGGCTTCCCACTGGTTTGAAGTTTCTGCTTTATCCTTTGAAGTGAATTTTCCTCTTCTCCCCTATCCTCCACTTGCATTTCACTTCAGTGGTGTCATATTTTCCGTGCTGAAATAGTTTGCCTGCTACTCCACCATGCCAGCTCTGACTCTGTTCATGCACCAGGCAGTCTTGCCTTAGCCCTGAATGAGGCCTCCTGCTGGAGTCAGAGATGACCCCTGTCTTAGCATATCAAAAGGAAAAAAAAAAACATCAGGAAAAAGAAGAAACAACACTGTAAGGCAGACAGGAGAAAGGGAACCGGAATGTATGGTGACTGAGCAAAGGAGTCAGTCAAATGTGGCTGAAGTCCTGAGGACTCCAAAGGGTGACAGTTAAATGTGGCTGAAGTCCCGAGGACTCCAACGGTGAGCTGGACCCCACCCTACTGCTCTCCCGTTGACAGGCGCTCTGCAGCCAGCCAAGCCTCCCATAACCAAGAACAATGACAATCAGACATGGTGCAGAGACAGGTGATATTTATAAACATGTTCCATGCAGAATCTTCTAGCTCCTGATTGCTGTCTGGCCCAGATTCTATCCCCACAAAAATCCTATCCTTTTAGCGCCAAAATTGCAATTTTGCCCAAGTTGTTACTGCTGTATTTCCCAAAATCTCTTAAAATAGAATTGAATCATAATTTCAAAGAAAGGGCCCACCATGCAAAAATGGATGGGCACACAGGAGGGTGCCAGGTTTGCAGGGTGCATTTGGTCCATGAATAGTAAAATCGTTTTTGGTTCCAAAAATGTGACTGAACTGCAGTTTTTGACATTGCACTAAGAGTCCCCACTGGAAGCATGGAGGTACCGGATTCTTATTAAAATCTTCAGGTTGTTTCTTTCCCAGAGAAGATTCGGTCCTCCTCTTGCTTCACCTTGGTGCTTCTGCCTCTGCCTCTTCCTCTTCCTCCTCCTCTTCCTCCTCCTCCTCCTCCTCCTCCTCCTCCTCTTCTTCTTCTTCTTCTTCTTCTTCTTCTTCTTCTTCTTCTTCTTCTTCTTCTTCTTCTTCTTCTTCTTCTCCCATCCCCTTCCTCCTCTCCTCTCCCCTCTCCTCCCCCCTTCCCTCTCTGTTTTCCCCTCTCTTTTTCTCTTTCCTTCCTCCCATTCTCTCTCCTCCCCTGTGAATCACTCTGTCTCTTGGTATCTCTCTGTCTCTGTCTCCCTCTGTCTCACTGTGTGTGTGTGTGTGTGTCCCTATCTGAGGCTATGTCTTTCTCTCTAGCTTTCTTAAATCAACAAGACATAATTAGAGCTTGCTCAAAAAGCTTTTCTGCATGATTTGTCTATGCCACATGACAAACACCTAGAAGGATGAGCCCCTTTTCTAGGCACATGAGAAACACAAGGCTTTGGGCACAAGCTTCCCCATGAATTGTAGCAGGGTCTGAATCAAATGACGAAGTCTCTGGGAGAGCATGGGCCAAGCACTACACCTCCACACACAGCCTGCTGTTCCTAGCACTCGGGCCCTTAGGTGATGACCTCTTCAGAAGTGCCATTCTCCTGCCGTAAGCAGGCACCAATGGGTACCTGCTCACCTTTTATCTTTTGTAGACCCTGGTATGAGGAAACTGAACACGGGAGACCTGGTCTCAGGTTCAATTCAAATCAAGGACTTTAGATAAAGGATCTTGGGGAGCAACCTTCCAGCGCCTCTAAGAAGTGGAGAGTAAAATGGGGTCCCTAGAGGAGCAGGGTGTGGTCAGGATTTGAACCTGGGACTCTCAGTTCTAACCTAGAACCTTTTCCACTTGGACACCATTGGAGCATTGCTAGAAGGAGGAGAGGCTGTGTCTCTAGGGTGCATTGGGCAGCCCTCCCAACTTAAAAGCAAGCTTTATCACCTGCTTGCTCCTCTTGGCCTCTCCTTTCACACCTTTATGTGGGTCAACGTGGTACTTTTCAAGATGTCTGCTCACCTTTTGCTTCTGTGCCACACCCTGTAATCCCTACTGAGCGCAGACCTTGGACTTCAGGGTTCTCTACTTGCTTAACACTGGTAAGCAGATGCTGATAAGTTGGTGAATAGACAGACACAATACCCTAGACCAAAATGTAAGGCGGAGGCAAAGAATGGGAGGGTCTGTGTTTTCCCTGGCTGTGATGGCACCTGCCTCTGTGACAGAAAGATGTTTAGTCTGGGCCCAGCTAGATATACCTGGGAAGCAGAGGGGATACATACGGCAAGCTCAGCTTCTTCTGATTCCCAGGATCACCCTAATTCTCCGCTAGTGTTCATTTCGTTATCACGTGAAGAAATGTGCTGTTTCCATGGCAATGGCCATCGGAGATTTCCGGCCTCTCTGAGCACTCCATGATCCAAATCTTCTCCCATTTCCAGGCAGAGCCCATGGTGCTTGAGGGGACAGTGAAGGGCCACTTCACAGCTTCCCCTAAGATGACACCGTCTCTGGTCTAATGGAAGCAACACCTGTGATTTCTGTCTCCTTGAGTAGGGTCACAACTCCATGGAGCACAATGAGTGCTGATTCGGAGCTTTAGTGAGGGAAGCAGCCAGCTCTGGAGACACGGTCTCTGACAGCCCTGCCTCCTGCCGCTGCTTCCTTCAGAAGGCCTGGGAAGCTCAGATCCTCACGGACACTCCCTTGTGTAAACCATGAATGACCACTTTGATGCAAACAAAGTTGAAAACTAAGCCTGTGGTGGACTTTGTGGTGACTAGCACCCTTGCCTCAAGAATGAGAGACGTGCTCCCAAAGCCTGAGAAAGCACAAAAGACACCGCTGTTAGCAATTCCACTCAGAGTGACACTGTGCTCAGGAGGAGCCTTGCATCCAATGACAGATTGACTCGGGTTTCACTCGGTGCCCTACAGGTTGGCCATGTATCTAAATGAGGCTTCTGTTGAGCTGGGACAGCAGAAAGAGTCAGCCACCCTCCTCAGAGCTGCGAAGAGCTGTCAGCAAGATGTTTTAGTTAACTAGGACTGCTGTCACACAGCAAATATACACAAATATCTCCACAGTCCAAATTAGTTTTCCTCAGCTATAGTGAGGGTACCAGCAGAGCCTCTTCCTTCAGGAAGTTCTAAGTCAGAGATAATTTACATTTTCCCCACGCCTAACCCCCTAAGCTTTTCCCGGCCACACCCACCGATCCCTTCTTCCATTTTCAAAGCCTTCCTTGTAGCATCTTCTATGCCATCTAATTTCTTTCTTTGTATCTGACAAGGGCCTTTGTTAGGCACGGGGCTCACCCAAGCAATCCGGGCTCATCCCCGCATATGGAGATCTGTGCTCTGATCATCTGCAGAATCCCTTTTACTATGGACGGTAACATGCGCACATTCTGGGGTTTGGGGCAGGGCATTGTTCAGCCACACCCAAGAGAGCAGTCCAGGCAAAGGGGAGGGTTTGTGCAGGGGTGGGAGGGGAGGCAGCAGCCATTGTTATCTGAGCAGCTGTGAGCATTACACGTGGTAGTCCTGGACTGTAGGCCTCAGGGAAGCAATGCCAAAGGATGGACAAGCAGAGACACGGGGAATGTGGTCCACTTGAGGTGCTAGATCTATAGTTCATTGTAGAAGTGTCATTTCTACGTGTTTGCTCATAATCACCTGGGTCAAGATCAGGGGCCATGGCCGCTCTTCCTCTTGTGATTCTGGGAGTTAAGTCTAAGTTTTCATAAGTGCCTGGCAAGCTGTAACACACACTTCTCCATACTTGCTGCCTCTGGCCTAAACTGTATGTGCCACCAAGACCAGCTCAGTTCATCTTTGTTTCTGCCATAGCCCTGGCTTAGTGACACTATGTGACAATGGAGTCTACATCTATGACCCTGGCCACAAGCAGAGGACTAGGACTCCATAGAACACATCTCATGGGCGTCATGCTTCTCACCCCAGCCTGGACCCCATGATTGTCATGTGGTTCTATCACCTCTTCATGCTTCTTCCTACGAGGCTCTGTGCACCTCACCTGTACTCATGTTGGTTCTGCTGGTGTGTTTCTGATCACCCTTATCTTCTCAATGTGACTGGCTGACCATCGCGCAGCTGAAGGGATGGGACGTTTCTCAGTGTACAGGGGAATGGGCTGGGGAAAGCCTTTAGGGTATCGCATAAAGACGGAACATGATCCTGACTGCAGCCGGAGGCTGGGACTACCAAGCTTCCCTGTGTTTTCCTATGAGATCTCTTTGGGATTTATTATTTAAAGAGTCACATGAGCAGGGGCTGGAGGATGGCTCAGTGGTTAAGACTATGACATCGAGCTCTTTCTGAGGATCCAAGTTCAGTTCCCAGCAGCCACTTCATGTGCCTGACAACTGCCTGTAACTCCGGTTCCATAGGGTCCAGCACCTCTACCCTCTGTGGGCACATACACACACACACACACACACACACACGGGCATGGACACACACATGCATGCACTTATTGCTGTATGCAAATACATCTACATAGATAAAAATTAAGGAAAAAAACATTTTCAAGGGTTATCTGAGTAGAGAAGTGTACCCAGTACCATAGAAATTTCAGCAGGCACCACGAAGTGACATTCAGGCTGACACGAACTGGCAGACACTGTGGTGACCATTGGGCCAGACCAAGGTAAGAAGGGTAAAGCCCATAAGGTAGGCTCCCTTGTAACTCAATGAGAATGCAGTTAGCAGACTGCTCCGAAAGCTCCGGACCTCTGTGCACCCATGAGGACAAGGCCTCACAGGCACAAACAGTACTTCCTCGGGAATCACGGTGCTTCCTGACATTTTATGTAACTAATTAGATACACGCTCATCCCTTCTAGAATCCTCAGGACTCACTGGTGGAATTCCTTATACAAACAGCCTTCTCTTTGATGTCTCCATTTTGACAGACGCTGAAGGACGCCAGCGACAACGCACGCAAGGACTTTCATCGCGAAGCTGAGCTGCTGACCAACCTCCAGCACGAGCACATTGTCAAGTTCTATGGTGTCTGTGTGGAGGGTGACCCACTCATCATGGTCTTTGAGTACATGAAGCACGGGGATCTCAACAAGTTCCTTAGGTATAGTGCGGGGGGAGGAACCAACCTGGGCGTGGTGAGGGGGAGGAGCCAACCTGGGCTTAGCGAGGGGGAGGAGCCAACCTGGGCTTAGTGAGGGGAGGAGCCAACCTGGGTGTGGTGAGGGGGAGGAGCCAACCTGGGTGTGGTGAGGGGGAGGAGCCAACCTGGGCCTACCGAGGGGGAGGAGCCAACCTGGGCTTGAGAAGAGGGCGGAAGGACTGATCAGATAACCAGGGAGAGGATGGGAAGCTCCCCGGGAAAAGTAAAGGGAAGCCCAGGCCTTTCATTGGAGCATTCCTTGGTGACGCCCACACGTGACACAGAGAAGTAGAGGGAAAGGAAGAGCACATTTCTCCTTCCTCCAGACTGTGTGTCTACAGGGTGGCCTCTCTCCAGACACACATGAAGCTGGCACTCAGCTCTGGGATATGTGAGTCGAGTCTTCTGAGCGACTGTTTATACTGAGGTAGCATGGGTTGCCATGGTGTACCATGCACAAACTCTGTTAGAAAAATTCTACTGGTGACCAACTCAGCCATTAACAGGATCCCAAGAAGAGATGAGATTGATAACATGACTTGGGGCTGTTTATCACCTTGGTGGGGACCCCTGGTGGATGTCTCCATCCTGTCACTGTCTAGACAGAAGCATACAGGGAGTCCTATAGACACAGCATGACATGGAAGAAAGCAAATAATGCCTTCATTTGCATTAGGCAGATAAGGAAATAAAATGGATCTTACATGTAAGTCATCAGGGTGGGGCACCCGTGTCCCAGTGTGTACAAGAGAACATGGCTTCTCCTTCTCCCTCAGCACCATGGGGTTCCTGAGTGAGTCTTCAGCCTATCTTGCTCAGGAACCTTGCCCCCTACTGCCTCCGTCTCAAGTCTCTTACAGTCTTTTCTATGTGTTCCTTTCTTTTAAACATGGGCTGGCATCTTTGAAGTATGAGCCTGAACATTCCGTGTATGTCAGTAGAGAGTTAAAGCCTGGGAAAAACAAAATATGAAGGTAGCAAACCTTCCCTTCCTGGCCTTCCATTCCCCACCTGAGAAGGCAACATGGCATACATCCCAAGAATGAGTTTAGAGTGGAAGTTATAAGTAACTTTTGTTCCCACAACCCACTAGTTCTGCCACAGTTTCCTATTTACTTCGATTTAAGGATCCGAAATCCCAGTGAGTGGCATTTCTGTGTAATGGTCACACAAAGTCCTCCCTGACCTCCCTCACGCCCCAGGCTGCTGCCTGGGGTGCCACACAGAAGTCATCCCCAGACAGCTTCACATGTTGCTGCAAGAGTCACACCGTGGGCTTAGTAATCAGTAAGTCCCAGGAGGAATAGATGAAGGGGACAGTGCTTTCAGAACTGGCTGTGTGGGTTGCTGGTGTCTAGACCATTCTTATGGTCTCTGTCTTTGTTACACATCCTGTTCAGTTCCTGCCTGGGCTGGACTTCTGCTTTCCCTACAGATGTGTGTAGGAAGGGATGCCAGGTGAGACCAGGAGCACATGGAAAATTCAAAGTAGAGAGAGACAATCCTAACCCATTATCCTGTGTTAGCAAAGTTTTCATTGTGGGTGAAAGACAGGATAGTGGCAGATTCCATACTTCATGTTGTTCGAGCTAAGGTAAAGTGAAGAGAAGACATCACCTTGGTTGTTCCTATAAAAAAAAAATGTTTTCACCATTCCCCAGGCTCTTCCTTAATCCAAAAATGGTCCTTCTTAAATATCCTAGCAAAATAAATCCACCTGCAATTATCTGCATGAAGTCAAGTGCATCTGCATGTTCAGACTGGGATGTGTGTGTGTGTGTGTGTGTGTGTGTGTGTGTGTGCATGCTCTGTGAATGACTGTGTGTGAGTGTCTGTTTATCATGGGTCTGAGTGTGTGTGTATGAGCATGCGGGTGTGAGTACATATGTGTGAGTGTATATTAGTGTATGCATGTTCTGTGTGTGAATGTGAAGGTGTGTGGGAGTGTATGTGCATGAGTATGTGTGTGTTAGTCTGTGTATATGTGCACAAATGTGGGGGGGGAGTATGTATATGTAAGTGTGAGTATGTGCGGCTGTGACTGTGTGAGGATATGAATGTATGTGCCTGTGTGTATGCATGTGTGCATGAGTGCAATAAGTGTGTATGTATGAGTGTGTATATTCAAGTGGGGGTGTGAATGTATATGGGTGTAAGTGCATATGCATGTGTGTGTGCATGTACATATGTGTGTATACATGTGTGTATGCATGTGAGTGTCTGCATATGTGGTTGCAAATGTGCCTGTGTGTGAGTGTGTGAATGTGTGTGTATGCATGTGTGGGTGCAAATGTGCCTGTGTATGAGTGTGTGAATGTGTGTGTATGCATGTGTGGGTGCAAGTATGCGTGTGTATGAGTGTGTATGAGTATGTGTGAATGTGTGTGTATACGTATGAGTGTGTACACTGCCACTCATCCTTTTCTGACTCTCCATGTGCCCCAGCTTCTCTGTGGCCTTCTGAAGCCCTCCCTTGGCATCCTTCACAGGGTGTGGAGAGCTTAAAAACTCAGCCAGCCAGCTTGATTCCAGAATCTGCTAAACTCGGGAACAGGGTGGCTGCCAAGGGGCAGGCTTCAGGTGCAGCGATGCATTGCAAGTACAGGCTGTCCTCTTACTGGGAGGAGACCTGGCCCGCGGCAGCCATGACAGATCTCCAAGCATCTTGGCAGAGCCTGATAAAGCCAGATGTCTTATGTCTCTTACCTTCTTATTCATGTAAGAACACATACACCGAGCAGTGTAGCCAGGTCTTACATCAGTGGAGTGGCAAAAGAGAAGGAAAATTTTGTTTCAGGAGTTTCACAGTTCTTCCCTCTAGAATCTCCCCCAAAGTTCCATTCTAATGTAGAGAAGGATAGAAAAGGAACTTTCAAGTAGTAACAGATGATATGTATTCAAATTTTCTAAGCATGTAGATGTATTAATGTATGAAAACCAAGTAGTATTTTAAAAATTAAAAATGAATGATAAACTTATTATTATTATTATTATTATTATTATTATTATTATTATTACCACTCTTGTAGTACAGTCAAAGAAGCCGAGTCATATAGCAGGTGATAGAGCTAAGACTCCCACCATGTCCTCCCTTCCAGAGGAAGTGGCTGTGAACACCCTCAGAGGAATATGGTTTAAGGATGAACAGGGGAGCCACTGTATAAGATGGATAAATCTGAGCAATCAGGGTTGGGTAACATGGTTGGCAACAATTAATTAAATATTTTAAAATAGCTATAGAGGTGATGCTATTAATACAAGGGAAGATAGATATCTAAGTGACATGTATATCAATTATTTTGTTGTAATCTTACCTTATACGTTTTACACACTCATTAAATACAACACTATATCGAATAAATGTGTATAACTGTCATGGGCCAATTGATTTTAATAGTAAGTTTAACAATAAATTCACTTTAATTAGAAAGAAAACAAAACAGAAGGAGGCTAGGTTCAGCTTGACGGTAAGGTGCTTGCTTCATCTATGAGAGCCCTGAGTTTGATCCCTAGCACTCACTGCACACTGAAACACATAATAGGAAAGAGGTGTGAGTCACAGAGCCAGCTCTAGGTGGTGAACTGCCAGCTTCAAGCCATGCCAGAGACCACCGGGCCAGCAAGGGTTAGCATCTCCTGTAGAGGCTATAAGCCTGCTACAGGCTCCCCAACCCAGAGCACTGGGGAGGCCTTGCCACTTGTTAAGGAGCTCCACCTAGAAGAAGCAGTATGAATTTTTATTTCTCAAGAGATGGGGGAAGACCTGGACTCCTCTTAACAGCTTGTCCAGGAGGCTCATCCACCCTCCCCTTTATGGAGGGACATCCACTCCAAGAAAGCAAAGGTGTGTAGAGGCTTCCATGGGGGGTGTAGGGGGGCCGCCTTCTTGCCCTCTCAGAAGTGGGCAGGAAAATGGCTGCTCAAGAGCGTGAGATCCTCCCCCACGCTCGGGGCTATGAAGAGCCATTGGTGGAGGGCGACCAGCTCTCTTTTGCTTGTGGAGTTTGAGGCTGTTGAGATTGAGATCTTGGTGAGGAATCTCCTGTGAGGTGAGAAAAACTTTGGCATCCTCAAGGAAAGGAAAGTTCCTATTTACCCCAGGTCTCCATACCGCTCCACTAAGGACCTTGTTTTGGCAAAGTCCCACCCCTTGTTCTATAAAAAGCCCCTCCTCCCTCCTTAGAAGGATCTTCCAGTCTGCCTCATGCCAGTGCTCTTGGGAAAGTGCTCCTAGGATCTGGTTTACAGGGTAAGGAAACAGACCCAGAAGGTTATGTAACTCTCCTGTGTTGGGACTGGATTCAGATTCAATTCCGACAGCCTGAGCTTTGGTTTCTGCGCTGTCTTGTCTTCTAACCTCCAGGGATGTTTCCTCAGGCTCTTCCTGGGTGCCACAAAAGGCAGCTGGGGGCTGGGATTTAAGGAGAGGTGAAAACTGTTAAGGCGTGCCTGGTATGAAACCAGAAAGTTCCTCCCTAAGGAAGAGTTAAATCTTGATAGTGACAGAGTGGGAAGCAAAGGATTACCCAGCCTACTCCCCCCCCCCCCCTTGTGCCTTTGACTAATGAGGAAACTACAGATTAGTGAAGTTCAAACACTTCCCAGATCAGGGTGTTAGATAGTGGTGGACTGGGACCCGCCCCACACCTCTGCCAGTGCTTGCTCCCAGAGAAAGTGGAGGGAAGGTGGGCGTGGTGGTGGTGGGGAGTTGGTGACAACATGTTTTAGAAATGTAAAAGGGAGAGTCATTGTAGTCTGCAGCCTTTGGGGATAAAGGTGTACCCTGGGCAGGAACAGTTCATGGAAGGCAGGATCTAGGCTAAAAATGTTGGGTAATTCTGGCTCTCTCACTTTCAAACACCCAAATGCAGTCCTGGGACCCACAGATGAAGTCGCCCCCTTTAAAAACAGATTTTAAAAACCTCTTCATCTTTGCTGCGAGTGTTTCCAAGCCCTAAAAGGAGACACCCACTCCCTTCCTTTCTCTTGGGGTAGCCAGCTTTGCCCAAGCTACGCAAAAGCACCCTTTGTATTACTGTCTGTAGCTCCCTCTCTGGAAGAGTCACACACACACCGTGAAGCCACATTTGACCATAGACCAGGCGAGCTGTCTAGGTTTGGTGGGGACATCTGCAACTGTCAGTGTTGGAGCAGGGCAGCTCAGTGGATCACAGCTTGGAGGAGGGGTAGGGACCCAAAGATACTAGGATCATGACTCAAGGAGAGCCAACCTCCATAAGGCGCTTTTGCTTTATCTCAGTTGGGTTACGCTTCTCAGAGTTTGAGACTGTGGCCAATGTCTGATGGGAGCAGAGTCCTGAATTCCTTGAAACATGAGTATGTTGATGTGTTGGTGTGGGGGCTCACCATTCCAGCCTACACAACCCTGGCATCCCACTCAGTAGAAATGAGGCAGGTGGGTGCTTTCTTGGTATCTGTAGAGATCAAAGTGTGTATAGATTGGAGCATCCTGGTCTCTTCTTCACCCAGATCAGGTAGTGTCCTCCAGTCCCAGGTGTTGAGGGGAGGCTGAGGGTCCTTCCAGCCTTCTAGCTGAAGTTCCAGCCCCTTGTGTTGCCCCGCAGGGCACACGGGCCGGATGCGGTGCTGATGGCAGAGGGTAACCCGCCCACCGAGCTGACGCAGTCGCAGATGCTGCACATCGCTCAGCAAATCGCAGCAGGCATGGTCTACCTGGCATCCCAACACTTCGTGCACCGTGACCTGGCCACCCGGAACTGCCTGGTGGGAGAGAACCTGCTGGTGAAAATTGGGGACTTTGGGATGTCCCGGGATGTGTACAGCACCGACTACTACCGGGTGAGTAGCTGTTAAGGCAACGAGATCATCTTAAGTGGGGGGAGCTTGGGCCGGCATAAGAAAACATCCCTGGTTAGTGGAAATTGATTCGTCACAGTACCGGAGACCTCCAAGATCATTATGGTAGTGGGCGTGACTTCTCAGGCTCTCTCGTGAGAATGCAGGTGGCCGTCATCTTTCCATGTTCTCTACAATCTTTATTTTTATTTATTTTTACATGCATGAGCTTTAATGGACGATCTCACTTCTAAATCTCCTTTTCAGACACCAGCCGACTGGATCAAAGTTCATCCTCTGGGTCCCATTTTCCCTAAGTCACTTCTTTAAAGTGCTGCTTGAAACACAGTCATGTTCTAGGGTGTGTATAGGTTCAGCATAAGTGTTAGGGCAAACTGTTCTTGGCAGTGATTTTCCAGAGCATTGTGCCACATTGCCAAGAGAAACCTCATCAAGTGTTCACAGGGTGTTGGTCAAGGGCACAGGGGTCATGGATTTAGCCACGAACGTCCGTTCGATGCTGGGAGATGCTAACTAGATACCTTGAGGGTTGGACATGTATGAACTCCTTCATAGAACTACACTGGGTGATAGTAGCAGAATATTTGCACACATGTGCACAGTGGGAGAGGTTCCGGCAGCCTGTTCTGAAACAATCTGATCACAAAAGGGCAGAGTGACTGATAGTGCTTCAAATCCACTGGCTACTTGTGGTTAGCACATTCTGAGTGTGTTAGATTTGCAAATGGAGAGGTCTTCGTACTTGGATACAATGAATGGGGACATTTCTGGGAACCCAGAAGCTGTAGCAAAGCGGTGGTTTAGCATGGTCTTGAAATATTCATTGGTGTGTCACTTGCCACCTTCCAGAACAGGGTAGGGCCAGTCTTGGCCTTTGCTCAGCTGGTGATTATTTACCTGGAAGATGAACCTTCGCAGTTCCTCTCCTAGGTCCTCTCCTGCTGCCAGAATTGCTAGACTTGGTAACTTGGTACCTTTGCTGTACTCAGTAACTGCTGCACTTGCTAACTTGGTACACTTGGTTTAAGAAAATGAATCTATGCCTTGCTCCATGCTCTCCTGCAGACTGTTTTGTGGCGGCTTCTCCTTTGTTGCTTTGATGAGCATTGCTCCTATCTGGTGTGTGAAGAGTTTTTAGAGGTCAAGTTGGGGACCTTTCTTGGTGTTTGTGGAAGACGTGAGAAATCTTAATCTCAAGGGTACAGAATAGAACTTGGACGCAGCACTTGTTTCGAGTCTGAAAATGGCTAGCTTTTCCCAGACATTTGAAGTACAGCTGGTATTTTGTAGACACGTCTGCTTTATTAAATTTACTTTCCTTGGTGAAAAGTGGGGATGAGGAAATGGTGGATGGGGGACAGCATCCTCTTAGAGGTAAGGGGGAGTTGGATAGGTTGGGGGAGCATCAGAGGGAGACCAGGAAGGGGGACAACATTTGAAATGTAAATAAATAAGATAGCCAATTATCAAAAAAAGAAAGAAAGAGAGAAAGAAAGAAAGAAAGAAAGGAAGGAAGAAAGAAAGAAAGAAAGGAAGGAAGGAAGAAAGAAGGAAAGAAGGAAAGAAAAGAAAAGCTGGGATAAGTGATTCCCAGTTTCAGAAGAAATGGGTGGGTGCTTCTTCTAGGTGAGGTTTTGTTGATCTTTATGAGTATGTAAAGGAGAAACATGTGGTCCAAACAACAACTTTTTTAAAAAAATAAAGGACTTAGAACAAAGAAAGAGCTCAGCAAATGTTGTGATTTAATTATTATGCAAATCAGCAGAGGTGTATTTCATCTCAGTGCCAGGACTGAAGTAGGTGAAACCCAATGTTCTCAGAATCGTTTCTAGAAAGACAACTCGGAGAACAGATGTTGAAAGCTCAATAATAAAAAGATCAGACACTCAGTTCAAACCTAAGCAAAATATTTGAATAGACATTGTTCCAAAGATGATATAAAAGGACCAGGAAGCACAGGGAGAGATGTTGAACACCCCAGTCATTAGGGAACTGCAAAGGAAAGTGACAATGAGATATCACCTCATACCACTGGGATGCTGTACTAAAGATGGACGGACAGTAGTATGTGCTGTCGAGGATGTGGGGAAATGAAAACTCTCATCAATTGCTGGTGGGAAAGCAAACCTGTGCAGGTGCTTTAGAAAACAGCTTAGCAGTCTCTTAGGACTTTCAAAGTAAAGCCACGGTATAACCTAACAATTCTACCCAAAAGAACTGAAGTTCTGTTTATACAAAAGCTCCTAGTAGAGTGGTTCATGATGGCTAAAGGGTACAGGCAATTTAAATATCTGTAGGAGGAAGAGCAGTGGCCACCTCTGCATAAATGCCAGGGGCCACACAGCTGTAAAGGCAACTGCTGCAGGAGGACCTAATTGAAGACTGCCTGAGAGAGCAAGGATTGCTGATGTAGACGATGTCAGCCAATCAAGAGCTGCCTAAGAGGTGTTTATTTAGGACCAATGGGACACAGGTACAGGCTATAAAGGGCGCCCCCCCCCGGACTATTATTTTTTTTTTAAGATTTATTTATTATTATAATTATAAGTACACTGTAGCTGTCTTTAGACACACCAGAAGAGGGTGTCAGTTCTCATTACAGATGGTTGTGAGCCACCATGTGGTTGCTGGGATTTGAACTCAGGACCTTTGGAAGAGTAGTCAGTGGTCTTATCTGCTGATTCATCTCAGCAGCCCCACCCCTCCCCCCCCGGATTATTAAACAAGCTTGCGGCAGTGTTTCTCACCGGCCATTGATTCCGAACCACCTCATCTCCAACCCCCAAGGGCAAGTAGGGTTGGGCAGTGGGCAGTCCAGGGCACAGGCAGCAAATGTGTATCAGCTGCTAAATAGATAAAAACAACATGGTGAATCAGTAGAATGTTATTCAGCAGTCCAAAGGAATGAGGCTTATTCCATGGCACAACACACAGAAAATTGCTAAAACATCAAAAAGGAGCTGGCAAGATGGCCCAGTGGTTAAGAACACTGGATGTTCTTGCTGGGGACCTGGGTTTGGATCTCAGCACCCACTTAGTGTCTCACAACTTACTATAACTCCAGTTTCAGGATATTTGGTGCCCTCTTCTGACTTCTGCTGGCACCACTCACATATATGGTACAGACAAAATCATTCATACACATAAATTAAATAAATCTAAAAAAAAAAAACTAGAGGAAAAAAAAACCCCATAATATTAAGAGAAGGAAGTCAGGCATAAAATGCCAGTATCATGTGACTCTACTTACAAGGAGTGTCTAGAATGAGAAAATCCAGGAAGTTGGATGGTTTTCCAAAGGCTTGAGGGACGGAACATCAAAGGAGACTGGGAACAGAGTTTGGGATGGAGGAGGTAATTCAAGAATTATCTAGTGGTGTAAGGTACAACATTCTAAGTAGACGAATAATCCAACAGCCTTGGGCACTTTTAAGGAAAAGAAAAAAACTTGAAAAAGAAAATACTAGAATAGTAGCTGCCGTTATGTATATAAATTAATCTTTAACATTTATGCATTATTTAAACAGTGGTATTTGTAGTCTACCCCACAGCCTACTATCTTTTACTGTCGTTTGTTAGGAAACCCTCTTCTTGGGACATTGGACCCAATGCTGGGTGGATCTAAGCCTTCTTCTACCTTCAAGAACACCCACATGCATGCGGTATACATGAACTGACACAGCTCTACACATATGCACATATACTTAGAAGTCATAATAAATATAAAAAGTACTGCAGTACTTATGGATTACAGGAGCTGGTAATTCTCAGTTCTTTGTGTATTAAATATTCTTGACATTTCCCCAGTTATGACTATGCTTCAGAAGTAAGATTAGAGGCTGTAGAGATGGCTCAGTGGTTAAGAGCACTTACAGCTCTTGTTGGAGACCCAGGTTTGGTTTGGCAGGTCACAACCTCCTGTAACTCCAATGGCAGGTGATCTAAGCCTTCTCCCACTTTCAAGGGCATCTGCAGGTACATGGTATACATGAACTCACACAGGAATATACATATACACATATATTTTAATACTACTACTACTACTACTAATAGTCATAATCTATAAAAAGTTATCAAGTCCATCCCACTTGCTTGTGGTCATTACTCGACTATAGTAGGAAAGTTTGTGCTCTTGTTTCACTTGCTCACAATGAAGAAGAGGCCCCCCAGCTTTCCATCAGTCTTAGTCTTAGATGGAAATGAACAGCCCAGGAGAAAGAGGTAAATTGTGTAAGACAGGACAGTGGGTAGGAAACTTGGTGAATGAGTTAGGTATTCTGTTTAGTCTTTTCTAAAATTTCAAAATAATGGTTCACTTTTGGATTCATGAAAACATCATCAAAGGCATTTTTTTTTTTTGCTTATTGAAATAGTATTGCATGTAACACACTGTTGAGTCTGTCAAATGGATAAGCAGGAATTACTGCTTGGTTTCTCAAAAGAACTCAATAACCCCTCTCGAGTCCCTACACCCCACTGCCTGCACACAAAGTACCACCATTGATAAGCTTCATCCCAATCCTTCAGTGCCTCCTTGTGTGTCCGGCCACCATCTCTAGGTCATGAGCTTTAGTAGTCCTTGTGTGCCCGGCCACCATCCCTAGGTCATGAGTTTTAGTAGTCCTTGTGTGCCCTTTAGATTTCCTTGTGTGCCCCTTAGAGCTCCTTGTGTGCCCATTAGAACTCCTTGTGTGCCCGGCCACCATCTCTAGGTCATGAGCTTTTCTGTCCTTGATGCATATTCTGCAAACATTTCTTCATCATTTTCTTCCCATCTGCTTCAACAGCCCAGATCACATGTGAGCTCCCCACCAAAGTCAGAAACTCTTTCAGGCACAGTAACCAGGGAGAAGGTTGGATAGCCTGGTCTATCAGCTGCTTTTCTGTTGCTGAGATAATATACAATGACCAAAATCAACTCATAGAAGGAAGAGTTTATTTTGCCTCATGGTTGCAGAGAGCTAGATACCCATGATGGCAGGAAGCCGGAAGCAGAGCGGGAAGTAGCAAGCGTGTTGCAGGAGCTGGAACCTGAGGTCATATCTCAGTTTCACACACAGGAAGCAGAGAGAGCAAACTGGAAGTGGGTGGTTGTAAAGTCTCACAGCCTGCCTCCAGTGATGTAATTCTTCCATCAACATTCTCCATTCTAAAAGTCCCCGTAGTCTAGCCAAACAGCGCCACCAACTGGGGATGTTCAAATGCATGAGCCTATGGGGGACATTGCTCATTGAAGCCACCACACCTAGATAATCTTACTTGGAAAATGGCAATTAAGAATGGACTGACTCATTTGGGAAGTAAGAGATTCCTCACCTTTAAGAAAGATCTAACTCTAATAAGTGCCTGAGCCTTCTGCTCATAGTGACTTGTACATAGGCTGGTAGGGTGATCAGTGTAGCCTTGTGGGATGGGCACCAGCTCTGTGCTGGTGGGAAGAGCTGGTGGCAGCTGTTTCTGGTCATGAGGGAGCTGGCAGCACCAGGAAGCTGAGCCTGGAGCCTGGTGCAGCTGAGTTAATTACACCCTCCCAGTGAAGAGAAAAATCAGAACGCTGAGTTTTCATTGAAAGCAGCCCGGCATGGTAGGCCCAAAATTACTCTAGCATTTTTGTTTTCTGGATTGTTCTAATTAGCAGCTCTCTGCACCAGCCTTCTTTTTTCTTTTCCTCCTCTCCGCTGGCAAAACCCAACGATCAGGGATGATCGGAAGTGGATTTGTGTCACATTGTGCTAGGACATCACTCTGCCTGGTCATTACTCTGCCACTGTGGGTTCATCGAATTCTTCTTTTTCTTTTCTTTTCTTCTTAATTTGCACTTTTGGTAGTTTTCTATGTTTGAGTCTAACATGAGTGGAGAATTAACATAATCTGTTGGTGACTAGAGAGGCCCAAATTTGAGAGCCTAGCTTTTAAAGAGCCTTGTGCCCTGTGCTTTAGCTTTATATAAGCTATAAGAAATCCTACCCTTTAATTCATCTGTCTGTAAGAGGGAAAAGTGAAGGACAAGTAAGTTGATCCGTGTTCGGCATTTAAGGAGGCAGACGAATAAAAATTATCTAAGCAAGGCCCTGTTCAGAATCCAAAATGTCAGTGTTACCAACAAGGAACTAAGACATCACCACTGGATGCTCAACACCAGTTTATTGCCCAACAAGAAGGAGGGACAGTGTGCTGTGCTGAGCTTCTCAGTCAACACAGCAGATAGCCAGCCAATCCAGAGACAACCACTGAACCATCTCATAGCTTGGCATAGCTTTCCCTTATTTGCCTATGATGGAGTGCAAAGGCCAATGAACTAGACCTGACACAGAGCTTGGAAGAAGAGTCTAGATAGCATAAGAAACAGGCAAGCAGATAAAAAACTAATCAGGAGGGACTGGAGAGACGGCTCGTGGCTGAGCTTAAGAGAACTTGCTGTTCCTACAGCTGACCTCAGTGTGTGTCCCACTCACATGGGAACTCTCAATCCTGTCAGGACACTTGTTGCCTTCTGGCCTCTGTGGACTCCAGGCATGCATATAGCGCATATACATACATGCAGGGAAAGTATCTATACACATAAAATAAAAATAAACAAGTCTTTAAATGTTTTAAAATTTAAACAGAAATAGCTATCATACCTTGACCTTCAAAACAAATGTGTTCAAGGAATGTTTTTTACCTAATGCAAACATTTCTAGATAGACAATAACGTAGGTAAGTAGACAAATTCTCTCTAAAAATTACTTTAGTTTCTTATTGTGCAGTCTACCAATACTAATCTGAGATGCAGCATGAAGTAGGTCCAGTTCTTCCTCTTCTCTTGCTTTCCACACACAGGGCAGTACCTCACAAATTTGTGGTCCCTCGTTGGTTCATCCAAATAGATATTACAGTGCAGAGCATCTCACTCCATCAGAGTTAGCTCTTATGCATTTCCCTCTTCTAACACGAGAGGGTCAGGTGGCAAGTCTCCCGCCTCTGAGAGCATCTGTACAGACTGCTTCAGAGCATTGTTGATGAAGACAACCATGGGCAGGAGTGTGTCGCTTCAGCTCTGTCCATGCTTTGTCAGGTTTGTGTTTGACTGGCTTGGATGTGTGTGCCTCAGATACCAGGCCTGCTGACCTTGGGAGGTGAAACTCTGGCTGTGAGATGTCTCATCTCAGATGACTGGTTAGCAGTTAAGGACAGAAGGACTAAGATGGCTTCCACAGAGTACCATCAGGGGACAGCTTCCTCTGCCGATGTATGTCTGGAACACTTGAAACTAAACCCAATGTTCATTTCAAGGGAAACTTCAATATCTTCCTGAAAGCAAGACGTCCTTTTGTGTTTTCGGCTCTCATTTGTATGTGTCATTTCCCTATTTACTTTGCCACTATAAAATACTTACACAATGACTCTTGACTTTCAGATGAACAATTAGAGATCTTCCTAGTTGGGCTCTTTTACTTAAAGTGGCCTCGGGGAAAAAATGATATATTGTCTATTCTTTGAAACTGTCTCCACTCCACTCTCCCCCCAACACTTAGAGCATAGTTCAGAGGAACTGTCTGCCAGCGAGGAGTCAGAACACTGCGTTCAGGCTAATTCTGTATTAGAAGAGATTTGCATAAATTACTTCAAGTTTCTAAGTTGGTTTAGTTTGTATCCAAGCTTTCCTAAAGAACTTTTACTTACACTTGAGAGTTTTAGGAGTGTAAGGGCAAGAGTCCTCTCATTCATTCATTCATTCATTCATTCATTTCCTTACTCAATAATCATTTTTATTCAGCACACGTTTAAGAAACAAACAGTATACAGTATACTGAATACAAAAGGAGTCTAGAGAAAAGGCGCATGGGCTCTACATGCACATCCCACTGAAATGAGACAAGCCCTGCACTGGAGATATACACTGGGAACCACAGAGAAGCAGCTTTGGAAAATCAGAGTGAAAGTCAGAGAGAAGCATTCAACCTGGAATTAAAATGGAAACCCTAAGTAGTTCTATTGTCTAGAAGCCCTGAACAGGAAAAAGATGGGGGGAGACATACGATAGAAAGTAAGGAGAGATGGCAGGGTATACATCGTGGGTCTAACCAGGGAACAGAGACTCCTTTGCCAGGCACCCAACGGGATTCGGGCTGTTAGCAAATTCCATAAGGTCCTGCTGGCAATAACTATAGCTTTGTACTCAACCTTTGAGCTGAAAAAGAGCAATGGGAGGGTCTTCATCAGGAGATGTATTCTGATATGTCCTTGGATCTGTGAAAACAGTCTCCTGCAAGGGCCAACATCCCCACCTCCATAGCTACTTGTTCTGTCTGAAGTAACATCCATTGCATTCTCACTGAGCTGACAAAGAGCTAGCTCAGTGAGAGAGATCCGCAGTCACAGGTCATTGTCTTTATGGAGGAGCTCCCCACCGCCTTTCATATCTTACTGGGTCTGGTGACCTTTGACAAGAAACATAGGAAGATGCAGAAGCTGAGGTACAAGAGCTGGCCTGGAGATGCAGTCAGGCCCTCTGTCCCACCCACATTCCAGCCAATGTTAGCAGGGGTAGAGTAAAATTCTACCATCTCCTGAGGCTCTTCGCCCATCCATTTTGTACACAGATGTGCTGCATGCTCCTTGCTGTAGGAGAGATGCTGGAATAGTCGGCTCCTCCCAGTTTCTTGGACAGGTGAGAAGACCCCTTTGAGTGCCAGGAGGTCGTCTTACCAGGTGCTTTCTCCTCCCACACTCCATACGTGAAGCTCTCAGGCCTCAGTCCTCGGTTGGCAACCTGTGTGACAAGGCTCAGCCCATGCTCCTGGAAGCTGACACCAAGAGCCAGAGAGGCTGTAGAAGAAGGAGGGTCAGTGTTACCATCTTAAGTGTTAGTCACAGCCTTCATGTCTCTAGTTTCAAGTGATCATGCCAGTGAGAAATGTATTTGCCCAAAGGCATCAGCGTGTTCCTGACGGCAGCCAAGCAGGTAAGGGTTGCTTTGCTCATGAAACAGGAACCAACTGGAAGGCAGTTCTGACGGACTCCGAGACCTTCCGATCTTGGAGCCACAGAAACCAAGTTCCCACAGTTGTGCCCTCCTGCCTTTATTTGGCTGCTGTGATCCCAAATGTCAAAGGTGAGGTCTGAGGAGGTAGAAGGGGACCTTGTAAAAACCACAAGCCTGTGCCCACCAGAAACAATCTTTCCTCCAACACCTCACTTTAAAATTTGTATGTTTTCCCCTGTTGGCCGGAGGTGTGTTAAAATGAAAGGGCAAGTTGGGATCGGAAAATGAGGAGGGGGAGGGGAGGGCAAAAGGGAATGGCTTTGGCCTAAGAAACCTGCCACACTGACCCTATGTTCCAATAGTCTCTGTTCTGGAGTTGCTTCCTTGGAAATGTTTTGGAGAGAAATACATCAAACTGGCTCACAGCCTTAGATTCAGACAGAAGTCCTGGGATGGGAGTCTTTGGTCCTTCACATGCAGAGGCTTTTCCTCTGACATCTAAAATTCTCCTGGTCTTGGACAGTTTGACCATGATGTGCCTCCTGAGTCCCTTCCTGAATTCTTGGATTTTGTGCCTTGCAGTTTACATCAGCTTGGGTCTTTCTCGGTTTCAGACATCTCTTGTGTCCCTCCCCATCACACAGATCAGCGAGCACTGCATGCGGTCTTCAGTCCCCTTTCTCTGACCCTTCTGCTTGGGAAGGTTTCAGCTGCTGTGTCCTCCATCTTGCTAAACTCCCCTGCAGGGTCTGGCTTTGCTGTGTTCCCATCAGTCTCTCCATCCATCCTTCCTGTTTATCACTTCCAAAGGCTCAGCAGGAGCCTTTTCCTATCCCAGCCATGTCACTAGCATTTCAAAAGATGAGACAGTCACAGTGAATATTTCAGGTGTTTCCCTGACGGCCTGCATGAATTCTGCATAAATCTCAGTCGATTCCATTTTCTCTTCATTGTGGTGCGTATCTTTCTGGACATTTTGGATGGGAAGCCACCTTGTGTCTTTTCCTTATCGAATGCTCAGTGGTCTTGTGTTTCTAGAAAGATTTCTGACCTCTGTTCAGGCATGCAGCTACATCTCATGAGGATACTTTTATATTTTATCTGTTGATTTTTGAAATTTCCCGGACAAGGTTAAGAGTGTTGGCAACTTTAGGGCCTACCACCAGACACTTGGAAGCAACTCTGTGGGAGCCAGCAGTTCTCCTTGCCCGGTGTGAGCACCTGGTGCTGTAGTGTCCAGCCTTTCATGTATTCTCCAAGGACTTCGTTCTCATGGGCAAGCTGGTGCTTCAGTGAGTTTGGTACATCTTGGTGGGGGCACATGCCATGTCAGATCACAGTGTGATGGGAAAAAAAGAATAGAAAGGAAAAGGTGGTGGCAGGTAAAGAAATACACAAATGAGACTGAGAGAGAGAGAGAGAGAGAGAGAGAGAGAGAGAGAGAGAGGGAGAGAGAGAGACAGAGAGAGACAGAGACAGAGAGAGACAGAGAGAGAGAGAGAGAGGGAGAGAGAGAGAGAGACAGAGACAGAGAGAGACAGAGAGAGACAGAGAGAGACAGAGACAGAGAGAGACAGAGACAGAGAGACACAGAGAGAAACACACAGAGAGAGACAGAGAGACAAAAAGAGACACAGAGACAGACAGACAGACAGAGAGACAGTCTAAGACCTATATCCTGGCTTTTCCTTCCTTCCCTTTTATTTAAGCCAGGGCTGCAGCCTGCAGAAAGGTTCTATCCAGTCAGAGCCGACCTTCTGGCCTTAGCTAAACTCTCTGCTAAGTCCCCACAGACACACCCAGGGCCTTGCTCTAACAATCTCCCTGAGAGCCCCCAGAGTAATCAAGTTGATGTGAAGATGAGCCATCTTTCGGAACTTTCAGAGAACTAGACTTGAGCACTCTTTTGACTCCCCGTGACCACTTACCTCTCAAGGAATACTAGCCATCCTTACGTTTATTGAGTAGCGTGGAAACAGTTTATTTTTAGGTTGCTTGGCGGGGAGAAGGGCTCATCTCCATTACTTCATCTTTCCTGAAAGCAGAAGGCGGTTGCTCCCTCTCTGTGATGGACGTGTCATCTCAAGGCCCATCAGTGAGCTACTTACAATCTGCAGTAAAGAGAAACAAAATTCTCTCATCATTTATTTTTTTTAAAACAGCTACTTCCTGTGAAGGCTCCCCCCACCTCCTTTTTAATTAAATAACTTACATTTACATAATACTTCTACAATTAAAGTTTTTCTGCCCACACAGGATTATTACTTAAGTAGGAGAGATTCTGCTCCATCTCCAGTGAGCAGTGAACGGGGGAATTATCTCAGCCTTGTTGCTACTCTGAGAAGTTTCTCAGGCTCAAACATGAACTGGTTCAAGAAGGCACTGGAAAATCGTGTGGGCAGAAAATATCAGTGTGTCTCCTGCATCTCAGAAGTCTCTCGGCTTTTGTTCTACGCTCATGCCTGGGAAGCTCTGTGCAGATGAATGGCTAGATTAACTTAAGATAGCATTTCATATACACTTCTTTTTTATTTTTATTTTTTAAGATTTATTTATATGAGTATACTGTAGCTGTCCTCAGACACACTAGAAGAGGGCATCCGATGGTTGTAAGCCACCATGTGGTTGCTGGGAATTGAACTCAGGACCTCTGGAAGAGCAGTCAGTGCTCTTAACCACTGAGCCATCTCTTCAGCCCCCATATACACTTCTTAACAGTGTTTCTGCAGGACCTGTTCTGTTCCCTAAAGAAAATCTCCCTGGGAGAAGGAAGACACATGAATGATTCAGTCTGATATTAAGCAGGGAGATACATGCTGTATAGAAAAAAACTGAATTTGGAGGAGGCGAAGGAGGAGATCTATAAAATCCTATGGAGGAATAAATTAGACTTTGGCTGAGTTTTAAAGGGAGAAAAGTATCAGGTAGGGTTGTTAGTAACCTTAAAAACTCCATACTTAATGCCAAAGGGTTCTCATGTGCAGCACACACGCTCTGATGTTAAACTCCAAGTGCCACACATGTACTGGATTCTTGCTGATGACGCTAAAAAGAGCTTTCAGAAAAGAATGACCTATATTCTTCTTCCAAAACAAGGCTGCTGCTCACTGCGCTCGGTGCACGGGCCAGAAGTTGTGGAGCCCCCAAGCAGGCCATGAGTCAACCCCTTGGTTCTGATAACATCGGTCCTCAAGAGGTTATTTCAGACCTGTCCCTGCTCTATCTGTCCACCTGTCAGCAACTCCAGAGTTGACCGAGATCATCACAGCAATCTATCCTAGCACTGGACGAAGGTGACAACATTAACACACCAGTATTTGTCCTCTGCTGTGTGACAGGGGCTTCACACGCTGGCCAGCCTGTGATGAACACAGCTTAACAGAAGCTTATAGAGAGTCTGAGAAATGTCACTTTCCAGACAGACAGAGTGAGGCATACATTGGGCTCCAGAAAAATATTTATCTAAGGTTGAAGGACCTTAGATTTTATATATATATATATATATATATATATATATATATATATATATATTATATATATTAGATAAACCAGTGATATGTTTGCCTGGTAGGCATGAGGAACAGAGTCTGATCCCCTTATTCTGTGTTTAAAGGAAAGACAGGGGGAAAGCTGGGCATGGTACACTTTTATGAACTCACCCTCGGAAGCCGGAGACCTCAGGCCGGCCACCTTAACCTAATCGCTGAGACCCAGGCTAACTCTTGTTGCAAACCTTGATTGAAATAGCAGCAGCAGCAGCGACCATAACAATAAAAGGTGGGCTGGACTTGAGGCATATCAAAATTGACCCCTGGCCTCCACACGAATGAATACAGACAAACACGCACACACAAACACAGATGTGCATACATATACACAAAGGGGGGCAGGTAAAAGAATTATTAAACAAATCCCTTCTGAGCTCTGATGAGAAAGATCTCTCTTGAACATATGACCTTACGCGCTCCTCACCACAAACATTTTCAAACTTGACCACAGGCACGGATACCTGGGGCTCATTTGCTTGTTCATTTTGAAAACTTCTCCCTGGACCTCCACGCCTTGATTTAAATCGTAACTGTGCGATTGCTCTTGGTTATCAAGCTTCAGAAACTGGCCAAAGAAGACAGGCTTGTGTCACAGGCTTGTAACCCTCCCTACCTGGAAGTCCAAAGTGTGAGGAGAGGAAGGTGAAGACCTGCCTGGGCTACAGGAGGAGCTCAAGCCCAGCCATGCAGCTTAATGAGCACCTGCTTCAAAATAAGAATTTCAGAAAGCTAGGATTTCAGGGAGTAGGAGCCTAGCTTGCACCCAGCCAGTAGCCCCATCAGTGGGGAAAGGCCACGTGCTATTAAAAATTCTCTCAGATATGATCCTTTACTTTCCTGGTGGAGATGGCATCATGGCCATAATACAGCTTTAGGACTTCCCGCGAAAACGGTCTTTGGATTTTAGTCAGTACCGTTCAGCCACACCCTGCTGCCTACCATCAGAGCTAAGATTCCTTGAGCGGTTTGCCATTAAGCCTCAAATTTTCTATTTGGATCCGTTTGTGAATGAATCTTGCTTGAGGTTCACACACACACACACACACACCCCTCTCCTCGTCTGCGAGGTGAGTGTGGCTCATTCTCTAGGTATCTATTGTCCTAGACATCCTGAACGTTGTGAGTGAGACACACCATAAGCCGCCGCTGGAACAAGGATGCAGATGCTTCCGATAAAACAGCAGGGCCTGAGCTCCCGGCCCGGCAGTCTAGGCAGACCCCTACTGGCCGCCTCTGTCGCTGCAGGGTTGTGTCTGTGTGGGTGACTGGTGGGGCCTTGCGCAAGAAAAGGCTTGCGAAGAGTGAAACAGCTTGTCAAGGTATCCTTGTGGGTGTCTGTATTGAAGTGTCACAGTACGAAGGCTTTTTATTAGCAGTTATTTTAGAAGCCGAACACCGAAACGGAACAGTTTCTTCCCTACATGGCACTTCCAGGCTGGCTGCCTCCCTCAGCACCCTACGACAGCACCAGCCTTCACATAAGGGGGTGGAGAACATGACGCTGGATCCTTTGACGGTGGAGCCTGGCTATGTGGCCCACGCCCTGAGCCCTGGAGATAATTTGGTTCATTCACATGTTTCTGATGACGGGATGCAGCCGCGGGGGCTGCGGAGGATGGGGCCTCGTGCGTGGCCTTTGCGCACAGCCCAAGAACCTTCCTGTTTTGAATGGGTTTGGAGGGATGGGTGGCCTGTGTGGAGAGCAAAGAGAAACCTGGGCCAGCTAAGCCGGGTATGAATGGTCTTTTGGCCTCCTTCAGTTTACGGCTAAATTCCTCACAGCTCTCTTCTAACACGCAGCAGGTTCTCTCTAGAAAACTCAGTAGACTTCACTGTAATGAAGAAATCTCCTCTTAGTGCATCAGAGAGCCGGTTTTGGATCTTGGAAGGAAGGGTATTCGTTCTACCTTAATATCTCAGCTTGAAATGGTGCCAGCTCAACCACTTGCTTTTGTTTTGGCACTTTGATTTTTGGGACAAAGTCTTACCACGTAGCTAGCCAGCCCAAGCTGCCCTTCACTTCTTCATCTTCTTGCCTTGGCATCTGAAATCACAGATGTGCAGCCCCTCCAACACCTGTGTTTTGATGATGCAGACGAAGAAAATAGTATTCAGAGAGGCAAAGTCACCTCCTGAGGTGTCCTGGTGTCTTTTGAGGTTACTCCTTACCCCCAGGTAGTGAAAAGGGGGTAACCTTCAAGGTCATTACAAGGTGACTTTAAGTCCTTTCTAAATCTGATACATGAACCATCCATCACACAGAGATCTGGATCTGTTTGTTCCTCTGTTGTGTGTCCACAGCACGATGTGAATTCAGCTCATTAGATCAACTTCCCTGACCCTTATTTTCAAGTTTACCAAAGTGGAAATGTCTGTTCTGCCTGTTGCCTCATGCTGTCACGAGGACACTGTCTTAGTTAGGGTTTTACTGCTGTGAATAGACACCATGACCAAGGCAACTCTTATAAAGACAACATTTAATTGGAGCTGGCTTACAGGTTCAGAGGTTCAGTCCATTATCATCAAGGCAGGAGCATGGCAGCATCCAGGCAGGCATGGTGCAGGAGGAGCTGAGAGTTCTACATCTTCATCTGAAGGCTGCTAGCAGAATACTGACTTCCAGGCAGCTAGGGTCTTACAGCCCACACCCACAGTGACGCACCTACTCCAACAAGGTCACACTACTCCAACAGGTCACACCTTCTAATCATGCCATTCCCTAGGCAGAGCCACAGGCACCATGAGAAATACAACATGGGAATGTGAGACTTGTCCTCAGGACTCTCATTGCCATTGGTGAACAGTAGTTTAGAATGTGGCTCTCTTAGATAAATCAGACTGAGTGGATGATGGGTTCTCAGGGGTGGGAACACTGACTTGGGCCTTTTTGGAAGATTTCAAGATTGCTCTTGGCTCACCAAACTTAGTTTCCCTTTGCATCTCCCATGTCTATGCTACAACATGCCACTCTTATATAATAGACATACGTCCACTCTTATATAATATTGCTCTGTTCTCCCCTACTAAGGTGATATGTGAGAAATTTTCCCACAGGGTTAAAGGACTAGTTCAGAGCCCTGACTGCCTATGGATTCATGCTCCATGTTTCTTGCCCATGCCCTTTCTGGCAACCTCAACCACTGCCACTGCAAACACTTTAAGATAAAAACAACAACAACTTATTTTTAAGACTTATTTATTTTTATTGAAGTGTGCTCGTGTTTGTGTGCAAGTATGTAGGTATGCACCTCTTGCATGTAGTGCCTGTGGAAGCCAGAAGAGGGCATCAGAAACCCTGGAACTGGAGTTAGAACAGTTGTGAGCAACCATGTAGGCCCTAGGAACTGAACTCTGGTCCTCTGCAAGAGCAATTCAGTGCTCTTAATTGCTGAGCCATGTCAGCATTGGCAGCCCAACTGAGAGCACATTCTAACATCCCATGTAACGTGCCTCCCTTGCTCTTTGAGGTTAGCCAACAACTACTATCTCTTACCACTGTCAGCCACATTGAGTCTAACAATTTGTCTAAGGGTGAAACACACACCACAAAAGGAAGCAGCCACGGGATAAGCCGCACACAGTGTAGAATATGCTAGATTTGGGCAACGAAGGACAGGGCTCAGGTCTGCAGCACTTTGGAAAGGACTGGAGACTCCTGCTACAATGTAACATTTAAAACATTAAAATAAAATAGATGAGATTAAAAAAATACTATCACGTAGAAGTGGAGCTATGCATCTTAAATTGTGATGTGTGGTATCATTAAAACACTAAATGGGACCTGGGGGTGGATATAAAGTGATAAGTGGAAAGGATGTTTTGGAATACGTGCAGCAGCGGTGACATGACATTAAGTCACAGGTTATAAATGTATTATCTTTGGAGATTCTGCTGATGCCACTTCAGTTTGCTGCCCACGTTAACAGCTGAAAGAAACACTGGACTCAGAGATGAATAAAGCGTATGTGCAATCCATGTTCATACAATCGCTGTGAATCAAAGCCTCCAGGGTCTGTGTTACCGGTTCAGTAGCCCTGTGCTTGAACACCATTCAGCAACGCTCATTACACAGGTGCCATGAATGTCTACTAGCTAGGAGCATCCGTCAGGACCTGCTGCAAGGACATGGGACGCAAGGCAGTCAAACCCGGAAGACCCTGCAGCTAAGACTGAATGAATTCCCGGAATTCTAAAGACTCAACTCCTTCAACTTTCACATTTTAGTAGCACTAGTATTTGTGTCAGATCTGTGTGAATCCGTGCACCACAGGCACTGCCAGGCTAGCAATGGGGCTGTTATCATATGAGCTTTCATTGCTGTAATTATATGTGAACATAGGAAGAAGATATTTCACAAATCAACGGCATAAGAGGGAGCGGACACTGGGCAGCCTGGTGTTAAACAGGGCATGCGCACGCTCAGGCTGGACTGCCTGGTGTTAAACAGGGCATGCGCACGCTCAGGCTGACCAGCCTGGTGTTTAAACAGGGCATGCGCACGCTCAGGTTGGACAGCCTGGTGTTAAACAGGGCATGCGCACGCTCAGCTTGATTAGCTGAGTTCAGCCCGTATTTCTTCACCTCTCCACGCTACAAGGACCCTTGCCAAGAGCACATTTGAAACCAGTATACTGCCTGTCCAAGGCTGTCCCTTAGCTTCTCTCCCACTAGGACACCTATAAGGATCCAGGTGGTTTATTTGTCATAGCTTCATTTTTATGAGCCCCCTCCATCATTGCTACTCTCTCGAGCAGCTCTCAGACATCTTTGTACATCCTGTGTTAGGATTCAGTGTGGAGCAAACCTCAACTCTGGTTGTGAGAATGCACTTTCTGGAAGTTGTGCCAATCTCTACCTACCTTCTCCTCCGTTTCACTCCACCCATTCCGTTGCTCCTGCTGCCTGCCAGAATACTAAGCTTACCATGTTCAGGGGTAAGGGCTGGACTGTCAGTGAGCTATGGCTCCAGGTGCACACCTCTTTATAAGATGGGCCTTTCCATTCAAAGAGGGTGTCACTTCGCCCCGCCTTTCCGAGACTGCCAAACATTCTGGATAAAGCAGAGAGGATTGCTGAAACTCAGCCAACAGATACCATGCTGGGTGTTAGGGACGAAAAGGTGGACAAAAGGCATCATAGCCTTGTAGAGAATCTTGCACTGACAAATAATCCATAGATACACGCCAGATACTACAGTGAGTGGTATGGGACAAACACACTGGGGGCTGTAAAAACCTTTAAGGGGGAAAGAGTTGGGCTGGACTTGAGTGCTGGGAAGCCTGCACAGAGCATCTCTGAGAGGAGGCGCTTGTACTAATACAATGGTGCAAAACATTGCTACACTTTCATAGTCTCATTGTATAGTGTATAACGGTTGCCAATGAGAATGTTTAAAGCATCATTAATGTGCTTCTATTTTCTTTAGTTTGGGGGATTTCTTAAAAAAGATTTATTTATTTTTTATGTATATGAGCACACTGTAGCTGTCTCCAGACACACCAGAAGAGGGCATTGGATTCCATTACAGATACTTGTGAGCCACCATGTGGTTGCTGGAAATTGAACTCAGGACCTTCGGAAGAGCATTCAGTGCTCTTAACCGCTGAGCCATCTCTCCAGCCCTAGTGTGTGGAGGTTTATGTGATTTAGACTTAGACTCTCATAGCTAGCTATGATACCCTCATTTCTATAAACGTACTTTGGCCCAAACAGAAAGACAGTACCAGCTACTGGTCTTTGGAGCACAAGGAAGTTTGATCAGTTCTGTGATTCTAACTCTCTCTGCAGTGAGCCAAGGCTGCACGGTCTTCATGCTTCTTTCAGGCTTGCCAAACTCCACCAGAGCCTCCAGTAGCATTGGGGTGTGGGGGTGTGTGTTCTGCACAGTGCTAGCATCTCATTGATGTATAACAGGACTGCTTAAGTAATTCAAGGACCGTGCCTAACAGCTTCTCTGCATCCCGGAAAAGGGAATACTCCAGTGTTGACTGTCTTGAGATACAAATGACTGGGAGCCATGAGGTGCAAAGGCTGAGAGAGATGGGAAAACGGTAAGCAAGATTACACTCGATTCAGCAGCTTGCCAGGTGATGCCTCTCTATTCTCCAAGCTCAGAGCAAAACTCAACAGCTCATCCACAGAGGCAACATTCGTCCCAGGGTGCCTTTGGCCATGATGGTCTTTCCTTATTGCCCACTCTGTACCAGAAGATGATATATATATCCTCAAATTCTCCTTCAGAAATACAAAGAGAACTAAACGGGAATGCGCTACATTTACCTGTGGCTCTGAAAGTCCTCTGCAAGCATGAGCATTTTGAGTGCTCAGCTTCTGATGCCATTTTCATGGCAAGGTAGGTCATGTGGTATAGGCTTCTGCTTTCAGTTACAGCCTTCATAGACTGTGGTGTGCACATGAGAAGCCACCACCAGGAGTGCTGCTCCATTCCTTGCTTGCCAAGAGGGACTGAGAGAGACCCGTTGAAATCTTTCTGCTAACCCAACCAAATCTCTCTTAGCATGGAGGATCCTATCAGGCATGTTGTTCCAGTGACACTAACGAGACTAACCCAGGGAGTCTGTGTGAACCCGAACGTTACATTCCAGACTCCTCACTTCCAAACACAGACCTCTTACCTTTCAAGTAAGAAACAAAGTGGGCTTGCTAGCAAGCAGAGCCTTCCCCTCATCAATGAGGGTAACCCCCTGTGGTAATCTGAACACTGAGTGTGGTATATCATGATTTATGAGCATTGAGTACCACACAGAAGACCAGGAAAAACAGGGGCCCCTCTGGAGCTCCATTTCAGAGGCCTTACCGACAAAAGGCAAACGGTGCTTGTGGGATCCAGACATTTAGCTCTACAATTCCAAGCTAATTTTAGGTTCCACTAATTAAATGCAAAAAAACCCCAAACAACAACAAACCAACTCTTTCCCTCGAAGAAAAGACTTGAGATAAGTTCTTAGAGAATTTAAAAGACTTATAAAGCTAGTAGTAGGAGGGAGGTACAGGGAGAGAGGGAGAGAGAAAGGGGTACATAGAGGAGGGGGAGCTGCAAATTGTGTTCTGCAGAAGGCCAAGTCCTGCTTACTAATATTTTAAAATATTCATTTCTTTATCTCCTGTGCATGACCAAGCCCCATGGATGACTCAGAGTTTTCCTCCAGATCCGTTCCACCTCCCAGCCATACCCATAAGAGGATTAGATGGTGTTGTCTTCCATCTTTTCCTATCTGGACACTATCCCTGCATTAGCCAAGGAAATGTGTTTAGTCCTAAGCCAGACTTTTGGGACTCCAAAAGTCTTTTTGTTTTAGGGGTCCATGCACATGCAATAATAGGACATGACAAAGGAATCACAAGGTGTCCAAGCCTTCCCTCCACAGTGACAGCCATATATGCTGTCACACGTGGGTCGTGCAGATCAGAATTACCCATGCTCAGCAGGGCCTCTGCCACGAGACTGACATCTCTAAACACCAACCGGAGGGTGTGTGTCTTCTTGTTACCTGGCGGTATTTACAGTAAGCTGAACAGTGCTGGTGTGATTTGCAAATGCCTCAGTCTTAGAGATTGTCATTTACAGAGAGTTCAATGTCTTGTCTCCATAAAGCTTGGGAATTATCTCCTCTCTTTCTTCTCCTTTTTCCTCTTCATCCTCCTCTTTTCCTTTTCTTCCTACTCTACCATCTTCTTCTCCTCTCCTTCCTGTCCTCTTTCTTCCTACCACTTAGAAGCATTCCGGACTATACTCTTTCTGCCTTCCACAACTCTCTTATTAAAAGTTAGCACCTTCTGTTTATACCAGCATGGACGCTGAGGCAGTGGAAGGTATGTGTGAGGTCTGTGGTCTATGGTGTGGGATGGCCATTTCCCCAGACACCAACCCCCTTGACTTTCCCTCTGGATTTAGAAGGCAACCTCCCTTCCCCTCCCCTCCACCTCTTGTAGACCAACTAAGAATACCGGTGTAGGTAGAAGCTTGTGTCTGTTGCCTTTGCCACAAGCCTACTGGCTCTGGCTTTCCCAAAGCAGGTTCCAGAGCCCACCAGCAGCTTGGGGGTTAAGGGAAGCAGGCTTGGACATGGCCTGGGTGTGGCACATGTCCAGAAAAGAATGCTACAAAGGACGAGAGCACTGTGGGAAAGAAACAGTCCCTTAAATGAGACCAGGATGTCCTGAGCTCTGTCCTCGAGCTGCCTGGGGGCTGCATCTTGGCAGTGCTCAGAGCCACTCGCTGCCCCAGGCACTTTGGGAGCACCTTGGAAGAGGGCAGCTCTCCTGAGTTAGTATACACAGGGCTGGCTGCAAAGGATGGCCACCCAGGGGGAGTTCTCAGAGGAAAGCAGGCTCCACTGCGGAGTGGTCAAGCAAATATTCCCAGCCCGACACTCGGAAGAAGGGAAGCTTTTCTTTTCTCCTCCTTCTTTCCCCAAATGCAAATTGCCTCCTGTCCTTGGAATAAGGAAGATGGGTTGCTGGGCAACCACTTCTAAACAAGTCCCCCACCTCACCCCTCCGCCCATTTTTCCTGACCCCTGGAACAATGAAGACTTTTCAGCAAATGGAACCAAGATGGGAGGAAAGACAAAAATAAAATAGAGTCAAACATTACAGAGGTGCTTGAAATATGGGAAGAAAATATAATATTGATAGGTTTTTGTTCTGAGCAGATGGAAAGGGACTTCACTTTACTAATGTGGTCATGGTGTCAATAGAGCCAAATCAAGGCAGTAATGTGACAGCCATTCTGATTCCACTTGTTAGGACAATGGCCCCGAGAGTATGACGTCATAACCAGTCCATTAAGAGTCTTGGGAATCTGTGTTTCTGTCAGGATAACAAGTCTCGGATTACCAAGCTTTTACAAAGGTCTTTTTAACGACTCTCATATTTTTCTGTATCCTGTGGTTGTCTTAGACGGGGACAGCAGTGCACTGAAGTTGTGTGATGGAGACAGATTTGCATGAAAGACTGCCCACTAGGGTGTAGAGGGGTTTAAGGAAAAGCACAAGGTACAAGACCTTCTGCACCTTGGTCTGAAGACACAAGGACTGGCAGGGGTTATAAGTAGAAAGCCGGTCAATCAATGGACTGAACCAACTAGATTTGCCTAGATTGCCATCTCGCAATACTACGGGCTGGGTGGCTTAAACTCCAGAAATATTCTGTCACAGTCTGGAGGGTCAAAGTTAGAGTGCCAAGACAGCTCAGGGTTATCTTCGTGATTTACTGGCGATGGCCACCCTACTGTGTGTCCATGCAGAAAGCAGCCCCACTGTCTCTTTTGGAAAGAGACCTATTGGATCAGGGCTCTACCCTATACCTCATCCATCCATAGTCACCTCTTTAGATGGGCCATCTGCCATACAGTCACACAGGGACTTACAGTGTCAGATAGGAATTTGATTTGAATGTAACTCAGCTCAAAGTCAGCACTCTGAAAGACCACAGTTGTAGGAGCCTAAGGGACTAACGTATCTGCCTGGAATACAGTATGTTAATGTACACATTCATGCAAGGCCTGATGTTATTCCAACTTCTTCTTAAATCCAACTAAAACATTGGAAGGTCAGATGACTTGTCTAGGGAATAACCCTGAAGGACACATGCTGGCCAACCTTCTTAAAAAGAAAGCCAGCAGTTTCCAAAACTCCAGACACATGTCCAACTGTTATCAACCCACGCGGTTGGCTTGGCTTTTGTCCACTTTAAATGTTTTTACGGTAAAAAACAATGTTATAAAAACACTCTGAGACTCAAAGGGGAAAATTAAATCATCCCTAAACCCATAGGTTGCATATTTGTGTATTGGTACATGCTATTTTTTTTATACATTTGTGAGTAACTACTGGTGTAGATATAGGAACATACGAATGTTGGCACATGCATGTGCACATACGAAAAGCTCTTGTTATTCACAGAACACGAGTCCCACAAGGTCACTGAAAACTGAAGTGGTAAATCTGAGATTCCACCTGGGTTAAATGCAAGTTAAACTGTCAACTCTGGTCCTCTCATTTCTGTCAGCTGATCTGCTAGTGTAACAAATGTATAGGCTCTTCTGTTTAAAAGCTTTTTGCTTAATATAAGCTTGTCCTTAATTTATGGTAGCTGAACTTAATGTTCCAACTTTACAGTGGTTGGCGCAAAAAGACAATTCACTTAGTAGAAACCATATCATTTCATATTTTGAATTGGATAATTTCCCAGGCTGGAGACACCAAATGCATTCCTCATAGGATGCTAGGCAGTGGCTGTGAGCTGCAGTTCTGCAACCAACCACGGAAGTGCCCTACTTGACTAAACTAGGGTATTCTAAAGATTGGGGACATCAGCTGTGTTTCCAGGCAATGACCTGCTTGCTGAGACCCCAACTCAAAGACTAGAAGCACCTGTGGTTGCAGATTCATAGACATTGCACCGAGGGACAATGAAATGAACACAGATCATGCCAGAACCATGTAGACTCAATGCACATATTTCCTCTGTAAAGCACACCCAGCTTTCTTGTCCTTAGGAACTGGAGGCGGTCCCTCTCCACCACTTGGAGACCATTTTAAACAGCAAAGCAACTAGCAGCGTCTCAAACGACACAGGATGAGTGGTACTAAGTCCTTCTTGAAAGGGACACTTGGTGGAAAGCTGAGAGAAGGCTATCTCACAGTGTTCCTGAGGTTTGCTAGAACACCCAAGCCAGACAACTCCAATTTTAATTGCCTTGTGTGTGACTGTGAATGCCCGAGAAAGCACCCTGACTATTGGATGTTACAAGCCAATTTTATGAAGTAGACAAATCTCCACATGCAGTTAGCGAGCATTGAAGGTCTACTGCTTTGACTCTGACACCATCCAAACGTGCTCCAACCTTACCTTCTCTCTTCCATCCATCATTCAGGTTTTGTTTGATGACCTTTCCCTTCAGTACAATGAATCATCATTACATCTTTTTAAAAAGGCACCTAGGCTTTGCCTTTTCAGTCACACTTTTTTTTAAATGTATATGAGTACACTGTAGCTGTTTTCAGACACACCAGAAGAGTGCATTGGATCCCATTGCAGAAGGTTGTGAGCCACCATGTGGTTGCTGGGAATTGAACTCAGAACCTCTGGAAGAGCAGCCAGTGCTCTTAACCTCTGCACCATCTCTCCAGCTCCACATCATTATATTTTGGTTGGCCAAATAACTTCATCTCACCCAGTTAAGTATTAGCCTATGTATTAGCCTATGTATTCTTTACCACCAGACCTCCAGATGTTTCTATGTCGTAGCACTTCAACTGGCAGCAGGGGGCATGGACCTATATAGAGCTATTGTTCCTTCTTCAGCTTTATGACTTGGACCTGTTCCCTGAAGTGGGGCCTGCCATTATCCCAGCCCAGGGCAGAGCCCTCTGACTAGGGTAGAGGTGGGGCTTGGATAGTGAGTTCAGAATGGGGCACCCACGTTCAAATGCTGGTGTGAGCCTCAGAGTAAACTACAGAAGCAGCCAAGAGATGAGCAGGACTCAAGAACTCAAGACAGCACTCAGTCCAAAGCAATCTCTGTAGCCACCCAGGCTGGACACTCACATGAGTGTCAGAGACGTCTCCTCGGCAGTATAAGGGCATCCAGAAGGGACACATAGGGACAAATGCTAAAGCCACCACGTCTCTGTCCTGGCACCTAGACTTTACCTTTTCAGTTACACTTTCGGGTTATGTGTTTTTACTATCAATTTTTCCCCTTTTATTCTTTTGAGGCAAAGCTGAAGTATTTATCCCAGGCTGGCCTTGAACTCATGATCCTCCTGCCTCAAACTCCTTAGGGCTGGGATTATAGGAATGCACCTACTCATTACTGACCTTATTGGGGAGCCCGTGTCTTCGTTAGGGTTTCCATTGCTATGAGGAGACACCATGACCAAGGTAACTCTTTTAACATTTAATTGGGGCTTACAGGTTCAGTCCATTATCATCATGGCAGGAAGCATGGCAGCATTCAGGCAGATGTGGAGCTGGAGGAACTGAGAGTTCTACATCTTGATCCAACTGCAGCCAGGAAACGACTGTCTTCACACAGCTAGGAGAGGAGTCTCGAAGCCTACCCTCACAGTGTCACACTTCCTCCAAGGAGGCCACTTCTCTTAATAATGCCACTCCCTGGGCCAAGCATATTCAACCCCCCACAGATAGGATCTGAGTGTTGATTAATTATCTAAAGTTAAATCTTTTCAGAAAAAAAAAACACAAACTAAAACAGCTTACCCAGGAAACTGGCTAATTTTGTTGAAAAGTAAGTTATCAATCTAGTTGATTGGCTGTTTTTAGATGGACTGCATTCTGCTTAGTGAAAGAGTAAATTGCTTACAGCTTCTCAATTCTTATGTGGCCTATCATTCTCCATCCTGTTAGATGGAATTGTGTTTTGTATATGTCCCCTGGAAGGATGGCTCAAGGCTATACAGAAGCGAGAGGGATCTGGAAGGAGAACTGAGCTGGTGGCCTCTCATCAAGATTGATTTGATGAAACCTATGTGTTGCCATATTCACAAGGATTCAGGCTCTGCTCTGGGTGGCTCTAAGTGATTCTGGACTAGCAAAGCAGGGTTGAACAGACTTCCCTCTCAGCATACATTAGCTTTGAATGACCAGAGTTCCTGATGGTGAGTTAGATCTCTGCATCCGTACATACCTGCATTACTTAGGAGCTGCAGCACCTCCTTCCCCAGCATCTCCAGACTCCCCGGTCTCTGCAATACTATGGAGGCATCTGATTGGTCTCAACCCACATGGAAACTCAGTACCATTCTTTTCCTCTGGCTAAATCAGTCACTGCCAGGCTATAGACTTGCCTGAGGTCTACTTTGTCCTCTCTGCAGCAATGTCTTCATTCAGGTTTGCTGAGCCTCTCTCATCTATTCCCCATAAACCAGTGTGGGCTGAGAAAGTCCAATGTGGAGCACACATCACAGAACATAACTATGTACCATAATGGTCATCCTCTGATGGCAGGATGGCTACTACTTAACCATTGTGAGAGCGTCCCCTTTTACTGTTTGAGGTTCAATGCTATCTCACACATATGCTAGAACCTGGGTTAATCTTCATTCCAGGAGAAAATGTGTGAGTACAACACAGTCACAATCAAAGGGGATGGTCATCGGAGTCCAAGATCGATCTCGAGCTTGGGTGGCTTAGTGCTTCCTCTCCCATTTCTCCTCTGAGCTGCTTCCCTGTGTGAAGCAAGAACAGGGGAGGGGGGAAAGATGCTTCCTGTTCTGACCCTTTGGCATTATGGCTTAGGACTGAGCTCATGTTGCCAATGTGTGAGCTGAGAGAATGAGGGCAAGCCCCCTGAAGTGTCCCTACTTCCAGTTATCAACATTTGTATCTAAGTGTCCTTTACCAGCATCTTACACCAAATTGCTCTCTCTAAGTTCATAATCAGTCCTGTTCCCGTGGCAACAGGAGAATTCAATAACCCCAGGGCAAGACTGATAGGGAGACGACCCACAGTGAGATATGCTGCTGCTCACCCTAAGGCTGCTGCTTGCTGGTCCCAGGACAACTCACACACACAAAGAGAGACATAGAGGCAGAGAGACAGCCAGAGAACAGAGACAGAGGAGAGACAAAGAGAGAGCTTCAGAAAGAATGAATCACAGATCCATTCTTTGAAGAGCATTTTCAGAAGTGCAGAAGTGATTAATCCCCTTGTTAATGTAGCACGTTTATTTAGGGACATCAGAGCCAGAGTCGTATTCAGACATTAACCAACCCTTTGACATGCTTTGAGCGTTCCCTTCTCCATAATGGAAACTGACTAAAATTGCCCCTTATCGGGTCCTGTAATTTACCTCCCTGCTTGAGGAACCTATGATCAGCAGGCTCATGTGGTCGATGTGACATTTATTAAGCTTTTACTGAGGACAAAACCTTCAGAGCACTTTACACCAAGCACAACTTTTGAAATCTAGCCCAGGACTCCAGCCCTGGCTTCACACAACCTCAGCAAAGAACTGTGTGTTCACCATGAAATGTTCAAAGCATCAAATTCACGGTCCAGCCTGAAATCTTGACTGTCCTTCTGCCAAAGGCTAATGGCTACTAGCCAAAGGGATCCTAAAGGGGATACCTACCATGTGACTCACCTTCATTCCCTTTGTTGACATAAAAAGTGTGGTCATGGTGTTTTTCTAAAGGCTAAACTCTACCCTCCTTGAATTAGCCAAACCAGATTTGATATTCATTTACACGGCAGCGCCACTGTTGCCAGCATCCATATTGGCAAAGGGAATTTCCATTAATCCAGGAGACACTAATGCCCAGTGTAAGAGCAATTAGACACACTGACAAGAAGCACATTTAACTACCAAGCAGGAAAGGCAAGAATTTCATATGGTTTTTCTCCTGCAGTTTCAGGGGCAAATTATAGAGCCAGAAGAGGCAGGTGGAGAAGGGAGCAGCCACCAAGAGGGTGTGGCTAGAGCGAGGACTTAGAGGTGCTGGGCCCCTAGAGGAGATCCTTGCAACCTGGAGCCCTAAGTACACCCTCAGTGAACTGATGCTTCTACTTGGGAATGACTGGGTCTCCTGTGTTCTCTAGAACAAACTCTCAGAGATGAAAAATGATTTGGCCTGTGTATCCTGAGCATAGTTGCTGTCTGGCAAGCATCGGAAGGCTAGGGGTGACAACCATTTGAGCAACACTTTCTACATTGACACCAATAGTAAAGTTCCCAAGCTCTCATTTCACTGCCCAGTAGGAACTGTCTAGAGAAAGTGTTTCACTCATGGCTGAAAATCTGTGTTATAATCTCAGAACATTCCAGGCGTCTTCTCCATTGGCAGATAGGGCTCGCTTGGATCTCAAGCAGCCATTTGATGCAGGCAAAAGCATTCTACAAAGAGAAAAGGAGACGGAAGAGTGGCCTTGTACCCACTTTGGGACCCCGTAAATATCCAGTAAATAGGCAAACGCATCTTGTATGTCAGAGCAGGCCATCGTCCAAAGGGGTGTTGGACCACAGGCCACTTCGTGCATGAACGAGAACCCTACTCGTATGGTGCGTTTCCGATGAGCTTGGTGGAGGTGAATCACACTGTGTCCTGTAAATGATAATTATTTATTTGGTGTCTTTATATCTGAAAAAGTGAGTGATAATGATTCAAGTGGATCATCATATTGTTTTTAACTAATGAGCATTATTTTTTGACTAAAAGGGCATTGTTGTGGTTTTATGTTGAGCACTGGGTGCTTATTAATGACTGGTCAAGAATTGCTTTGGCAGATGAAGAAATGACTTGTTACTTATAGATGACAAAGGGGTCTCGATACAGCATTATAAACACAGGTGGAAGCAAACCTGTTTGCTTTTTCAAGCTAGGAGAATGCAAAATTTTTACTTAGTCAACACAGAAAAGACAGCACCAGCACAAAAAAGTGTTTGCTTCTGCTGCTGGAAACCTCTTTCTTCCCTCTGCCCCTTCTTGGATTTCCCTTCTAACATCACACAAAACATTGCAGAGCTCAGTGGTCCACATTTGAGGAATCAAAGGCAGTGATGCATTGAGATGGAGACCTGGTCAGTCCTGAGTAGAAGCCTCCGTTAACTGAGAGCATCCATGAAGGCACCCGTATGCTTGCAGCCCCTCCCACAACACTTTCTTCATGGTTGTTCAGCTTAGTATGGCTAATTCATTCTGACACAGCGGATGATGCAAAGCTTAAATTTAATTTCTACAGAAAGAATATTAACAATGAAATTCTTGAACTTTTATTGTATATTCTTGAAGATATATATATTTAATTCACAACCCTGAAAAGCCACAATTGCTTCCTAGTGGATATCACTTTATCACCCATCAACCAGTGAGAGCTTATTCATCCTCTGGGTAGTGCCAGGGACACATAAACTAGCAGCTAATATGACTGTCATGAGACGGCCAAAGTTGTGAGTTTTTGTGCAGTGGGACACAGAAGCTTGATGTACCTTCCAAGATATGTGGGGACTGGCAAGGCTGAGGGGAGCATGGAGAGGAAGCATGGGTGGGTGGAGCACAGAAGGCAAAACCATGTGGGTAGAGCCAAAGTCTTCATTCACAGAAGTCTAGAATGTGTGAAGTCATTAATGTTTGTCTAAGTAATTAGGGAATCCCATATCAGACCAAAATATAGATAGCACCAAAATTCAACTTGGTGAACTTGAGTTTTATTGGGGTTACTTAAAAAATATGGGTGAGCAGCAGAAATGACTCACGGCTGCATCATCAAGCCCCCTCAGCTTGGGTGACAGCTCACAAGAGCTGGGAACCTGGAGCTCACTGCACAGCCTGCAGACAGCTCAACAGGTTGGAGAGCGGCCTTTTAGGTGATACTGGTCTAAACTTCCTCCAAACAGCTCCGCTGGTTTCTGCTGCTTCCAGGCGGCTGGTCTGGTCTGAGTTTTCTTTGCAGATTGACTTCCTTCTGTCTGAAGGGGACTCTCAGATTTCAGTGTGCACTTTAGTAGGGAGATGCCTACGGAGTCTGATGAGTTTCAGGGACTTCCTGAAGCTGTTTTTGAATTGTTTACCTCCCTGCTTAAAGAACTTCCCTTAAAGATAGAATGTTTCAATTTTCAAGGAAACTGTTACACAGTATCATTCCATGGGAAGGGATGGCAAGGCAGGCACTATATAATGTCATATGCACACAGCATAGCAGGCTTTGGAGGCATCTTCTCTGTGACAAAGCCCCAAATCCCACAGGGCTGAGGCAGCTGGGAGCAGCTGACTGACTGAGCTGACTGACATAAAATGAGAGATAACTGTGATATAAAGTAGGACACTGAATTTACATCTGATTATACTGCAGAGAGTCATGGTATTATGGGAACCAGGATAGGAGTGACTTCATGTTCTAAATGCAAATATATAGTATCAGTACACAGGTGACTCAGCCAAGGCTCTGCGGCTACATCTCCCCACATCATCCGTAAATCACTAAACTAACCTTAGGGAAATGACAGCAAAACTAGCAGAGTAAGGTTGAAATTTCCACAGTCGGGCCCAGCCACTCAGCCCCTTTCCTCAGTGAGAACCACTTACCTACCCAGCCCCCTCTGCACAGACAGACTGGCCCACTCAGCCCCTCTGCACAGCTGGACCCACCCAGTCAGCCCCTCTGCACAGCTGGACCCACCCAGTCAGCC
>NW_022196913.1:63864891-63900768 GCF_008632895.1 Mastomys coucha
CACAGCTGGACCCACCCACTCAGCCCCTCTGCACAGCTGGACCCACCCACTCAGCCCCTCTGCACAGCCACTGTTCTGATTCTTCGTTGCAGGTATTTTGGCCGAGAGACTCAATACTTAATGACACGTCTCAAAAAGTATTTGTGTCCCCCGATTTGTCACAAGCCCCAAATCCTTGTCGTTTTGCTCTCTGTTGGTTCTGCCTTATCTTTATAAACATATAAAACAAATGCTTACAGAATGTTGTAGTTGTACCAACTGTAGCCTTTTCTGCCTTGGATATTCTCATAACACACATGAAAGGATACCTCAAAATAACTTTATATGGAAAATACAATTTAGACAACTGCTCCTCTCAATTAAATGAGTTATACAAGTAACAGTAGTAAAATATCTAAAGCCGTGGTTAAACTTCTTGCGAGACTGGCTGATTGGCATATGCCACATCACATCTCCCCGCTCAGTCATGAAGAGCTTTGGCCAACAGTTTCAGCTGTACTGTTATTTACGGCATCGACTGAGTTATGTAGAAGAGCAAAAGCCTCTCCAGTCTGGGGGAGTCTGATGTCCAGGTGTCCACAGCTGCATCAACCCACGACCCAAGGTCTAAGCGTGAGGCCAGATGAGGGGGAGCCGGTCAACAGAACCCACTCTCATGCCAAAACACGGCAGCAACAGCGTACATGGGCGTAAGAGGACTGAACCCCAATGATGCAATCACTCCTTAACGATTCTGACCCAGCCCTTGCCTTGAGGAGTAAGTTCCCAGTGTGTGAGTTTTGGGGCCTTCCAACCATAGCCAAAGTCACCTACCCTAATTCCTATTTTTAAAAACTATAGAAGACATGGGGAAGTAGCTTCTTAAATCTGTGTCCCATGTTTATTCCTGCCTCTTTAAGCCGTTACTTTTTGAAATGTTTTCTTCTTTGAAAATACTTATTTCCCCTTTTGGTATAATTGCCTCAACTCACTTTCAGGGTTTTTTTTTTCTTTCTTTCTTTGATGTTATGTATGTCCATTTATTACTTACTCTCATTCTTTGTGATTTTAAATTAGCATATATTAACTGTAGAAAATAACTGCTTTCATTGTAATATTTCTGTACCTGTTCATAAAGCCTACAGGTCCCATCCAGTCACTGTCACCTGTCTCTCCTCTTCCCTGTCTTTCTTGCCCTCATCCTACATTCACATTCTTTTTTAGAAAAAAAAATCTAGATTCCACATGCGATCATAAAACTTTCTTTAAAGGGGACTATCTCTGATCTCCCAGGCCACCCTGTGCTCTTACACCCAGAGAACATGGCAGCTCTGAAGCTGGGTGTTAATGGCAACTCCAGATGGGTGGTGTGGCTTGTGTTTCTGTCATCTGCTCCTTGCTTGGATAACACAGCCTTATCCACATGCTTCCAGGCTAGTCCTGAGATGGGTTGAGATGTTGTCTGTGTGCAAACTGTACCAGAAACAGGAAGTCATCTGCAAAGATGTGGAGTTGCTATTCCCTCCAATGGCCCCTAGTGGAAGGTGAATGAACACTTTAGCTCATTTCTCTGTTACTCCCGGCCTCTCGTTCAGAACCCTTCTCTCCCTGCCTGCTGTCTCTATCGTGGCCTCTTCATTGGATAGCGTTGAAAAGGAGCAAAGGGATGCCTTGTCAGAAGTCTCAAGGGGAGCCAGGCCTTCAGAGTCAAACATGTCACCAAGCTTTTGTGTGAAAAATGACATCAGGGAGAAAAAGGTGAATGTGACATTGTTTGTCTCTTAGTCAATAGGAACAAATGAGGCTTTTCTCTGCATGGCCCGTGTCCTCTGAAAACCAATTGCTTCTGTTTTGTGCGCTTGGATCCCTCCTCTGGCCCTAAGCACTCTCTCACTCTCAGGGTTCCCTGACTTGGATTGCAAGTGAGCTGCCAGACCCAGCTTGTTTTGTGAGTTGTCAAGGGCAAATAAAGGCCTGTAGTCTATGTCCACAGCTTTGAGGGCCGAGGACTGTCGGGGGCTTTGTGGTCCTCCTTTGTAGAGTCTGATTGGTCCCAAAGAGAGCATTTGTGTGTGTGTGTGTGTGTGTGTGTGTGTGTGTGTGTGTGGTGTTTGCTTTGGTTTTAAGACCAGTTTGGCATTCTGAGCAGCAGCCACTTAACACCAGCGCAGTTCAGAAAAGACGCCATGAGATCACAGCACAAAATGCTCAAACTCCTTTAGAAACAGGGAGAGAAGTGTTTTGAACGAGAGGCCTGAGTGACAGAGAAATGAACTAATGTGTGTGCAGGAGACCTACTGTGGTGCCCCCTGAATAAGAGGGGAATCACCAGACTCCCTCTGTCTATTACAGATGTGTCCTATTATGGATGGGACCCTCAGGGCTGTTGGCTGGGCATCTTTCTCCATTCATCAGCACACCTGGATAGGCCCTACTCTCTCTGCCTAGCAACACAGTCAGGAAGTACACACATTGTGCGTGCTAGATTCACCCTACCCCTTCAAAGGAGATGCCAAGGTCATCAAATGGCTTTGGTGACCAAGTTAACATTTTTCTCAAGGCGTGCCCAGTCTCCATCATTATCCTTGAGGACATAGGTCAAATCTTAATAAGAGTGCTGCAGACATGCTCCATATTTTGTGCTGGGTCCCTCTGGGCAATGTGCTGTAGTCCTGAACACAGGCACTTCTCACCAGACTCCATCTTTGTAGGCTAATGAGTCCTTGGTTTCTTTATACACCGGCGTCTTTAGCCACAAAAGCATCGTTCTCAGTTGTATCCCTCCCAAGACCCGCTCTTTCCTTCCCTCCCTTTTCAGACCCTTTGGAAATTCAACAGTGAAATTTTCCTCCCCATATCTCTATGGTGAGTTTTCCTGGCTTTGGAAGGCTTTGGTTGCCATGGCAGCGAGCCTCCTCTGCCCAGAGCCAGAATGAGGGGATTGGTGGTAGAGGGGCAGGCGGGGAGGAGGCGAGAAGTCATTAAAATCTGCCAATTAGCATGCAGCACCACAGCCCCTTACAGCTTCCCTCGCTGGAGAGCAGCTGGGCTCCTCAGGTCCCTGCCAGTGAGACCCTCCCTCTGGAGCCCAGGGCAGGGCTCTCTGTGCCAGCTCATGCACCTGTTTGGATGCATTCCTCTGAGGGAGAGCTACCCCAGCCCAGGCCAGCCAGGCTTCTGCTGCCACCTCCCATAAGTGTCCCTGTCCCTTGCTGCTCACCTTTGTGAAAACAGAGCAGGACGAAATCACACTAGTGGTGGGGACTTGGAACATGAAGCAGCAGTGAGATCTATCCTTGGGGAATGTGTGGTGGGGCGGGTGGATCGCAGAGTTAGTTATTTTGACGGTACGGTCGCCTGCTATCTACCAACGGCCGCAAAGGACAGAAAACACAGCACACGTCCAGCATACTGTTGGAAAGGGGAAATGCACCAAACTTCACAGGCATCAGTGAGGTGGATTCTCCTGGCCCAGACGACGACGTCTGCTTCTTGAGATCCAGGGCAATTCAGGAAGTAGGCCGGTGGAAATGGCAGCGAGTCAGGACTCTAGCTCAGAGACCCAGGAGTGAGGAGCATCATCTGTGAAATGGGCTTGCTGGGAATCTCTTCCTAAAAGGCCCTGACTCGGGTGGGATGGGCACTTCTCAAGTTCCCCGGGAAGTGGAGTCAAGAATGGAACTGAAGCTGCCATCCAATGTCTGCTCAGGTGCAGGAGATGCAAATGGATGAAGCATTGGGATGACAAACACTGCCCAGTCTGACCTGGCCTGAGGACTTCCCTGTGTGCGGCTCTCCAAGCCCAGCTTCACCTTCAGTGCATTCCCTTTGCTAGTGTGCGCAAGCGACGAGGAGCTCCATACACATCTCAAACACTGCCACCTCCCACCCACCACAGGGCCTTTGCACATGTGGCTGTCTGCCCGGAATGACTTTCCTCTTTTCAGTTAATGAACCTTTAGTTGTTGTTGTCACTGTTGTTGTTGTTTGGATATCAGGCCCCAACTTTTAACCAATATTCCAGCCCAGAGCAGATTATTCCATCACATCTGAAATATGGTCTGTGAAAATTAAAAATATCTTCCTGCATACTGGTAATTACTAATCTTCTGAACGCACTTCCTTTGGCCACTAAAGTGTTATCTCCACCATGACTGACCCTTCCAGGGATAAACCCTATCCATGTTCAGTATTCTGAACATCATCTGTCCTAGTTTTTAATTTTTCATCTTTTTTTTTTTTTGCTAATGTTCATTGCATATGAGGAGCGAGCTCACTGTGGTACAGGCAGCTTTCAGGATTGCGTCTCTGCCTGCCTGGGGTCTGGAGAGATTGGTTTGTTCGGAGTTGTACTTACCCTTCTCTCCAGCCCATCCTGTCTGTGCAGATGGGTGTCCCTTCCATGCAGTGCTGGGCCTGTGATTTCATAAGTACTTTGTAATTTTTACAATACTTATCTTCCCACTCAAGAGTTCTAGGAAGGCGAGGGCTGTGCGCACCATGTGCACTGCTAGTTACGTCCCTGTATGTAGCAAGGATAGATTGAAAGTGTGTGCACACGATCATGGGAGGGAGTGCACAGACCTGGCTCAGTCACCCTTGGATCTGACCCTGAGTCACAGAGAAGTACCAGGTGGGGACTTGGGGATGGAGGGAGCCCAGCCATCAGCCTGTGTGCTTGCTTGGTTCCCTAGGCCCCAGGAGCACTTCCCTTTCTCACCCTGACAATCGAGGCCTTGCTGTGGAGCTCTTTAGTATTCTGTATCTGCATCCTGTTACCCTGACCCAGTTTCAGGCTTTGAAACTCAACTGCTGCTGACAGAATCTGTGCTGGGGTATGGCTCCCCCGCTCCCTGTTCCCTAAATAAAAGATGAAATCAGAATGGCCATGGAGATGCTGTCTCAAAACAGTGCTTTATTTAGAGAGAGGTGTTAGTTATTACTGGCTACTGGCATTTAACATTTGTTGGGTGAACAAACTCTGCAGAACCGAACGCCAAGGAGAATGCTAAGTATAAGAGTCTCCATGCAGGGTGAGCTGGGGCCCAAATGAGACCCAGGCAAACCGGTAATGTGCAGCAAGGATGGGTCTGCAGGGAGCCCCTCAGCAGTGTGGGTCCCTGAGAGACAGAGATGGTACAGCCTTGTGTCTGAGATGTGAAGTAGTCCTTGCTGAGGCCATTTTGAAATGTAGAGCAGAGCGAACCAAACACTCCATGGGAGTCCTTAGAAATGGGAAGCCTGCTGAAAAGACAGTGGGATTCTGTAGGTCCCTTCCTGCATTGAGGGTCTGCAGGGCTGGGGCTCCAGTCAAGGTGCACTTCAGAAAGCACTACCTGTTCAGGACTGCACCCATGAGAGGAGGCCAGAGGCACACCTCTGGAGAGTGAGGTGACATGTACAGAAGAGTCCTCTCTCTCCCTCACTTTATTTTCCTGAAGTAGCAGACTACAGGAGTCACTTTAGGTGATCCAAGCCTACCCGAGGGATCTGCACATGGCTTTGGTAGATCCTGAACAGAGTCTAACAAACTGCGAGTTGGGGAGGATTCTGAGCTAGGAGCTCAGAGGCTGCTCAGCTGGTTCTGCCCAGTGTGGATCAAGCCACAGGTCTTCTCTGAGGCCCAGTTTCTTAATCTGTCACTGTTTTAGGCTTGCTGGCTTGCTGTAAGAACTAACACAGATGTCCATACGAAGCCATTGTATGGCCTGGAACACAGGTTGGCCATGTTTCAAGCTCTCAGACATACCACCTTTGTCTAGACAACTAAACAGAAACTCAGGCCAGGACCAGATTGAAGTTAATAATTCCAGACTCAAGGTTTTAACTCAATATCTCACACCGACTTGTCCAAAGGTAGTCACTCTTTAACAGAGGACAAGAAACATATGGAAACAACCCTTGAGATCCTCAGATAAAGCCAACAGATCCTTTCTAGTCCTTCCAAGTAGAACAATCCTGGAAAAGTAGGGAAGAGTGATCTTTAAAAGAAACATGTATCTGATTGGCCACGAGCCCCGAGTGTAACGCGATGCTTAAACTGACTTAACAAAGAGCACTGTTTTTAACTGCAAAGTGATCACAATACTCTTTTAATTTGAACATTATTGCAAACACATGAGACCAATGTACACAGGTCATAAAGATGTCAAAAGAGGGAATAGATTTAGCATGAAATATTAGCTCAGGAAACTGCATTTCTAAAGCCCTAAGCCTTTTCCCATTACTGCCAGGGATGACGGCCTCTGAAGTCGGCTTGCACAGCTTGGGAGGTGTCGATCCGATCCGAGGGGCTGAGCAGGACCTCCGTCATAGTTTCCTACTCTGCCACACTGACAAAATCAAAGCTAGAGCTGGGAAGATGGCTTAGCAGTTGAGAGCACCAGCTGCTCTTACAGAGGATTGGGGTTCAGTTCCTAGTACCCGCATGGCAGGTCACAGCCATCCGTCACTCCCTTGGAGATCTGACACCCTCATCTGGCCTCCATAGGCATTGTACATGTGTGGTACACAGGCATGCGTACAGGCAAAACACCCATTCACAAAACAAAACTAAATATTTTAAAAAGCAAGGAAGGAGGCCTCTTATGAGAGAGTTGGAGGAAAGCAAGGCTTGATTCTTCTCCATTTAACAATGAACTCTGGGCAGGGCATATGTGTGCAGGGCACAGGTGTGCAGAGCATAGGCATAGAGGACACAGGTGTGCAGGACACAGGTGTGCAGGACACAGGTGTGCAGGGCACAGGTATGCAGGAAACAGGTGTGCAGGGCACAGGTATGCAGGAAACAGGTGTGCAGGACACAGGTATGCAGGACACAGGTGTGCAGGACACAGGTATGCAGGACACACAGGTGTGCAGGACACAGGTATGCAGGACACAGGTATCCAAGGCACAACCTTTTTAGCTTCTCACATTGAAAGTGGAGATGCTTTCTGCCATGTCTGTCCCCCAACACATAACTGAAGAGAACTTACCACGTGTTGAAGCTCAAAGTCTACCCGTGCTATCTGAGTCCTAGGAGACAGGTGGACAGGTGCTAGGAGCCCATTAAGCAAGGTGGAGCCAAAGAGCCAGAGCCCTTTAAGAGGATAACCATACCATGGCATCCCATTAAAGGTAAAACAGAAGGAATGTGAGACTAGAAGAGAAAGGGCTGGGGAGAGAAATAAGCTGAAGCTAACATCTGTCACACGTCACTACACCCCCATAGTCAGACATGGCTGAACTCTCTGGTGCTTCTCCTCTCTCCTTGCCGTGGCTGGTTCAAGGATGGCAAAGCCCAGTGTTGGCCACAGGAAGAGTCACACGGGGCCTGCTCGTGTTCAGCATGACACTAGACAAATGAGGTAACCTGCCCACGGAGATTTGTGGAAAGTCGATGAAGGGTCAAGCATCTCTCAACTGATTCACTGCTGTAGGGGTCGTAGACAAGATACAGCAGCCACACAGGCTAGGTGGAAGGCCTGAAAAGCACTGGCCTTTTTACCTGGGATCTGTAGTTGTCTTGTATGCACAGTGCTAAGGGCTTGAGGTAGGGGTGAACCAGCCACAGCATGGAGCGAACAGAAGCACCAGAGTTCAGCCATGTCTGACCATGGGGCTGTAGTGACGTGTGACAGATGTTAGCTTCAGCTTGTTTCTCTCCCCAGCCCTCTCTCTTCCAGTCTCACACTCCCTTTGTCTAATCTCTCCTCACTTTTGCTCTTGTTTCCTGGTCTTGTATCCCCTGGGGAGCTGGGACAGCTAAAACATAGCCTTGAACTCTGCTTCCTGGAGCAAGTGAACTCAGCCACCACTCTCAGTCCTCGGAACTGGATACACGAGGCACCCACCGAGGACAAGGCCTTGCCACTGGAAGGACTCTCATGTAGGTTCTAACGCATCTCCGTGCTAAGGCCTTCCAGCTGAGAGCCACATGATGTCATCTTATTAAAGTGCCGTTGTTTGATTTTCGTCCCCAGCGGAGATAGCTGTGGATCTTTCTAGAATCATCGCGGCCTCCTGTCCTCCGGGCCATAGAATTTCTCCCATATTTCCTCAGCATTCTTGGGCATAGTTAACTTAATCTTTCTGAAGCACCTCTCTCCTTAGCTCATAGAAGAACCTGCTAGGAACAAGCCGACAGCCACAAAACAAGTGTGTTTTCACTTTTCTTCAAAGACAGGCTTTGACTAACTCAAGGGTGACTTCTCCTCTTTTACAACCACTCAAAGTGAGACGCAGTGTCAGCGGTGAACCCTCCCATTAGTGACAAATCCCCTCCTGTCCTATACTACCTATTAAGAGTCCAATATTTGGGGTCTGAGATGGATCAGAGGTTAGGAGCACGTGCTGCTCTTGCAGAGGACCTGGGTTCAATTCCCCGTGCTCACATGGTAGCCCACAACCATGTAAAATTCCAGTTTCAGGGGATCCTGTTCTCTTCTGGCCCCAGTGAGTACAGTCTGTACATGGTATCCATGCACATATGCAGGCAAACGCACACACGCACAAATAGATGGGTTTTTGAAGGAGTCTAATGTACTTGTAAACCATTAGGATCGTACTCTGTGGGATTTAGCTATGGTATCGTACCATTAAGACAAATGTGCTCATCATCACAGACATGTCTCACCAGCACCCAAGCCTCGTTACATTCTCTGGCTCAGTACCTTTGTCACACTGACAGACCAGTGTTCTTGCTCTTTGGCAAGGCTAGCCCTAGAGTCTGAGAAATGAGTTGAGAGACAGCCTGTCTATTCAGGTAGAGGGTCAGCTACAGGGGGACGTGTGTGCTTCTTAGACAGCAAGCCTTCTTTCTGTGTGTTCCGTGTCCTCCCAGACCTTTTTAAAGAACATTTTATTCTTTGTGAGTTTCACATTGTCTGCCCCAATCCCCTCATCTCCCGACCACACTTGCAGATGTTCATGAGTCATTGGTCTGATTTGAGATCTTCTTCTGTGAGGAGATCAACATGGCGTCCTCACTGGGACGCATCCCAGTTATCCTGTTGTTGCCCTGTGCTATAGAGAACCAGAAACTCTGAAACAGGAAGGCTGGCCCTTTGATGGGTTCCAACATTTGCAGATGAAATAGATTTGGGGGTGGGACAACTCAGAACCCTCAGAGCCCTGGATCGGGGCAAGGTGGTAGCTGAGCAAGTCTCAGAGCATGTTGTCTCTCCCATATCCACACCACCCGGGAGAGCTCTCAACCACTGCTCTGACTAGGCCACCAAATGCTGCCATGGCATCGGCAGGAGGAGGGGCATCGGCAGGAGGCAGGGTATCGGGAGAAGGCAGGGCCTCGACAGGAGGCGGGGCATCAGGAGGAGGAGGGGTCAGCTATCCTGCTCTCATGACCTTAGGGACCATTCACCAGCACTCACACCTGTAGAGCCAGCTCCACTGCACTGCCCGGTTAGCTGCCCAGTCAAGGTGCAGGCCCCACTTTCGCAAGTGCTTTAGCCGGTGGAGGGGGCCGTTGCTTGCAGGTTTAAGCAATTAAGAATAAAGCCGCCAGATACCTGCTAACGCCTGCACAAAAGTCTTCAGTTACTTTTAGGAGTAAAATTGCTGGATCATTACGGTGGGGAGGTGTTCAGCTTTGTAAGAATCAGCGAAACTGCCTTCCAATGACACTTCATCCCACTCACATGGACTCCCAAGATACTCAGCTAATCACTGGTCATGACAGCAATTAACTCCAACCTCAAAGTTCATTCTTACATCAGATTTAAAGCTTCTCCTTCTAGCACCCCAGCCTAGACTTGCCTGAGTCTGGTGAAAAATATTCCCAGAAAAAAAAAACCTATCTATCTATCTATCTATCTATCTATCTATCTATCTATCTATCTATCTATCATCTATCTATCTAATCAAGAGGCACTGAGGAGAGAGCACAAACAGGTCTGCTTGGCTGCGGCTATATCTCCTCAGAGTTTGCACAGCCAGACAAGGTGTCTCCAACCCAGACACTCTCTGCAGAGGCCGCTTTCCCCTGCGAAGCATCCTCATCCTACCCTCTACTGACAGGACGTAGGCTTCAGTCCCTGGAGCTGTCTCACTATACCTCCTGTCTCTCATTGACAGCATACAGTCATCCAGTCATCGTCTGAGCAGAAGCTCACTCTGTAAAGTGATTCCAGGCCCTACTTCAGAGGACACTCGGAGTTCCTTAGGTGGTTTCAGGCTGGGGATCAGGGATTAGAAAGACAGAGAAATGGGTTTCCTGTCTTCAGGAATAGCCCAGCAAAAGGCCAGAGGCTGGCTTCATTTCTCTTGGTCAGCCGTCCCCCTTCCCAAGAACATCTCCTAAAATAAGAAATAAGACTGTTGGATTCCAGGTGATTCCAGAGCCCATGTGTAGTTTTATTAGGGTGGGATTCTGACCTAGCAGGCAGCGACCTTTCCACGGAAAACATGGACAAGACAGTCAGGTTCGGGCTGACTGAGGTACAGGTCACACATGTGCTAGACAGAAATAGACACAAAGGCAAACATCCATAAATTAAATAACTAAAATAAAAATTCAAAGGTCGTTTTGTGAGTCAACGTGCCTGATAGTAGGACTCCTGGCTTGAACCCAGTGGCGGATCTTAAAGGTCTCCACACCTGGCTTTGCCTGCCAAGAGACACTGGGATCTGGGGTTGATAACAGAGTGCAGCAGGTGACGTGGACATCTCCTCTGATGATGTCCAGGGGAAAGAGTAAAAGGATAATGATTGCAGTGACGGGCATCATTGCAGTTCACACGAGCAATGTCCCCATGGGGTCACGTTTTGGACACTTGGTTCCCAGGTGGTGGCGCTGTCTGGGGAGTTTATGGACAGTGTAGGGTGCCTAGCCCTGCTAGAGCACATCCCTGGTGTTAGCCTTGGAGGGTGTGTGGTCTCATGCACTTTCTGCTCCATTTATGTGTTTCCCGTAGAGAAAGATGCACTAGGCAGCTTCCTGCTCTCAGTGCCTTTCGTTTCTGCCATTCTGGATGCTACACCACTAGGACTTGGGACAATAAACCAAAACAAAGCAAAACAAAACACCTTTGCTTCTCTAAGTTATTTTACCAGGGCATTTTATCACAGCAATAGAAATGTCACCAATACAAGCACCTTCCAGAGAATTCTATGGATACTGAATGCCTGCATCCATTCCAAGAGCCATTGTAGAGCTATTGGCATCGTCCTCAGCAGGGAGGGGCTACAGCACCCACAAAGATCACTGAGCAGCCTGAACCCCCTAAGCCCACTCCAGAGGTGGACAGAGACAAAAACCATGCACGGGGAACAGCTCTAGCCAATCCTAAGTGGAATAGAGAAGGAAGGGGAAGGGAACTGGCGTAACTGAAGCTTGGTGAACAGGGGAGTATCTTAGTCAGGGTTTTTATTCCTGCACAAAACATCATAACCAAAGAGCAAGTGGGAACAAAGGATTTATTCAGCTTACACTTCCACATTGCTGTTCATCACTGAAAGAAGTCAGGACTGGAACTCAAGCAGGTCAGGAAGCAAGGGCTGATGCAGAGGCCATGGAGGAATGCTGCTTACTGGATTGCTTCCCCTGCCTGGCTTGTTCAGCTTGCTTTCTTATAGAACCCAGGACTACCAGCCCAGGGATGGCACTGCACACAATGGCTCCTAGCCCCCTCATCACTAATTGAGAAAATGCCTTACAGTTAGATCTCATGGAGGCATTCCCTCAAGGGAGGCTCCTTTCTCTGTGATAACTCCAGCTTATGTCAAGTTGACACACAAAACCAGCCAGTACAGGTCGTACAAGAGGAGGCAGAGACAGTGCCTGTGCCAGGCAGGAATTTTGGAGTCCTATAACATGCTTGGATTTTATTATAAGCACATTGGAAATTGGTGAAGACTTGTCAAGAGAAGAGAACAAGCTCTGCTTCACCTTTTCTAAGAGCGTCTTCCTGTTGTGTGGTGGGTACATTATAGAAAGCAAAAGTCAGGTAGGGACCTTAGAATATAGCACAGTGATAGAACACTTACCCAGCATTCATCTGTAAGGCCCCAGGTTTAATCCACAAAGAAACTATAGTGAGCTAGCACATCAGTTGGCAGGCCATTACAGCCATGTAGCTGAAAGAACACAGTCGTGTGTGTGTGTGTGTGTGTGTGTGTGTGTGTGTGTGTGTGTGTGTAGTTTAATCTTTGGGTCAACAGTAGACAGATCTCCAATGGAAAATGGTAGAAGATCTTATAGCCTCCTGTTTTTGATTTTTAGATTGAGGATCACCAGTGCTCTTACCCAGAGTTTTTGGATAATTTGCCATGGCTTTTTTGCATCTGTCAACCCTGATATTCTGAGAGTGTTCTTGTCTCCATCTCCAAAGACAAATTTAGGGTTGAAAAGAACTGTATCCCTGAGTCTATGTTCAGAGATGAGCGACTTGTACTGAAAGACCTTTATATGTTTCATGAAAGTTATTTTTGTAAATGGATTCAAGTAGACTTTAACAAGCAAATATAGCACCCTAAATGCCAGTGATCTAAATAGAAGATTCAGCAGAAGCAATGTATGACGGCAGAGCATGGGACCTTGGGAGGGAAGCTGAAGGAAAGTGATCAGAGGAATGGAGAAAGGATTGAGGAGAGGGAAGGGAGAGGCACAGGGAAAGATGCTGACTGGTTCTCAAGGACTCCAGCACCAGGCCCACTGGCTGCAGGAAGGGGAACTTGCTTCCTCAGAGTCAGCTCAAATTGTATTAGAGGTGAAATGATGACCCCAGTAGAGACATGATCACATACCTGGCAGAATATTGGGGTGAAATAGGAAAAATAAGGACAGGTATAGGGAAGGGCTTCCCAATCTGGAATGTCCAACAGAAGAACCAGAGAAAATCAAAAGAGAAAGTCTTAGGAGTTCTGAGAAGTAGAAGGGTACTGTCTTCCTTAGGGTTCTATTGTTGTGAAGAGACACCGTGACCATGACAATGCTTATAAAAGAAAGCATTAACTGGAGCTGGATTACAATTCAGAGGTTCAGTCCACTATGAGCACGGCAGGAGGAATGGTCGCATGAAGGTAGACATGGTGCTGGAGAGGAGCTGTTCTGCACCTGAATCTGCAGGCAGCAGGGGAGAGAGAGAGAGAGGAGAGAGAGAGAGAGAGAGAGAGAGAGAGAGAGAGAGAGAGAGAGAGAGAGAGGAGAGAAACAAGGCCACACCTCCAATAATGCCACTCCCTATGAGTCTATGGGGCTCAGTTTCATTCAAACCAGCACAGATACACTAGTGCTAGTGGGGGAGAGGGTTCAGAGCACCAGGGTTCCCCTACAGCCCTCCCTCTTTGCCTCTCAGATCCTCCCACGTCTTCCCAAGCAAGGCACAAGTTATGGATGTTGTGTAGTGATCATTGTAGACTGTGCTGAGGTCAGAGAAGGGGCTTGTTTCCTCGGGCTCAGAAGTGCTGGTGATGGCCTTAGCTGGCTTGCATAGCTAGTCATGTGACCTGGTGGACTTAGGGAAGGCAGGCAGAGAGGCCGAAATGGAATAGTGACTGACGGATGGGGAAAGTTAGTGGATCAAAAGCACCTGTCTCCCCTTGCCCGTTTGGTTCCTCACTATGGCTGTTGACTTGAGGGTTGTATGTGTTGGTTCCCCTCCGTAGTAAATGGTAAGTCTAGTAGATCACAGGCTGTGAATTTGTTGGAATATCTTTAATATAAAGTAGTCTGCCTTAAATACTACCCAGACACAGCAAGCTTTGTAGGCATACAGGTTGGACATCCTGATTTGAAAATCTGAAAATATCTTCTCCCCCACTCCCCTTTATATTAGTTTTTTGAGAATGTCTTGTGATATATATTAATCATATTCTCCCACTCCCACCCTGTATTAGGGTTTTACTGCTGTGAACAGATACCACGACCAAGGCCACTCTTATAAGGATGACATTTAATTGGGGCTGGCTTACAGGTTCAGAGGTTCAGTCCATTATCATCACGGTGGGGCATGCCAGCATCCAGGCAGGCATGGTGCAGGAGGAGCTGAGAGCTCTACATCTTCATCTGACGGCTGCTAGCAGAATACTGACTTCCAGGCAGCTAGGGTGAGGATCTTACACCCACCCCCACAATGCCAACCCTACTCCAACCTCCACACCTCCCAATAGTGCCACTCCCTGGCATACACAAACCATCACATACACCCATCCCAGATCCATCCCTACACACACTGCACATAACCTGTGTTCTCTCTTGGCTATGTGGCCATTCGCCCACCTCTTCCCTTCATGCTGGAATCTTGTCTGGCTTGAGGAAAATCCAAAACTTTTTAAGTGATGACATGACATCAAAAACTGGAAAATTTCATACAATGAAACTGTGTTTTGTACTCAAAATGCTTTAAAAGATTATACAGAATATTAGCTATTTCATAAGTGTTAATGTTCAACCTCAAGTAATACTTTATAAATATTTAGTAAGTGTGTGTCTATGCATGATGAAAACATATATGTCAAGTCTTGGTGCTGAGATTTTTGTCATTAGGCCAAAGCTGTTTCCTCAATGTGTGCTTTGGTTTGATGCTGACTTTACAGAAATCTAACATCTGTTTTAGAACTTGCTCTAGTGGGAGTTGCAGGCCAGATGTGGACTTACAGGTGCGTTCCTTTTCAATGCAATGAAGTTACTGCAGCAGCCCCTTAAGTAATAATTCAGATTCACCTTGTATGTTAATTGTATTTCCTCACCAATGCAGACACAGGAATTGAACAATGTAGAAAGAGGATCTTTATTTTGGCTCATGGGTTTAGAGGTTTGGTCCATGGTTCCTTGGTCCAACAGTTGGTGGTCTGTGGTATGTGTATACACCATGGTGGGAGATGCAGTAAAGGTAACTTATTTGCCTCCTAGGAGCTGAGAAGTAGAAAGAGAGAGGAAAGGCCTTGGGTCCCAATACCCCTCTCAAGGGCACACACCCAGTGACCTCTCCTCCACAAGGCCCCGCCTCCTAAAGGCTCTTACCTTTAGGTCGTTACCTCCCAGGAGCATCCCAAGGTGGAGACCAAGCATGAGACACTCAGGTCACTGCCAGTCATTTAAGATCTATGTTACAGCGCCTAGCCAGCGGCCACAGCAGAACAGGAAATGGGTCTGAGGACAGCAGCACCTGTCTGCTCTCTTCTGATTAGTGCTTCTGCAGCAAGATTCATGCCCAGTTCAGGGGCTCAGAAAGACAAAGGATAAACATGGTGCCTGCGTATAAAGCATCCATTTTAACTAGGACTTGGGGACAAGACACTCTTTTTCATGATCCATTATGATGTTTAATTCAATAATCACACAAAATGTTAAAAATGAAATGTAAGGGTTTTTAAAACCACACACCACCCCTAAGCTCCCCCCTCTTTTTTTCTCCTTCCTGAAGCATTGGGTTGCCTTGGTGGGAAGCAGTGGAAAGCTACACCACATAGCTTTTTCTTAGAAAGAAAAAATAGAAATTCACTGCTGTGAGCAGAAAAGCTATTTGCCAGAAACTGAGCCCCGTTTTCCCACGGAGAAAGAGCCGAGCTTCGTAATAGATGTGCTCTTATTGATATGTTTGATCTGTAGGTGAATCTAAAACAGACACAGAAAGAGCATGGAACACACAAATCCAGCACTTAGTAACTGAGTTATGATCTTAATTCTCATGAGCATCACAAGGGCTCATGATATCCCTTGCATGCAGCATGATGATCTCTAAGCATCATATATATATGTATATATATATGATATATACATATATATGTACATATATATACATATATATATATATATTAAAAGGACCATAGATAGCCATGATAAGTTGACATGTGAGTTCCCTAGAGAAAGCCCCCCTGTTACTGTTAGACTCAAGTGGACATGGCTCAGTCTCCGTATCAAATTAGACTTCCCCAGTAAAAGGAAAGAGGCTATGCCTTTTTATCTAGTTCTAGTGTATTATCTCCATCTTGAGTTCATGACAGGAGGTAGATTCTGGTTGGGTCTCCAGCATTGACTGAGCCTGGAGCTAATAGTGGTGTCTCTTCACCCATGGCCTGTGGTGTAATCATTACCATGAGGTAATACCACAAGGGCTGCCTCTCACATGGAAAAGTCTTTCACCCACCACCCCCACCCCCTCTCTATTTCAACAATCCTCACTACCTGGAATCCCACCTGTGAAGCCAGGAGTTTTGTCCGCTGAGAGAAGGGAGCCTCAACTGAGAGAAGACCTCCATAAAATTGACCTGTAGGCAGAGCTGTATTAATGTTTGATGCAGGGGGCTCAGTTCATGATTGGTAATGCCAGGGTGGTCCTGGTTCTCTAAGAAAGCAGGCTGAGCAAGTTATGAGAAGCAAGCCAGTAAGCAGCATTCAGCAATGGCCTCTCCAGTCACATGCTTCCAGCTTTCTGCCTGGAGTTCCTACTCTGACTTCTACAGATGATGAACTGCAGACTGGAAGTCAGAATAACTGATTCCCGCCCTGAGACTCTTTTGGTCACGGTACTTTGCCATAGCAATAGGAGCCTTGAACAAGATGCCTGCCACTCTATCTGGATTATTGTCATAGCAACACTTCACGCTGAAATTTGGCACTGAACCGCCACAACACAGAAACCTTAACACAGAGAATGCTACAGGTATATGTCTCTGCAGCTTTCCTATCTTATCCCAGAACCCTGTCCATCCCTGTGGCTTATCACCATGAAAACCTCCTGTATGAACTATCATTTGGTCTCCTAGGTTGGACATCACAATGCTCACAAAGGAAAAATGGTTTAGTAACATTGAACATTTAAAGATGGAGCTTAACAAAGTGTATACTGAATGTTCGCTTACGTGTAAGTGCACATGTGCAGTCCCCACAGTTGGCCAGAAGAGGGCAGCAGATCCCCTGGAACTGGAGTGACAGATGGTTGTGAGCCTTCATGTGGGTACTGGGAACCAATCCTGGGTCCTATGGAAGAGCAGTAATCCCTCCAGCCCTTAATTTCATTTTACTTAAAGAACCCCAAAGTGATTTCTTGACATCACTGTGACTGCAGCCGCACACCCTAATGGGAGAAGGCGTACTGCTTTTTCTCAAAGCCAAATACAAGCCAAGAAGAAAGCTGTATCAACTCAAACTAAGAACAGTAGGCCCCTTAGACTATGAACAGCGCACAAGCCAGTGGCACAGAGGTCGGCCCTAAACTATGGGTTACTTGAGGTAATGGGGACTCTAGGTCGTCATTGGGCCTTACCCTATCTTGTTAGGGCTTTCCAGGGTTTTCCCACTCTCTCTTAGCAACCCTGCGGGAGCTTGAGCAGATCCAAGGGCAGAGCCTGGCCTACCACCTCCACTGCGAATGATCTGATTCCCCATCTAAAATGGCAGCAGAGTCAATGGGGTCAGTGAGATCAGCAAGGTCAAGTGGGGTCCGTGGGGTCAGCAGGTCAGGCCTCCAGTTGGACCATGATAATCATCTGAGAGGCCACCACAGACTTAGAAGCTGAGTCATGATGGCCTATCTTCTAGTTCTCAGAACTGCTCAATTCCTCTGGACCATAGTGGCCTCTGAGGGAGGCGCTGCTGAGGAGAGAGATGCTGGACTCCATTTGTCATATGCAAAAAAGTTCTCAGTGAAAGCGGCGTTCTGAGTGTGGCTCATCAGCACATTTACCATCTGAGTGACAGAGGACAGTGGCGGCAGTGTGCGGTGTTCTTCAATCCATACGCTAGCCTGCCTCACTCTGGCAGGACTGAGATGATGTAACTGTGAAAAGGGCATTTGGAAAACACTATCGTTGACATGAAGTTTGCAGACACCCCCTCTGGCTAATGCTACAGTATTTGGCCTTGAAGTCACTACACTAATGACCAGATTGTTTCTATAAACGTGAAGAAGTAAACATAAATATTCAAGGTTTTAAATATCAGCGGTTTCAGGGTTGGCTATAATCAGTCTTGGATGTACAAGAGAGGGTAGGGTGGCCAGACTGGCACCAAAACTTCTCCTGGATGACCAGGGGATGCTTCACTGAGGAGTTAAAAACACATTCTGAATTTCTCTCCTGGCATTATCTCCCACTCGATACCAGCCCTGTGGGAGCCCTAGCTCCTGCTTCCTGACAGAACTTTCATCCTCCTGGATGTGGTCACAACCCACAGTCCAACCACAAGGCTCCTCCCAGGTTCTTCTTCAGGGGGAAGATGTTGCTTGGCTCTCCTGTGTTTAACCTTCTAACACAGATGCTGTCATGGTGAGCAAATGAGGCCCAACTGCTGCTTAAAGTTTACAGCTTTTATTAATATTTTAAGGAACAGGTCGGGGGAGAGCAAAGCAGTCATGCATGTGCGTTATGTGGAGGTCCAGGAGCCCTTTCAATATTTAATGCAACCAAAAGCCTCGGACAGCCGATCATCTCTTAATGGGGCTTGCCCTTTGGCCAGCTTGTTTCTGAGGGAGTCAAATGTCTTGCTTCCAAACAAGTTGTCACTCGCTGGGCGAGTAAATACCACAAGCTGAAAGTAGCCCCCCTAGGCATCATTGGTCTTTGTTGGTCAAGTTTAGAAGGTCCCAGGTCAGCAGAGCTTGTCTTCAAACACCCGTGGTTTCAGACTGAGCTGGGCATTGGCATTGGTCTGTTCTTGCCTCCCTGTGAGCCTCCACTACACAGAATGGAATCCATCAGGGAACCGGATGAGAATTTCCAGATGAGGAGACAAGAGACAAGCTGGGGTAGATTGAGCACCGACCAGGTAGTTGAACTGCATTCACACCACAGATATCTGAGGAGAGGTTCCAAGGATCAGAATTGATCCTGGACTGACTGACAGCTAGGGTTCCTGAGAACAGCGGCTACAGAAAAGAGAAGAGCAGATGTGAACCATCACTGCACTTTGGGAAAAGCCAAATGACTAGAACAGCTAATGGCTTCACTTTTCCCATCTCCCAGTGTGTCTGGGAAATGGACTGGACACGCCTCACTCACTGTGGCCAGGGATAAAGATGGTGTGTGAGAGTGGGTGTACGTGTGGGTGTAGGTATGCATGTGCGTGTGCGTGTATGTGTGTGCACGTGTGCATGTGTGCAGGGCAAACAAGAATTAAAAAAGCCTAGGCTGTCAGCATGAAGAGGAGACATGAAACAATGCTTCCCATCACTAGTTTATTCTTATACTTGAGCAGAAACTTCTTTAATTACACCAAATCCCTGTCTCTGAATGGAGAGAAGGAACTTTTTAAGTCACACGGAACTTCACACAATTTACAATGACTAATGACGGCAGATTATATCCTGTGAATTTCTTAGGCAAGAAGTAAATTTTGGAGAGGCTGAAGAGAGGGCTGAACTGTTGGGAGCATTTGTTGCTCTTGCAAAGGATGTGGGTGTGATTCCCAGGACCCAAAGGACAGCTCACGACCCTTTTTAAATCCAGACCGAGGGGATCTGACTCCCTCTTCTGGCTTCCTCGGGCACTGCATGAACACAGTGACTAGGCCTATGTGGAAGCAAACCAGCCACTGTACATAAAGTGTAAATAAATATATCTTCAAAAAATAAATTGTGTAGTTGTAATGATGCCATCATGATTTAAAAATAGTAAAATCATGAATTTTTTTAAAGATTTATTTACTTATTTATTTAATGTATGTGAGTACACTGTCGCTACCTTCGAACACACCAAAAGAGGGCATCAGATCCCATTACAGATGGTTGTGAGCCATCATGTGGGTGCTGGGAATTGAACTCAGGACCTCTGGAAGAGCAGTCAGTGTTCTTAACCTCTGAGCCATCTCTCTAACCCATGGATTCTTATTCAAAAGAGTTTTGCTTTGATTCTTTTCTCCAGAGTTTCTTCCCCCCTCTCTCTCCTTTCTTTCCTTCTCTCTCTCTCTCTCTCTCTCTCTCTCTCTCTCTCTCTCTCTCTCTTAATACTATTCCAGTTGATAGAGTTGGGGGGACAGTCAATTCAAAACGTGTAGCTGTAATTTTTTATTTTGACCACTTATTTGATACGCTATGTTAATTGCTATCAAAATCATGAGGTCCTCTGCTTTTCCTGATGTTGCAGGGTTCTTGGCTAGCTTCACGTATCTGGTCCCTGGGCCTCAGACATTGTCTCCTTAACTCCGTTGGTCCAGCCATGTTGAAGCAATATACAGCTTTCATCGAAGGGTCTTTCTATGATTCGTGGTTTCATTGGCCTTCTTCAGGCTCTTTCCTTTTGCTCCAACCTTAGAAGGAAGGAGTGGAGACCTGGTGACCAGGTTACGATCACTACTCCCACAATGTTGAAGCAGGAAATCTTCCTAGCCCTCCGTTCTGATGGAGTCCACCCAACTCCATAGCAAGAGCATCTCTGCACTGTGTGGTCATTGTTCTGAGAGCAGGGTTTCTAGAACATCTTAGAGAGCCCCTACTTGCAGACCCATGGTCTTAAGAAGTTAAGAATCTCATTAATTAAACCTTTTAAAAATATTTACTTTAGTTGTGTGTGTGTGTGTGTGTGTGTGTGTATGGGCACGCACGCACACAGACACATGAGCACAGGTGTTCACAGAGGTCAGAGACATTAATGCCCCTTGATCTGGAATTACAGGCTAGAAATGAACTTAAGTCCTCTGCAAGAGCAGTATTAGTTCTTAACCTTTGAGCCATCTCTCCATCCAACCCCAGTACTTACCTTCCCCCCAGAAACATCAAATAACAAATAAAACTGACTTTCCTTGAATCTGAACTAAGGCTTTGTTCAATCTATTGTTAAGAGAAGGAATTTGACTTGGGACAGAGAGCAGCAACTGCTAATCGCTCTTAAAGAACATACTGTGAATCTTTCTCCAAAAGCATCGGCCCTTGTAAAAACCCACCTCTTGGCTCACCAACAACCCTACCAGTTAGCTTTATTAGTGATATAGTGCCTTAGCAGACAGCAGCATCCAATGTGCTCACATAGCTACACACTAAGGAAACAGAAGGAATGCTTCCTTGAAAAAAAAAATGACGTATGAACCCGCCTTTAAAAGAACTTTGGTTATGGGGAGATCAGACCTTGCATAAAGTCTGAATAAGTTTTTCCTGGGTGAGCATCCATGACTCAGCTTTCTGACTGTACTTAGAACATGTGTTTGACCATCAAGAAAACCATCAGGATAAAGTGAAATCGGCTAGTATCTGCACTGAGAAAACTGAATGGAGAGTCTTTGTAGAGGGTGATATACCATCTGGGAATGGATGATGAGCAATGCAAAGTGGTGATTTGTAGTTACAAAATCATCTGTGGGGTCCTCGAGTCATACTGGAAGTATCGGAGGGCTACCCTAACCCTATGCATTTAACCAATCAAAAACAATGGGAACCAGCCCAGGATGGTTGCCAGTAACACATCAGGAACTAGAAACAGTTTCCAAATCACAAGTTTCAGTCAGCACTGCTGCTATAGCTGGATGTTCACCTCCCATTTGTTCTACCAGCCGGCCCCACCCTGACTTGGAGCATCTTGGAGCATCTCCCAGCACCCCTGGCTAGTGGGCAACCAGAGGCAGTGATTCTGACACCCAGTGCCCTACTTGAAAACTAAATTCAGTCTCACAAATATTTAAGCAAGGGTGTGAGGGCAGGTTGCCAAGAAGTACAGTTCAGAACAAATGGCTCCCTGTACTCTGCTGTGAATAGATTGGAGTTCTGTATGGCCTGAAAGCCATGGAGTGCCTACAACAGAAACATGACAGTGATTTGCTACCACTGTGACTGCTCCTCTAGTGGGTCTGTTCTTGTGACATGCCTGAAAATCCTGAGGAAAGAGCTACAAAGTTTTGTGCAGGTTGTTCTAAGTGGGCCAAGAAGACGTGTGGGTCCTGCATGAACTCTTGTTAGAATATCACATCACTCACACGTCTGAAAACAGAAGAAGGTATTCTCTACGTAACATACATGGAATCCCCACAGAGAACCTGGAAAGAAATAGAGAGAAAAGGGAAAATAGAATCTGGCCCAAAGAGTTCAAGCAGAGAAGAAATACCACGATAGAGAGACGTGTACATCGAGACTTGAGTGTCAGGAAACAAGAGCTTTTCCTTTGGCCACTGGTAAACTGAGACAGAGCCTCTGGTCCACTTGGGGTTGTAACCTTGAAGTCACTGGCAGCTGAGGAATATGACAGACACATGTATTGATTCTCATCCACAGTCTAGAGAAACCAGGGCACAGCATTACCATTGGTCAGCACGGTCCACATTGGGAATAGCCAAAAGAGGCCAATGTCTCTGATCACAAAACAGTGGTGAACACGGTGTGGCATTGTGGGTACTCAAGACAGCCTGGAAGCTCTCGAAATCAGCACGCCCCAATGTCTGGCTCTAGAAGGCCTCCCTCCCACAGATATATGTTGATATGCCTTAGTAACTAGAAAAGTTAAATCCCTTCTCATCCGCTGAACTTCTCAGATGCTTGAACATGCTCTGTGGTTTGAATCTCTAAGAAGGGCCAAGCTACAGGCCTGGGAGGTATGCTACCGGCTTGTGAGGGCGGTATGACCTGAGGACCTCAAGCAGTTCCTACTCGTAAGGGCTGGTGTGCAAAGCTGACACTTGGGCTCACACTTCAATACGTGCTGATCACAAACTGGATTACAACTTGAGCATTTCCACAGAACAAATGATTATATTTTTTTTCCACCCAAGTCCCTGCCCCTCCCCCCATCTAGTTCCAGGCCTTGCTGGCTCCTCTACCATGCAGTTGGATACTTTCTCTTTCTTCTTTCTTCTTTCTTTCTTTCCTTCTTTCTTTCTTTTTTTAGCCTTTTGTCCTTCAGGATTTCTGAGAAACACATTTATTTATAAGTGGCTCTCACAGAAAGATCTGCAGAGGAAGGAACTGAAAGACACATGCCCATCTCCAACCCTAAACCTTCTCAGAAAATATTAGCAGACACTTGACATCCTTTGTCTAAGATGCTCCCCTTCTGATGCATTAACACTAGGACTTAGTACAGCCAGAAGACAAAGCCACAGACTGTGACCTGTCAATTTGAAAGGCTCACAGTAACCCCTGGACATCTGTCTTTTATGATAATGAGACATACTGCATTTAGGGCTTCATGAGGTCCCCAACTAATGTCTGCTGTGTGAATGAAAAAGGCCAGAGGGGACAGCTAGACCTTAAACTTGTCTGTGCCATGGGTCAAAGTGTCACCTTGGGCAAACACTAACCGGTGATGCAGTCTCATCATGAGAGTTCCGTGAAGCACAGCACTTATGTGAAACGTGATCGAGCAGAGGGCAGATGTCTGTCAACCATGGAAATCTTTCCAAGTGTGTTCTGAGAGGATGTCACGCACGGAAACAGAAGTGTTACATGGCCGGACCAAGTACTGGAGAATGCATGAATACGGCTGGGGGGATGTGTACCTGGCTTGGGAGGCATCAGAACCAGTCTCTGCCTGTCCACAGAACAGTTTTCACTTTACTGTGGCCAAGGCCGCCGGATCCTGGGGTGTCACTTACCATTGGGCCATGATTCCTTCTAAGCATTGGGAAATGTTGGGCCCTCCATGTATGTGAGCAGCTTCTCATGGTCAATGTTCTGAGTGTGGAGATGGCGGGTCAGCCAGGTGGGTATCCACACAGTTGGCTTCGCCATACTGCCTTGTACTCCCTTCCTGTTGGTCTGGATTTCTGCCACATGGGTTATGGCATTTCCTAGCCATCAGACACATGGGCTGGTTCATTTCCTTTGTATAAAAAGCCACAAATCAATATTGAGAATGAAAGCTGGGCGGTGCTTCCATGAGCTCTTCAACTTGAACCATGTCTAATTCAGGCTGTTGAGTGTCCACACCCGTGGCCTCGGTGGTGTGAGGGGATTTGCCAGAACTGTGTCAGTCAGGTTTCTGTGGCTGCGCTATCTCCAGGTGATGCTTGGCTGTGGCTGCTCTATCTCCAGGTGATGCTTGGGCTTCTGTTCTTACTGAAATGGGTATTTTTTTTCCAGAAAAGTAAATTTATCTGTTGCTGTTAATAAACTAAGTAGTATCACCCTATCATAGAGGGGAATCTAAAGCTTTGAGTACAGAAATATAGCTCACGAACCTTGGTTGCTTGTCAGTAAAATGGAAATCGCAGCTTCTATCCTGGGCACTACCAGGCTGGGAGGAAGAACTCTTTGCTTGTTATCTTGGTCAAAATTATCACGTTGATGAATGGATGGGTTGGTCCTCCCAACAGAAAGTACATGAAGGCTTTTGTAAAGCCAAAATGGACATCAGCTGAATGTCCTCTGCCCTCCTCTGGTTTTGAGGGAAGGAGAATTGCAAAGAACATTTAAAATGTTGTTTTGCCCATTCTCTACTCTCTGACTCCATTACCTGAGTGTCCCTTGAAGGAGCCACCTCCCAAACTGCAACCTTCCACACTGGTTCCAGATGTGACTGACACTCCTATTGACACCTTCCCCGACAGGTCGGTGGCCACACTATGTTGCCCATCCGATGGATGCCTCCAGAGAGCATCATGTACAGGAAATTCACCACCGAGAGTGACGTCTGGAGCCTGGGAGTTGTGTTGTGGGAGATCTTCACCTACGGCAAGCAGCCCTGGTACCAGCTATCAAACAATGAGGTGGGCAATATTTGGGAGAGATTCCCACCCTGAAATGCACACACGCATGTACACACACACACGCATACACACACACATACACACATGCATGTACACACATACACATACACACACACATACACACACACACACACACACACACACACACAGTACTACTAACGCAGCAATCTAAGAGGCAGCCATATTCTGAAGGTTCTTGACCTGGGAACCAGGACGTGGTCATATGTGGCTTTGTTTGAGTTAAGAGCTCTTTCCAGAGAGCCAGCTGTGTACCTGAATTTCACAGCCTCATTTTAGTAATTTTGGAGAAAGAGAGGCACTGTGTTTTCTGACCCAAACTCGCTCCTTCTAATGACAGGGCCAAGGAATGATTTTACATTGCTCATCCAACAAATTAAGGGCAGCCTTATCGGCCCATGTCCCTCAGTCTGGCAAGAGTTCCCACAGTGTTCCAGAAAAGCTAACGTGCCTTACCCCTCTAGATTTTACTATAATATTAACTACTGTGAAAATCTCAAACGTTTGTCTGCCTATTCCAATTCCTTTGCAATCTGTTACCTGCTGAAATCAGTGGGGAATCGGTTCCAAGAGCCACACCCCGCACCCACCCACCCCCGACCAAATTAGAACACTCAAACTCCTAATACCAAATAATGTATGATCCAAAAGCAACCTGGGGATCTCCTTTCACGTGGGTCATCTCCAGCTCATTCTCAGGAACAGTGTACACAGACGCCATGTGAACGGCGATCAATCATGCAGCGTGTTTAGGGAGTGATGACATCCGCACATGCTCGGTACAGATGTCATTTTCTGCTCGTATCTCCCGTCTGCTGCTGTTCGGATGCGCATCTGGAGCCCATGGATAGGGAGAGCCGGCAGTGTGTCTGTGTTGAGGCATAACACCTCTGTCAGGTTGTTTCCAGTCTCTCTCACCTCCATGCCTGTGTTTTTAAACTCAGCTCTGATATCCAGTGAGCCTAGTCACTTTGGCTGTCAGGGTGTCCCTGTCAGTCAGCACCTCACACAAAAATGGTTCAGACTCTACCCTCAGCCAGTAAAACCTGAAACACGTAGGACTTTCTGTGTGGGATTTAGATGACGCTTTGTGAGTAAATTGTGCCTATACTAGTTTTTGTGAAGTCACAGTGGCTCTCTTCCTGGTGAGCAAATAATGAGCAGGCTTTCTCTGAGGCTGAGGCAAGAGGGTCATGAGTTCTAGGCCAGCAGTCTGGGCTATGTAGCAAGCCCATGCCTACAAACAAAAGCCCTGTCTCTCCCACTGGAAGCCTGTAAGGGGAAGATGGGGCTGAGAACCTTCTACCTCCTCCCTCCTAATCATTCATAAAAGCCTTTCTTTATTACAAGGGGCTGAATGTTATTCCACTACGGGGCCGTATCAGCTCCTCTCTGTTGGCAAATGGTTAAGAAGTTACACATGCTAATTGTCCTGATTTAATCAACACACAGGCATCTGTATAAACATAAGTTACCTAGAGAGAAGCAGTGTAATCCTGCTTGACTTTTAAAGAGTTAAAAGAAGGAGAGGCCCTTCCTGGCTCCTCCCTCCTTTCCCACATCTTGCCTTATGTCCTGCTAATCCTGCCTCTGGTCTCCCTCCAGGTGATAGAGTGCATCACCCAGGGCAGAGTCCTTCAGCGGCCTCGAACATGTCCCCAGGAGGTGTATGAGCTAATGCTGGGATGCTGGCAGCGGGAGCCGCACACGAGAAAGAACATCAAGAGCATCCACACCCTCCTTCAGAACTTGGCCAAGGCATCTCCCGTCTACCTGGACATCCTAGGCTAGGGTCCTTCTCCTCCCCAGACAGTCCTTCCCAAGGCTCTCCTCGGACTGGCCGACACGACGAACCTCTTAACTGCCGCTGACGTCACGACCTTGCCGTCCTTTGCTCTGACAGTGTTAACAGGACCAGGAGCGGCTCTCTGGGGTGGCAGTGTGTGCTTCTCCGTCCACAGACAGTATTAACTCGCTTCTGGCATTGTCTCTTTCTCTTCCCTGGGTTTGTTTCTTTCATTTGCCCCTTCTCCTTTACTTACTTATTTATTTATTTTTGGTCTTCACTGCTTCACGGCCCTCAGCCTCTCTCCTTGACCAATCTGGCTTCTGCATTCCTATTAACTGTACATAGACAAAGGCCTTAACAAACCTAATTTGTTATATCAGCAGACACTCCAGTTTGCCCACCACAACTAACAATGCCTTGTTGTATTCCTGCCTTTGATGTGGATAAAAAAAGGGAAAAATCAAACATCTGACTTAAGCCGTCACTTCCGATATACAAACGCGGGGTGTTTCTATGGATTCACTTCTATTTATTTATTATTTATTTATTTACTACTCTTCTTATTGTTTTTTTTTCTGGTGGTTATAACCTGTGTATGAGAAGGAAAAGTTGTGTACAATCTGGGGAAACTTTATCTGTGGGAAATGAAAACCAGAGAGAGAGAGAGAGAGAGAGAAGCTTTACCATAAATCACGGCTTGAGCAAGACAGAGACAAGCCATGGGATGAGCCAGAGTCTGTCGCACTTAGGAAAACCCAGCAGCCATTAGCTGGAGGAGCGTGCTTAGCACCGTCTCACAAGGACCTTTCTGAGGAGGACACAGGATGTTGAACTCTGCATCATGGGCAGAGCTTCCAATCACAAATACCGGCCTGCAATGGAAAGAAAAGACAGTTCCCGTGGGGCCCGCATGGACGAACAGCACATCCTACGTTGTGGTCGGGCACCGTGACAGAGCTGATGTGTTTCTCAAGGGGTTATCTACCAAGCTTTTATGAAGCTCAACTGAAGGAGGTAGATTCTTGCTCAGATATAATTTCAGGAAAACCCAAGTCCTTGACAAACACAGGAGACGCTCTCAATTTGGAGGCAAGTTTCTCTTACCTTGAACTTTTTCAGACAGCAACTCCCTCCAGCCCCACCTTCCACTCTCGCCTGTCTTGTAGCTGTGCAAACAAAAGTGTGCATGGTCTTTGTCAATTGATACCTATGTGCACCTGTGTGCAGAAACCGTTGTTCCAGCTGTGGTGCCTGATTAGCAGGGCAGATCTGTAAAAGGTCTAACCTGGGCAGCTTCTGGAAGTTAACCAGATCTGTAGCTGGAAGCGCTCTCCAGTAGGCAGGGAAGGGTTTACTGAGTAGGCCTGCTGAAGCCTGGATACCTTCAGCCACCTCAAACCTACCAGGCTGCAGGACAGGCACATCCCCGAGGGAAAGGGGAGCTCTCTTGGGATACCGCCTGAGTTGACGTTCAGCGTTCTCAGGTCAAGTCTCTTGCTCGGGGCTCTGTTTGGGGAGAGTGGTTTCATTCCAACGTACTCATTATCAGTATGCTGTTTTGTTAATTATACTCCATTAAAAAGTTAAAAAAAAAAAAAGAATTAAGCCTTGACACTGTATGGCTAATGGGAGGCTGTGCCCAGACTAAGCCTGGAGATTTGTGTCTGCACATGGTCATTGGTTTTCCTAAAAGAGAGGGTAAATTTATAGAGAAATTTACAGTTATTTGGGTAGTCATTTAGACCGAGGGAGACCAGTGTTTCCATTTCTCTGCCCCCCTCTGTGAGGGGAAGTTTGACTAACTTGACACCTTACTAACCCGAGCCAGATAGGAAGGGAGTGACTTAATTCACCTTAGAACATTTTATTTGGTGTTTATTTCCGAAGGTGCAAGAGCTCTGCATAGGTTTCATTTGTGCCCTTTCATTTCTGGAGCACTGTGTTTTCTAGCAGAAATTCTGAGAGCCGGTTCTCACAATAAAACTTTAAAGACTGTGTAAATTGACAGAGAGCAGAAGGCGATTCAGGAGGCCCACTCAAGCAAGCGGTCACACAAGGCAGATACCATGGCCCTTTCTGTTGCGCTGGCCCATGACAGATGGGAGCTATTTTGTCCTCTTCGTCCATTAAAACAACCCCTCCAGAATACCTATAATAATATAACGAAAGCCATATCTCTGTGATCTATACCATTAAGTATAGATCATTAAAGGACCCATGGTACTGTCAGGCACTGTGGAACTGCGAGATGGCAGAAAAGCAAGGGCACATTTGTACATGCTCCTCCAGTTTCTGCTAGCCATGACCTATGAACTCACACAGGTCTGTTGCTCCGAGTCTCACCAGCTGCCCTGGGAGGAAAAGCTGCAAGATGCTCAGCAGAGAGCAAAGGAGATGGCAGCATTGTAAAAGACCAAGGCTAGGGAGGCCATGCAGGTTTACACCAAAGGTCTGTACTGAGAATGTGGGAGCGTTCCATTCCAGTTTTGCATTTTCCTCAGCAAGAAAAAGAGAGCAGAGAGAAAGGGGGAGGGGAGAAAGATGGAAAGAAAGGAGATGGAGAGAAAGGAAAGGGAGAGAAGAGGAGAGGAGTGAAGAGGAGAGGAGAAGAGAGGAGAGGAGAGAGAAGGAGAGGGAGAGGGAGGAAGGGAGAGAGGGGGGAGAGAGAGAGATTCCTTATACTTTTTGGCAAATCCCTGAAGGTCTCAAAATGAAAGTGTCTATGCAAGTGCAAATTTCTACAGTTATCTATACTAATTATTATTGTTATTAATTATTCTTATTATTATCACCAGTCTCTGTTGTCTCAAGAATATGTACAGATTTCAAAGCATTAAAGAGTATTTGGTTGCTTTTAAAGTAGTTGGGTGAGCCAAGGACACCTTAAGATAATTGTCACTGTTCATCTACTATCTCCTTTCTCGTGGTGTTTTAAGATTTAGAAAAGAAACATTCTCGTTCTAAAACATATCCCTCTCCATAAAGGACAAAGAAAAACGGTGTTAGCAAACCAAAAACTCCCCCTGACGCCTGTCTGACATCCAATCCATTTCTCAACCGCTTGATGATTTCCAAGCACTTTTTGCATATGTTGTCAAATTATTCATATTTTTTTTTTTTGGTGAGGGAATGGAGACTCAGAAGCTCAGAGGACAAACATAGACTTCCCCCTAGACTGTCCACCAGACATGCTAACATATAAACACGACAGCCGGGGAGGAAACGTGCTAGCAGCTTGGATGAAGCAGGGTGGAAGGTTAGCACAGAAGGAGACCCATGCAGTGCACGCAGAAGAGATGCTACATCATGTGCTTCTGCTCCTGGCTTCTGCTGACTCCCAGTGTTGCACTCAGCCTCATTTAGGAAAAAACTGCTTCAAACACTCCTCTCCAGGGTTCTGTCAGAACTCGTGCACACGTGCTCACACCAGCCCCGCTTGTGATGTTTTCATGTACTTATATATAAATATATACATAATATGTGTTATAAACACTTGATTTATACATATACAAATGCACACATGTAGTGTGTTTGTGTGTTTATGTATAAACCTATAGGCACATGGTAATAGAATAATTATAAGTAGGGTGCAATATGAATAATTTGCTTAATATTTGCTAAGTAACCAAAACGTTCCAACGTCATGTGGCAGTTCATATTTCCTGTGGGTAAGGACTACACCACACTTTCAGCTCTGTGCAGTCCTTGGATGGAAGATGTGTTGAAAAAAAAAAATCACATATTCCCTGAAACAACTGACTGAAAGCCATCCTCTACATTGAATCTGTTCTCTGGCTCTTTGCAAAGGAAAATTGCAGACAAATGTTCTCCTAATGTCCAAGTCCTGGGAAGGAGAAGTGGGTTTTCTCTTCTTGCACATTTGGATTGCGCTCACCTTTCCTGGCTCTACGCCCTTTACACTGAGCTCAGAGACTGAGCATTCTAGACCCAAGCTGCAGGGCCGTAGGGAGGCAAGTGTCTTCGAGGCTGATAGCAAAACATCCAAGAATCTATAGCAAGATGGGCAGCTCGAAGTCACCCCTGATCTACACGGCAAGCCAGAGGCATGGCGGGTGTGCAATGCTGTTCCTCTCAAGGACTGGACAGCAGGGTTCCTGGTCAAGGGCAGACTTTTCCTAACCTTCTCCTTTAGCAATTGGCACTGCCAGCAGTACCTGGCATTAAGTCAAGTCTAATTTCTAAAATGGCAGCGCAGACCCGTGTGCCCTCATTGCTCTGCCCCCAAGCCCCTCATCCGCTATTAGAGGGCTTCAGTTTTCAAACTTGACCTTCCATTTGGCCCTGTATTGTGGTTAAAGGAAATCTCAAGAGAGGAATGGCTAATTGACCTAAATCCCAGATGTCCAAGTTTGCAGTGAAAGGCAATTCTTCCCAATGTATAACTGGAATGTAGAGACTCAGGTCGTGATAGTTCATACATGAATCTCAGATGCTATTGTAAAGAACTGGGATGGGAGGGATTCATCCTTAAGCCAATAATTGTGCAGGAGGGCGTGGCTGATCTTTAAGCCAATAGTAGTGCAGGAGGGCGTGGCTGTTGTCGGGGCTGGAATCCATCACTGCTGCTGAAGTCCAGAGTTCTCGACTCTTCTCAGCTGTTGAGGCCTTCATTCTTTCCCTTCGGCGTTATTTATTTATTTATTTATTTATTTATTTATTTATCAACTTTCGGTCCATTCATCACAAACATGAAGCAAAAAATTTTTTTACATATATGTAAATGTGTTGCAAGTGAAACACTGTGAATCTCACAACCACCTCCAAGCAACTATGCTGCCATCTTGACGTGCGTCTCAGGAGCAGAGACCCAGAAAGACGAGGACGTCATTTTGCAGCCTACACGTTCTGGGCCAGGTCCGTGTTCGTTTTATTTCTTTGGTCTGTGAGTTAAGAAAACGATCCGAGCGGAGGTGAGGGAATGTTCCGCAAGCTCGGTGAAGCAGCACGAGCTCCTCGCAGCTATAGGTTCGAGCAGGAAGGAAAACCATGGGAGATGGAGAAGGGAAATTTGATGGAGGGGGGGCTCTGTCTTACAGCTCGTGTAGCTTACTGTTGCTTAAAACGTATACAACAGCTGGAAATGTTTTCAACACAAGGTATTTGAATTAAATGTGAATCTTAAATATGTACTCCCTTAAGGAATGAACATATTATGGTGAAATATTGCTCCCCGCGTCCCCTACAAATCTGCCTAGAGATGTGGATGCCTACATTTGCTTAAGCATCAGACCGATGTTTGTATATACCCGGGCCATACACACTCATTTCGACGTCTCTGTGAGGATGTACTTCCCCTTCACTGGTGACCTGGTATTTAGAACTCTGTCTTTTCAGTTGGTTTATTCCCCTTTAATGTGATGTCTCTGTGCCGATTATTACCGGTTCTTACTTGTTTTTGCAATCCGTTTTGAGGTCTAGTGCTTTACTGAGACTCATTGCATCTTGGCTGATTTCAAAGTGACACCCGAATACAGTGTTTTAAAAAAAAGTTTGTTTGTAAATCATGTGACCAGCTTCTCTCAACCTGACATGGAATGTCTCTTGTACTACAGTGTATTTAATAATAAAAAAAAAAGATGTCTTACAATAAATAACATCCTCCACAAGAGGGGCTGGAAGTGGCAATGCTTACTTTTTAAAGTTGTGTAGAATGTCTGCCAGGCAGATGAGAACACAGGCTACCTGCAGTGTTCACTGACTGCCTAAAGGCCTCTGAGAGGAGACGCTCTCTGACTTCTCCGATCTGAACTTTTAATTTATCTTGTAAGTTACCGATGCTCTCACACCCTGACATCATATAGAATCTCCACCTCCACTGTCCAATATGGATGTAGCTGGCTGGTCTTCAACTGTGGCCACTGTGGATGTTGAACAGAATATGAGATTGTATTCAGTTTCAATTAATGTCCACTTAAACGGACATGGTAGGCTAGTGGCAACTATACTGAACTAGGAAGATTGAGAAGACAAGCCTGTAGCTTCTGAAAGAGTGGGCGCAGATGATCTTCTGAGTCTGTGGAAGCAGTCCTGAGGTGGGAAACCAAGAGGTGGAAGTGTTTCTCAGGGCTTCATAGTCACCTTTCCAGTGTCTGGCCTCTTCCTGTTGACACTCTGGTAGGCATAAGAAGCGTCCAAATGGCTCTCCTGGCATAGGCTCCAGAAACATGTCTCATTTGGCTGTGGATACCCCAAACTCACACCCTTAAATGTCTCTTGCGTACTTCCCCATCAGTGGTGAGGATGTATATTTCCTTAGGTTAGCAAAATATGGCCAAATTAAGATGGGAAGTTCAAAGCTGCATGTGATTCAAACTTTCAAATAGGATTATACATCTCACTCAAGAAAAGTTGATTCAGGAAGACAATGTAATCCTTAACACCTTGACCAGCTATAACAATGTAAAACTCCTAAGTGTGCTATGCCACACCTCATATCTCTATCGCTGCTGTCATTACAGTGATATCAATGGAAGCTTGAAACATGGAGCCATGTGTTCTAGAACATTCGCTTGTTTGTATATCTGTAGATGATCTGGGATCATCTAGCCTTCCTTCCTCCAAATACCCTTTTGTGCACCCCTAGGATGCCTAACTTCTTCAACATGGACATTACTGCTGAAGTGCTCTTAGTTACTATATTAAAACAGGCACACTGGTTTTTAGCAGGAGTTACCTATTTGAAAGGATGATGTACAGAGTGACGGGTGTATGTATTAGTTTCACGTGGCTGTTGTAACAAGCCACAACAAATAAGCTACTTTAAAATAACAAAAGTTTATTTGCTCAGGGCCAGGAGTTTGCAAGTGAAAGGGCTGGCAAGAACGTACTCCCTGCAAAGGTTCATGGGAGAATCCATTCCTTACTATTCTAGACTTTGGTTGCTTCTGATGCTCACTGGCCACTTCACAGCAATTTCTACCTCCCTGGATATGTGTATCTTCTTGTTCTTGTGTCTTCTTTGCTGGGTTCTAATTTCATAAGCATATATGTGACTGACTGCATTTAAGGCTTGTTCTGACCACTGTGGGTATGTCAGTCAGATTTCTGTCACTGTGACAAAGTATCTAAGATAATTAGCATACCAAGTATCTAAGATAATTAACAACGTATCTGAGATAATTGACATACAAAGTAAGGGGTATTTGTCCTTGGTTTCAGTCCTGGTCCCATGGTGCTGGTGCTTTGAACTGATGGTGACAGGAAAAAGTGGCAAAAGAGATCTGTGTGCCTCAAGTAACCAAAAAGGAGAAAGGAAGACAGACAGACAGACAGCAGAAAGAAAGGAAGAGGAGAAAGGGGAGGAGGGGAGACAGTAGCCCGCTATCTTAATATCTCTTTCCAGGGCACACCCTAACCCCAGTGAACCTAACCTCCTTACACCTGTCCCCACCCCATAAAACTTAGGCTACCCCAGTAGCATCATGGTCCAGAAACCAAGTCTTCAATACACAGCACTCCAGCTCATACAATGCTTCTACCCATCCTAGGAGCTAAAGTGTCAGCTCCTATAGACACAGGATCTCCAGCACCAAGAATTTAAAACTGGCCAGAAAGGTAAGTTGTAAGAAACTGATCCATGAATTAAGTGTTTACTATACACCAGAACGATTCATATACTAACTCCTTAATTCTCAGAGCTCCAGACAATAGATAGCAATGTAGTGGCTGGCTGGGATAAGGAGCACTGTTGGCTAGGGTCAGAGCCAGCAATGTTAACTGAGAGCTCAGGATATGGGCTTCTGGGCCCTCGAGGACTAGAGAGAAATACCCTAGGTCTGGAGGAACAGGCTTATTAGTGGGCAGGCAAAGCCAAGGAGACTAGAGAATTTCTGGGAAGTTGTGCTTTCCAAAGACCTCGTGTCTGTAGTTGTTCATCCATCACTTTGGTAAAGGATGAGCCTACTGATGGAGGGAACTATCCAGCATGGGGTTCTAGAGTAAGAGACAGGGTGATATTAGAATTGGGGTATATGGACAGCTTTTTCTGTAAATTCTTGAATTGGCCATTTCCCATTGCTAGAACTGTGTGGTCCAAGGGTTCCTGCCCTCTACCTACAGGTTCATAGTAAAAGCATGGTTCAGTGCATTGAAAATAATTTCAAATGAGCATGATTTATTATTCATGATAATGGCCCCTATGTAGACCAGAAATGTTCTCTCCTTGACCTTTGTTTTTGAATGCAAAGTCAAAAACAGAAGTGATAGTGTGCCTCTTTGACGACCAGCCCTGACTCTATTCACACCAGCTGATGACAGAGTATGGAGCACCCAGGGACCTTTCATCACAGAGAGTAATGGTCTGGGCATTAGAGAGTTGGGCTTGCTCCAGCCTGCTACTTCCCCCATGTAAAAATACTGGTGTGCATATAGAAGCTTGATCTTCAGTCAGCCATGACACCCCAGAACAAGGAAAAGCAGATGCAGAACAACAAAAACCCAGTGACCTTTACATGAACAGATCTCCTCATTGATTTCCTTAGAAATTAAATACATAACCCCTACCTTTATTTCTTACAGTTTTCGTATGTTGTTCTCTGCTAGGGGACAGGCTAGGTTTACCATGTACACAGGTCGCACTTAAATGCTGACAACTAAGCAGGCCACATGGCAACTTCCATAAAGACAGCTAGAACTTCTGTCTCCTGCAGATGTGAGTCTGTGGCTGTTTATCCCAGCACACAAAAATGCCACTTTCTTTCATTTAAGTCAGGGTCCACCAGATTCCAACCCTAAGGGAGAAAAGCCAACCTTAAGAGTCACTGTGGTGCCTTCTCTCCCTGGGGTAACCTGGGGTAAGCCATGTCTCTGAAGAGCCACTGAAGCAAAGGGATGTGATGCGGGACTTTGACTGACTGTCCATCACAATTCCCTAGATCTTTGGATCTTTGGCCACAATCAGAATCCCTCCCTGTTATTCTCCTAAAGTTGACTTCTCCCCAGGGCAATTGGAGACAGGGCTATCAGGTCCCTTATGGTCAGACATATAACCAAACAAATACCAAAAACTCAGGGATCCATTTCTACCCTTTTCCCTTAAATAGCTGAATTATCTTCTAGAAGATGAAGATAAGTCCTTAGTCACCTTTTTATGTTATTTTTGATAAAGAAAATCTTATTCTCATCTGAAGTATATAATAAACCATGATTATTTTCCTTGTTTGTATAATATAATATTTTAATAATAACCCTCAAACTTACTTGGCAGTTTGAATGAATATATACTGTTAGGTTGTGTTAGGAAATATATACAATTTCCTTGGAATTTTTAAAGGAACAATTGTATTGACTATTGGAAAGTACACTCTGTGTGATCACACCCCCCTTCTCTCTTGCCTTTCTTTCTTCCTCCCTCTTCCTTTCTACCTTTATTTCTACCTTTCTTTCTTTGTTTATTTCTTTCTTTTCTTTCTTTCTGGAAGTTTCTTTCTCTTCACCCTTAGTAGTCTAAAGTTTTAAGGATGTGACTTAGTTTTACAGTATTTATTTATTGTAAGGATACATTCAA
>NW_022196913.1:63901039-63918017 GCF_008632895.1 Mastomys coucha
TTTTTTTGAAATTATGTTATTTACATATGGGCTTTCTTAGCCTAAAACTATAATTTGTATGTTTTTCCTTAATTTTATAGAAGAATTCAAGAAAATATATTCTGAGTTCTGTTATTCTCATTTTTTTTCTCTTCAGAGAGATTTTAGGTATAATTTGTAATAAAATTAAGGCCAAGCAAGGTATGTGCCTATAATTCCAGACTTTGAAGATCTGAGAAGTGTCATTAACTTGACTTATGGATGGGATTAAAAACAAGATCCAAATAATTGTCTTCCAGAAATAAACTTTGCAAGCAAAGAAACTGATCAAAAATTATAGACTAGAAGTCAGCAAAGTATAGCTAAATATACATATTTCAAATGTTGGTATGTAAAGCTTTAGAACAAGCACAGAAGTGGATATGAAGGAGCAGACAGCTCAAGGCCAACAGTGGGTCTTCTCAACCTCCAACATCCCTTGCCCAGTCTTCTGTTTATGTGATTTTACAACTTTCAAATTTCATGGTACTGCTTTCTTTTTTTTTTAATCTAATTTTTTCTTCTGTGAATTTCATATATGAATACTGAATTTATGTCATTTCTACCCTTCTCTCTCTCCTTGCTTCGATTCCCTCTCAAATTCATGACCTTCTCTTACACACACACACACACACACACACACACACACGCACACGCACATGCACACACACACACACCTTAACAACAACACAACAACACCCCCAAGTCCATTTAGTATTATGTGTGAGTGTGTTGTGTGTGTGTGTGTGTGTGTGTGTGTGTGTGTGTGTGTGTGTTAGGCTGATCATTTGGGGTTAGATAGCCTAACAGAATTATGGGCATAAAATTTTTGCAACCTACTTTTAATAAGCTTCCAATCTTTCCTGTAGCCCACCACCCAGCAGAGGTAGTGGAAGAGACAAGTTTGTAGGATATGAGGAAGTGGATCTGTTCAGTAATAGTTCTTTGGGGTCGAGTTTGATCTTCTTTGGCAGTAGTTCAGTCCAGTAGCAAATACAAAATATGACTCAGCAGCTGCAATTCAGTCCTCTAGGCAGACACCACATATGAACCAGCAGCTTCAGTCTAGTTCTTTTGGCAGGCTGACACCAGGCATGAACTAGCAGCCAATTCAATCTTGAAGAAACCACAAGGCTTACCAACCAGCCTGAAGCAAGGCCAAGGAAGGAGCAAGCTTTTGCAGAAACCTCATGAGCAGTTCTTGGGTGAGCTTCTCTCTGGCTTCATTACCACAAGTTGAGCTCAACAATGCTATGTAAGGCGAACCAATACACGAGTCTCCTTAGCAAAGAATAGCGAGGTAGAGCAAATCAAACCAGCGCTCAGTGATAGTCTCCCACTGTCTGTGGAGTCATATTTATACTTCTTCAACATGGGTCCTTTCATGTGTTTGCTATATCAAAACACCCTTTCACTGTGTCTACTTCAGACAAACATCCTTTCACCTGTGTGCCCTAGCAAGCCTTCATTTGACATAACCGACTTTCCAAAGAAACCAGAAGTTTCTACTTCACAGAGGGCTTATCCTTGTTGAAGACCAATTCTCTTTTCTCACTCAACAGCAATTAATTGACTTTACTCTTCATATAGGGTTGGGGCCCTGTGAATGTTCCCCTATCAATGTTGTGATGTCATGTGGTATTGCCATTGTGCAGGTCTTTTTTAGGCATCCATATGGTTGAGATTCCACGGGTGCAGCTTTTTCCCTATATATAGGAGATACTCTCTAGAAACGAATAACCTAGTCCTTGAGCACTTCCAGTCTTTCTACCCATCATGCTATTCCCTGAGTCTTGGGTGTAGGAGTTGTACTATAGATATATCAGTTGAGGCTTGACACTCATGGCCAGTTTCTCTCTGAAGTTTGATAACTTCTGGATTTCTGTGATGAGGAGGTAAGAGCTACACTTACCTGTGGGGATAAGGATGAGTACTTAGAACCAAGTTAGAAATTATACTGCTTTAAGAAAGTGGCAATAGTTAAGTTGTCCTCCAAAATACATAAGCCCACCAGGCACAGGTAGTTAGCGATATTTATAGCACCAGGCATGAATTCCTTCCTATTGCCCAGGACTTAAATCCAATTAGACAATGGCTGGTTACCAGCTGTTGTTACCAGCTGTTGGTTGACCCTAGGATACTGGGGTGCCATTGTTGCAGCTTTGAATGTGTCTTGGCCGGCTGGTCATTATTGTGGTCCATTGGCTTTATAGATGGGCAGGTCTGTTTTTCTGGCGAGAGTCATATTAGAAAAGTTTTTCTCTGCCTTTGGCATGGGACAGAATCACTCCAGAATCTTGAAAGGTGCTTAAGGCAAAGCATTGTAGTGAAATAATTGGTTTCCAAGAGCCCACAGTCGAGCCACAGATACATGATTTTTTTTCTCAGTATCTTCAGGTGTTGTTAGCTTTTAGCCAGGGTTGAGAAACTTTCTACTAGGGAGTGGTAAGGCTCGGTTGCGCAATCCCGGCAATCTCAGCAGCCAGTTGCTGCACTGGCTGTAGAATCCCCAGTGCAGATAAAGACAGGCAGATGGGAGCCTGGCACTGCCTCCGGTCAGGGTTCCTCCTCAGCCCTGCCAGGGGACTATGTCCAGTCCCCTGGGCAGCAGGGAACACAGCTTTCAGTGACTTTAAGAATGCCTCCTGATTTATAAATCCTGCTTAACACTTTCATATTAGTGGACAGGTGGATGGCTGCTCAAGAGCTTGAAGTATAAGCCTAGCAAAGTAGAGCAGAGTTATGGGAGGGCGATGGTGTTTTCATGTGCTCAGTGCACAGGCCTAGGAGAGTCATTCTTATTGGGTCTTAGAGTCCTGACTTCTCAGCTACGTCATAGACACTGTTTTCCAGTTTAGATTCAGGTGTGCTAATCGACACTTTGATACCATAAAGCACATGGTCATATTGTCAATGACTCCAAAGCTCTGATGTCAACAGAGTCATTTTCCTTTCTGGCTCAGTTTGGAGACCCCAGGGAATCCAGGTAAAAGTTCCTGAATGACAATTGCAAGTTTTATCTGTAAATAAATTGAGATAATATCATTGTTCCCCTTTTAAAAGAAATTATTGTCCCCAGATATAAAATGTTAAACATTTCTTTTACCCCCCACCAACAATTGGAAATGAGAAAATTATTGTCTAAATGCAAATAATTCTATGGCATTGTACTGGCTGGTTTTGTGTGTCAACATGAAACAAACTGGAGTTATCACAGAGAAAGGAGACTCCCTTGAGGAAATGCCTCCATGAGATCCAGCTGTAAGGCATTTTCTCAATTAGTGATCAAGGTGGAAGGGCCCATTGTGGGTGGTGCCATCCCTGGGCTGGAAGTCTTGGGTTCTATAAGAGAGCAGGCTGAGCAAGCCAGGGGAAGCAAGCCAGTAAGCAGCATCCCTCCATGGCCTCTGCATCAGCTCCTGCCTCCAAGTTCCTGCCCTGTGTGAGTCCCTGTCCTGGCTTCCCTTGGTGATGAATAGCAATGTGGAAGTGTAAGCTGAATAAACCCTTTCCTCCCCAACTTGCTTCTTGGTCATGATGTTTTGTGCAGGAATAGCAACCCTGACTAAGACAGGCATCTTTGACATGATGTCTTGGAGAGCTACTTTTTCTATAAGTGACTTTTAAAAATTATTTTGTAAAGTTATTTCATGCTTCCTTAGTTGGAGGAACTAACTGTTTTATGAGACAAATAGAAGCCTTTCTGACTCTGGGCTGGCCACGCGGTAGAGGATGACTGTGGACCGGAAGGAATCTTTGGGATCTGTAACAGCATTGCAGGTTTGTAGGATTACTGTGTGGGAGAGGGCATCCTTGCAGTGTGAGGGGCTTGGGGGTGGTAAAGCTCTAGCTAGAGGAGATTTATTTGAGCAGCTCTGCCCTCCACCTCCCAGTCCACTTGCAGTTTGCGGAGTCTTTAGCCAAGGACTTCCTGGTGCTGAAGCAACAGCTGCCCCCTCCAGCTAGTGCCCATGGTCTCAGACCCCCTGGGAGTGCACAGAAGAACTCATTCATCATGACTTGGCACTTCTTTATGACTCCCTTGTGCTCTTCCCTCTACATCCAACCCTCTACTGAAAACCCTGGAATGCTTGCCAAATCCCCAGAAGAAAGGGAAGGAAAAAAAAAGCCAAGTCCTGTGGCTTAGTGAGAGAAGTCAACTCCCAACCCTCAGCTCCCGGGTTCCTCTTCAGTCACAGAGCTCATTTTCCTTGCCTGCTCTGCGGGACTTTGTCTCATTTTTAAGCGCAAAGGAAAGTAACTGTTTAAGGGATCAGAGAGGTTAATAGTGAGGTTTGTCTCCTCTTTCATATCAGTGTGTCAACATAGCAAACAGTTTTGTACATCCACTTCACATGCAGACACACAGACACATGCGTGACCAGATCCATCTGAAAATTTTACTTTCATATGAAAAATAAGTAAAATAAGGCAGCCTGGGTGTTCCATGCGATACTTGGCCTCACCATCTCCAAAAATGATGGAAGAAAAAGGTAAAAAACTTGCTTGCATATTTGCCTACTCAGCCAAGGTAGAAGGTGGGGAATTCACTAACCCAAAGGTAGCTTTTCATTTTACTTGCTTTTCCTAAGGAACGTCTGCTTGCATGATGGTTAGACACTGGCATCCATTATCTCAGGAAATAAAGAGTCTGAGATTTGTGTCCCTGGGAGTGCTCAAGAACAACATAAGACAGACACTCGTGGGAATGATTTGAGAGAATTCTTCATAGTGGGTAAAGGTTTGGCCTCGGAGAGTGAGTGGAGGGAGGTGTCACGCCTGTGGTGCAGTTGGGAATAAACCTCATTGTTCCCTGGAACTGTGTGCACAGGATGAATGATGAGGGCTGCTGACCATGTGACTGGACCATGTGACTGCATACCTAATGAGGGAAATGAATACCTAATCAGGGGAATGAATACCTAATGAGGAGCTGGCAGCAGCAGTGCCTCAAAAAAAAAAATACTTGCCAATAAATGAATAACTTTCTCAGGCACACAGTGAGAAGATGCAGCACATTCTGGGCACACTCTCCACATTCCACAAAGTGTATGTCTATGTATTACGGCATTTCCTTTCTGACTGTCTCATCAGGACTCCGGGCTGCCTTTCCCCATTTGGCATCTAAGGTCATTACCCCACAGTGCAGACCTGGAACCAGCCTGTAAGTTTCCCAATTCTTGATGGATTTCCAGAGCACAAAAGCATGTGGCCAGTAGGGAAGGCATCAGATTAGCAGTTTTCAAGTGTGACATCAGGGGAACCAAGTTCCCAAGTCCCAAACACTTCCCTGGCTTCCTTTCATCTGTGAGGAAAGAGTGATTTGATTCAAGTTGGATTTCTGGACATTTTACATATTGTAGGACAAGTGTGAAAAAGCAAGAAAAATGATACAACTTCAAAGTTACTTTCTCTGCTCCTCAACCTATTGGTCAAAACTCCTGGCAGTCATTATTGGGATGGATAGTTGGAGACAGGTTGGATTAGTTCTTATTAGTGAAAAGAGCAAAGAAATGAAACAGCGTTGCCCCTTAGCCACTGGGAAGAAAGAGGTAGAACAGACATCAAACCCAAAATAGGAACATTTGGAGTTGGAGTTCTAGCTAAACGTTGTTCTGTTTCCCATAAGGAAACTGAAGTAGGATTAGAGAGGGACACTGGCCACATGCCTGTGTCATGACAAGGTAAGTAACTTATGGAAGTGGGGTCCAGCATCACTTCAGATTTCCTCACTCCAAACACTGCACAGCTGTGGCCCTAGCAGCAAATGTTCCCAGCACGAAGAGACTAGTTTTACTTGAGCGTGCATGTGTGTGTGTCCATATGAATGTACTATTTCATAGTTTATTCCCTCTCCCACACAAATACAAAGAGAGGGCTCACATCTGTAATTATGCACTAGCTAGGATGAGTATGGGTTTCTACTTCAAAGATCTACAGAATAAAACCGAAAATGTCTCTTAGCTTTACTGTTTTTAATACTAAGGGCAAAATCACAAACGCCATAGGTCCCACTCCCTAGAGTGGTTGTCCTCACTGATTGATTTCTAGCCTGCACTCAGGAAATGGGTTCTAAATAACAAGGCAGTGGCTGACACCGAATCTGGGAAGGCTGTAAACAACTTCCCACTTGCATCCCTACCCCCTCCTTGCCTTCAGGGGTGACCATAAGAACCCTCTGTCCTTTAAGGGACATAGCCTACTCCACCCTCCGTCATCCTACCTATTGGGTCTGCATCTCTCGCGTGTCTTTTCAAAGAGATATTTTTGGAACAGTACACTCACATCCAGACACCAATTACTCAATCTCCTAGCAAGTATGGAGATGATGGAAGTGTAGCCCTTTGGTTTCCTAGCAACAGTGTGGTGGGGAGGGAGCAGCACCCAGGAGCTGGTTGCCCAGCACCACTGTGCGTAGAAGGCATTTGCGCATTTCACTTTTGTTGTCTCTGACTGCCATTTCTAAAAACGGTCTCTGTACTCTTTGGGGATTTTAGGCACTCAAGTTATTCTTTTGAAAGATTTCTGCTGACATCCAGGGGCCCTATAATTAACATATCAAGCCTCCAAAGGCCTGAAGTGTTCTGTCACCCCTAAAAATACAGAACCCCTTCCTGATCTTCCTCCAGTCTTGTTTTGGGAACCATCAGACCACATCCCACTTCTTCCACTTCATTCTCTTTTGACAAAATGCATCCACACCCAAGATGTGAACATTCAAGCATTCTTTTCTATTACTTTTATAATTTTCCAAGTCGTGAACTCTACTAGGGTGGGGCATGTGACAAGACAGACTTTATCTGCCTTTTGTCCCTGGCACATGCAGTTCCACACCCACTGTCCCCACACCTTCACAGTCTTCAGGCCATCCCCAGCCCCAGCAGATGTGTCATTGGCAAGGAGACACATTTGACAGCCTCAAGTAAGGATCGAGGGAGGAAAGTGAGAGTTGGCATGATGGCTGACTAACTGGAAATATTAAGGATCCCCAAACAGAAGGCTGCCGCAGAGTGACACGGCAAGGGTTTCTAAGGACTTGAGACAAAAGCAGATTTTGGCAGAGGAATATAAAAGTAGAACTAGGCAAATATGTTTGATTGTCATTATCAATGAAGAAAAATCGAGGGGATGACAGAACGAAGAAGGGCTGTGTCTGCTGAAATCCATAATCTACAGCTGTCTGTCTGTCCTTGAGTTATTGGGGGCCATCTGGGCCCAGAGGTGAAAGGGGGCAAGCAAATGAGATGGCAAGGATCAAATTGCTGTGAGGTTGCCGAGGGCCAGGAGGTGGCTTATGTGCTTTGTCGCTGGATCATAAGTAGAATCTGAGAGGAGGCATTAAGGCTGCACGGAGTCTAGAGTCACCCCTTAAAATGTGGCGGTGAGGAAACATGGCTTAGGGCAGGAGCTGGGATTCCTTGATAATCCTCAGAGTCCACTGATAATCTTCAGACTCTACTCCTCTGCGTGAGAGGCCATTTTAGTGATAACCAGGAAAATCCCCTGTGCTCTCTCTTTCTGCCTTCTGTGTCCTAGTTTCTCCTCCTTGGGCAAGGCCTTTACAAGATAACATCCCGTCAGCCTTCACTCTGGGCCCATGGCTTCCCACATGGAACTCACACAGTTCCTTACTCATCAAGTCACAGGAAGAACCTCCTGAGAGCTGATAGTCATCTTGATTTTTAGACGGAGGAAGACTTAAGACAACCAGCTTGAGAAGTAAGAACAGATTTTACCAGTCCCTGAAATGCAGTGTTCTTTCCCACACTACCCTATGGTAGGGTTTGATTTGAGGTTCTAGCTAGGTATGAGCAAAGGGAGGACAGCCATCCACCACATTTGAGCTCCTTTGTCCCCCTGGGTATGACTTAGGAATGAAGCTAAGCCAGGAAGAGGAGTGTTGAAGATGGTAGAGGGGACCCTGGTCATTTTTGTGGTTAATACTTACTCTCCACAACTGAGAAATTAAGAAGCAATGAGGCTTCTTAAAGCCAAACCCAAAGGAAATTCTATGAGAGATGGTTTTGTTCTTGTTGGCTCCTTCCGGGGTTCTGGATCCTTATAGATCCATTAGAGACACCATGTCAACATATTGTAGGAGCTTTCTTCGTAGTGACCACTATGGTCTATTAGCTATGCAGAGGAGGTGGTCACTTAGACCCCTTTGGCAACAGCTTCAAGGGGACCAAGCTTAGGGTTCAAAGTACTCAAGAGCTCTCAAGTTCTCCCCTGAGAGAAAGAACCCCAGTCTAGAGAGGCCACTCAGCTAGGTTAGGGGTGGAGCTGGCATGAGGTCTCATGTCTGTGGACTTGAAGCCAGTCATCCAGAGCTGCTCTGCCTCTCTGAAAGCTGAAAACCAACTTGTTCTATCTGGCTAAAGCTGTGAACTTGACCCAAAGGCCGAAATGACACAAGAGGCAGAGCCACAGATGTGTGCCAAGAGCTGGGAGGTCATGGAGGGACTCTCTTCTACAGCTTTGATGATGACCAACTATGCCCAGCTGATCCCAGGAACTACCTCTCAGGGCCTTGCAACTTCATGGAGAAATTTAAACCAGTGTAAAGCATGGCCTTTTAAATTGAATCTGAGGTTAGCTCTTTAATTTGTCAGTTATCTGAAGTTCTGTATGTTCAAGTTCTGCTCTGACACAGGCCTTTGTCGGGAGACCAGTTACCATGGCAGTGCCTCTAAAATAGAACAAGACCAACACGCATCAATAGACTGCCTAATAAATAGAATAAGTACTACTTACAATACATTATTCAGTTTCTACTGAGCAGTAATTTGTGCAGAGTTGAAAATAACGACACCTCCCCCCTTCATTTAATTAAAGGAAAACAATTCAACAACCCAGAATGAAGTGTTTACATCAGAGTGGAACTTGAGCTGCTGTGTGATTAAGAGGCCAAGATCATGGATGGATTTGCTAGAGAAAGTTAATGTGGTGAAGCTACAGATCTCCAGAGGATGACTCCAAAGTGTTCTTTCTCACACCTACCCTATGGTGGGGTTTGATTTGAGGTTCTAGCTATGTCTGAGCAAAGGGAAGACAACATCTAAAGGACAGGTGGTGACATTTTCCCAGTAGGGGGTGGAGCATCCTCTCTCTCTGTCTGTCACACCTATCCTGGTTTACACCTGATATCGTAGCTCTCTCCAGGGTGTGATGCTTCGTTCATTTGTTTGAGAGCATTCCGTATTCTACTCTTCACAGATGTCCTAGGATATGTTTTCCACTTCCTGCCTTAGTTCTAAGACTACCCATTACTCTAGGAAACCCTAATTCCATTTATTGGAGAAGAGCATGAGAAACAACTCCAAGGTTAAGCATGCATACATTGATGGTTTGTGTTCACTTACTTGACAGATTAAGGACACACACACACACACACACACACACACACACACACTTATAAATATCCTTGTATATATCCATCTGTTTCTATATTAAGCCAAGCATGAGTTAAGGCTGATGTCTCCAGCTCCAATCTGTTCCACTTGGAACATCTCCTACTCTTCTTCTTCGCTCTCTTACTTTCCTGAAACTTCTCACTAAGCCAGGAAGAGATGTGGCCCTCCTCCATTTACCTGACTGTTCAGATCTAGTGCATGTACGTAGTTACTTCTTCATAGGGAGCAATTGCAAGAAGCAAGCTGCAATTCTTGTGAACAGTTCTCTGGGTCTTCACTCTTACAAACTCCACTATCATCCAAAGTGAGTTAGGTTTAGAAGAGTTAATTCTTCTAAATCAACTTTTTATCCTATGCATGGTGTGAATGCTGAACCGTATTAACACATTCCCCCGGGTCAGATAGCATTCTGTTCAGCTTTGTCAGCGGAGAAATGCTGAAGAAGAAATGCCCCTGGTGTTCCTGTTTGTGCTCCTGGTGTTTCTGCCATGCCTGTATCTGACAAAGCTCTCTTTCCCACAGGCCCCGTGACACTCCAGTGCAGAAGGGTCAATGCAGGACTTAAGACTTTGTTGATATGGTTGTGAAATTCTTTTTCTTTTTTAAAGATTTGTTTAATTATTTCTTAAGATTTATTTTATTTATTTTATGTATGTGAGTACACCATTGCTCTCTTCAAACACACCAGAAGAGAGCATCAGACCCCATTGCAGATGGTTATGAGCCACTATGTGGTTGCTGGGAATTGAACTCAGGACTTCTAGAAGAGCAATCAGTTCTCTTAACCGCTGAACCATCTCTCCAGCCCGGTTGTGAAATTCTTAAAAGTTTTATAATTCTGTATCTCTGTCTTTGTGTATTTATGTCCAGTGAGTTTAGGGAAGATGTCTGAGAACAGGGGGGATGACAAGATGGGTCTCAGTCTTCAGACACAGCAGGCAGTGGGTAGCATGAGTGCCAAGCAATTCAGCTGGATGTCAGGGATACACAAGCAGAGGTGATGCAGGGAGGGAGCCTGACTCCTACTGACCCTGACAGGATGGACTGAGTCAGAACAGAAGCATCATGGGAGTCCCCATGGAAGCCATGTTGGGCAAGAGGCAAACTTAGCAACTGTCACTAGAATCTATCTTTTTATCTTCAGCACAAATGTTAACTATGGCCCAAGAGTCAGGTCAGGAATGTCCTATGCCTGATAGATAGTACACTAAATAAAAGCTTACACGTTGGCATTGCAAAACATATTAGGCAGTTATTAGAAGTTTTAAAGAATTTATAAACTCTAATTCTAGTATTCTAAAAGATTGGGTGAATATATATCTCAAATAATATCATTGCATTCAGAAGAAAAAATAGTATTTTATATGAACCTTCCAATAAACCAATTATTAACAAGAAAAGAAGTTTTTAAATGAATATCTTCTTGTCATTGAAAATGAGGCAATAAAATACATGGCAGTCATTTTGAATTAGACACAAGCTAGAAAGTCATTTTAGTTTCTTGTATAAACTCCTCAAATTGCAGCAAGTGTCAGAGGAGGCATTAAAGTGCCATTTGTAAATTTATACTTAAAACTAAATGAAGACAAACAAAAATGCTTTATGTAAAGAGTTAAATCCTTTTCAGAACACCATTTAAAAACTTACTCTAGATGTACAGAAATTTGTATTTCAAAATAATTTGTCAGAAATTGATCTTGATGTTGTCACAGCCTACAGTGTACTCTTAAGAGTTCCATTAACAGTTGCATCAGCAGAAATATGCTTCAAATTGAAATTATTTATGATTTTTACATTGCTAAGAGTAGTTGGTAACTCATTCCATTATAACACGGAGAATAAAGCTACTGACTTTTATGGCTTGTAGACAAGAGAGTTATAAATATCTCATGGTCAATCAAGGTGGCATAGCAACTGAGTATCATTTATAATACTATATAAAATGACACCAACTATATTATTTCATTGATATAATTTATTACTTGTTAATTAGCATACTAAGTAACAGGTTTTAGCACTTGCCTGGATTGTATAAGGCCCTGGGCTCAATTTCTAGCTTCAAAATCAAAGAACATCAGTTTTGTAAGTTGTGACATTGTTCTCATCCATGTCTTGTCATGACACTTCTTATATTAATGAATACCATATGATACTTCCATTCTAGCATCCTGTTTCATACTTTTTTTCTCCTATCTCTTAAACAAGTCTTTTTGCTTTGCATTTGGCCCCACCACTCAAGGGTCTCCTTGTAAAGGTAAGCACTTAGTATACATCTTTAATCTTAAACAACGAAGATAAACTTAGATTGTAGAAGGAAACACCCACGTTTGAAAGTGATGTCTAATTTGAGTACCAGACCAAGTGATGAACCAGAGAAAGATTTGACGGAATAGGATATGGCCAACTCTCACGAGAAGAAAGAGGAAAGTGAAGCTACTTAAGGGAGCAGTGCAGAGAGGAGGGGAAGAGGAGGAGGAGGCCATTTTACCAGGACAGAGATAGACAAGTTGCAGAGAGAGAACAAGCTAGACACAAGGATTTTCAGTAAATAACACAATCTTGGGGTTCACAGTGTGATCAAATATCCTGCAACATCTTGGAGTGTCCACCCTGCTGCAGAGTGGCTTGGTGGTATTTCATCTTTAGCTCAGCAGGGTCTCCAACACTCCACCCTTGGCTTCCAGCTTCAGTCCACTTTGCAGTCTACCTGCAAAGTTCATCTCCACTATCCTCTTGGTCTTAAGAGCAGTTCTCTTCCACATTTGTTTCTTCTGTGGATATCTTGCTTCAGCCCTCAGAGGTGCCAACTGTCCCCTCCCTCTTTGGTCCTTGCATTAGTTGGTGTTTATCTTCCTTGAAGTTATTTCCACATCCTTTATATTGATGTTGACCCATTCATACCACTGCAATTCCTGTCTTCTGATAATATTGAGAAGTAGGTGCATGGGATTAAGTCCTCTGGATTTAGTTTGATATAAAATGCCCTTCAAAAGCTTTGTGGATCCCAGGGGGACTCATATTCCCATTCTGTGTAATGTCTTCCTCGGAGTGTAGGCTTGATCTATGGTGATTTGCTTCAAAAACCAGTAGATCATGAACTGTGGTGGGGTATCACTCCTTGGTGTTCATCTTTGCTACTTTAATCATGTCATTTGAATAACAGTCTGTGGCTTGCCCATTTGTCTTGTCCCGTGAGCATGCCTTGTGCTGCTACTTGTGTCTTTAACTTGCTTCAGGTAAGGACCTGTTCCCTTGGTGTCCACCTTGCCTCATTCTCTTAGCATCTTTTCTGCTATCAGCTTTGAGAGGAAACGTACCACTAATTCCACCGACCCCCACTATAGGAGTTTGGAACTGGGCTATGCTGCAGAATAAGATCTGAGTGTGCTTCTCATCTTCCTGCCACCTCACCTCCACCAGGATACAGGATCTCTTTGTAAAGCATTAAGAAACTGCTAAGCATTCAGTTAGAAGTTGGTGATCCTTCTTGGCTTCTTCTTATCTTTTCCCAGAGCCTTAGCTTAGCAATAGCCAACAAGATACATTATCTTATAGTCGATGCTTTTATCAAGTTTGTAAGAATCCTCATAAGCATTACCAGATAATACTGCTCCAATTCACCACGTGTGACATTTTAAACACCTGCTATCCCTAGCTATGGCCTTTATTATCAGAGGCAGGGGGAGGAGAAGGGGAGGGAGAAAGGAAGGGAGACCCAGATCAGGCTTCCTCTCAGAGCGTCTTCTAATTTCATCTCATTCAAAAGCAACATAAGGGAGGAAAAGATGTATTTGGCTTACACTTCCAGGTCACAGTCAATCATTGAAGGAAGTCAGTACAAGAACTCAAAGCATAAACAATGAAAGAAAGCTGCTTGTGTGTTGCTCACAGGGTTATGCTTAGCTAGTTTTCTTATCTACTCAAAGACTACCTGCCCAGGGAATGGTGCTGCCCAAAGTGGGCTAAGCCCTCTTACATCAATTAACAATAAAGACATTGTCCCACAGACAGACCACAGGCCAACTCTCTTCTCAGGGGATCCAAGCTATCCCAAGTTGATAGTGAGGCTCTTTGGGATAACACTTTCTTTTCCAGGTCATTCTTGGTAGCAGCTGTGATAGATATGAGCATGAAGGACACTTTTGGAGGCAAGTCTTAGGTAAGCATCTGGGAAAGAGAAAGTAAAGAAGTAATACAGAAAAAGAGAAAGTAATACAGACAAAGGAGAAAGTAATGCAGAAAAAAGAGAAAGTAATACAGACAAAAGAGAAAGTAATACAGACAAAAGAGAAAGTGATACAGACAAAAGAGAAAGTGATACAGACAAAAGGGAAAGTGATACAGACAAAAGAGAAAGTGATACAGACAAAAGGGAAAGTGATACAGACAAAAGGGAAAGTAATACAGACAAAAGGGAAAGTGATACAGACAAAAGGGAAGGTGATACAGACAAAAGAGAAAGTGATACAGACAAAAGGGAAAGTGATACAGACAAAAGGGAAGGTGATACAGACAAAAGAGAAAGTGATACAGACAAAAGAGAAAGTGATACAGACAAAAGAGAAAGTGATACAGACAAAAGAGAAAGTGATACAGACAAAAGGGAAAGTGATACAGACAAAAGAGAAAGTGATACAGACAAAAGAGAAAGTGATACAGACAAAAGAGAAAGTGATACAGACAAAAGAGAAAGTGATACAGACAAAAGGGAAAGTGATACAGACAAAAGAGAAAGTGATACAGACAAAAGAGAAAGTGATACAGACAAAAGGGAAAGTAATACAGACAAAAGAGAAAGTGATACAGACAAAAGGGAGAGCACAGTAGCCCAATATGTTCATGATATCCCGCAGAGGCTTTGACATAGTCAAGCTCCTACGTGGCCACTACTTTTATATGTCACCATCAATATGATATATCCACATATGATCATCCAAGTGTGTCAGCCAAAAAAGTGGATTGTCTGAGTGAATCACAGAAAAACCACTCAAACATGCTGCTGAGCTTTTTCCACCACATTCTCTGAAGGCAGAGGGGATCCTTTTAGAAAAGTACCCTTGAGCAACATATAACTCTGTCCATTATAGTCATTAATTAACTTCCATCTTCTTTCATTAAACAAAGTAAGGTCTAAGAAAGATGTTCAGTTCCTATTTGGCATTGGAAATATCTGGGCATCTGGGGAAATTGACTATTTAAAAAAAAAAGAATAAATAAAAGTGCAGAAATCAGGGTTAAGCTCAAGGATCAGCTTAGGTTTCTGTAAAAAGGAGGTAGTAGGCAGACTCAGCACCATGCAGCCCTGTATCTTGAGTTCCAGCTACTTGTCCAACATTAAGCTCTGAGGAAAATACTTGGCCTCTGAGAGGTAGAGGCCTGGTTTCTGATGAAGGCAAATCTCAAGAATGTTTCTTCATCTTCTTCCTGGCATGTGCAGGTCTGAGAAGAACCTGTCACCATACAAACGCTTGCAGCATTGCAGAGGGCAGAAGCACAGGTGGATCATGAAGTGGGTGAGAATGGGGAGGCTGGATTTCCTTTCTCTACCTAGTTTTTTTTTTTAATTTTTAAAAATAAATCACAACTTTTAATACTTAAACTTGTCCCAGGATCCTTATTTCTGTGGCTTTCTCTTTATTATAGTTTACTCATAGGTATAGTAAATAACTACAGAAGGTCGACCAGATGGCTTGCTGACTTCCCTCACATTCATTTGGGACAAACAATAGAAAGACATTCCAGTTACTCATTCTCTTACAAGCAGGGGTGTGCAATGATTGTTTTTACAAATGAAAATATGACCAGCCTCATTGGGTTCCTGGATGTTCTGGGGAAGCCCAGAGATATTTTCTGCTCAGCCATTCTATTTAAGAGCATAAGGAATTAATTGTACACCTCACCGAGGGAGGAAAAGCATACTGCATATTCCAAGTACCAAAATCTTCCTTTTGGGATTAGAATATGGAGCTGACAGGGAGAAAATACTTTCAAGATGTTGTAATGGGGAAACCCCTCAAGATTCAGAACCCAGTATTAGGCAGCACCTAATGGCAGGTTACTTATGTCTGGGGTAGAAATATGTATTATCTCTCAGAGACTGTGAACCAAGCATTCTCTTGCAATCCATAATCAAACACAATTCACCTGAACAATCCAAAGATAAAGTAGGGAAAAGTCATAAGAACTCCCTTCCTAGGGTTTCCAAATATTTCCAGATAGTAAAGCAATGAAGAACAATTTCCTCTTTGGGGAATCTCAGTCTGTCATCTGAAAGTCAGCCGAATGGCTGCACATTTTTTCAGTCTCCCTAGATCCCAATGTGCTTCCAACACAGAGCAGCCCCTGTCTGTGCAGAGGTGATCTGAGTCAGGAGATGATCTAAATAGGGAAAAAAAGGGCAGGACATGGTTCCATCTGACCCTCATCGTTGTGTTCTTTCTGAACCTTCATTTCCTCATCTGTAAAATGAGATTGTAGTATCTAGTTCAAATTATTGTAAAAATTTGGTGGGCACAAAGGACATGTTCGTGGAGGCTCAGATACTTTCCTTATTGAGTGAGAGTGGCATGCTTTTTGATCCCTGGTGCTTTCCATAGTGCTGCTATATAGTGTGAGCCCAAATGTATTTGTGGAATAAACTAATCAAATTAATCGTTTCTCATTTCCTATCAAGGTTACCCTATAGACAAGCCTACTCCTACAACATGGCCATACTCAGAAAAAGCCTTAGCAAGGCCTCTGCTTTTCACATATGGCATACCTTTGTGGTAGAAATGTAAATGGACATAAACACTTTGGAGAACAATTGGGGTAGAGATTTCATGAAGAAGTTGAACACATGTGTACCCTGAAACTCATAAATTCCATTTAAATGTACATATTTCTAATAACAGTCTTTATATGTCAAGTTATTTACTTAGCCAACTCCTTGCTATTGTTATAAATATCTGAGAGAAGTCAATTTATAAGGAAAAGGGGTTTCACTGCATGGTTTTAGTCCATGATCACTTGGTACATTGTTTGGGGGCCTGAGGTGAGTGAAGACATTTTGGTGGCAGCGTGATAGAACAAAGCCTTTTGTGATCAGAAACTAGAAGAGAGAGAAAGACAGAAACTGATGTCTCAAAATTCCCTTCCAGGACACAATCCTAAGACCCTGAAACCTCTTATTAAGCTGCCTTATCTCTCAGACAGCTAGAGACCACATTTCTAACACTTGGGCCTTTCAAGGATGGTTCAGGGCTAACTGTAGCTTCTTTATGTGCAACAGTGTTTATTTCATACAAAAAAAAATCGAAAACAACATAAAAGTTAAGTCACTAGAAGATTAATATTTTTAATGTCATATCCTGTAAAAGTCTCAAGGAGCTGTATTTTGTCCAATATAAATGAATGTCTTATAGATGATTTTGTGCAAAGCTGCCATTTAGAAAGAATGCACATAGACTAGAATTCTCTCTCCCTCTCTCTCTCTCTCCCTCTCCCTCTCTCTTCCCCCCCCTCTCTCTCTCTCTCTGTGTGTGTGTGTGTGTGTGTGTGTGTGTGTG
>NW_022196913.1:63924072-63944154 GCF_008632895.1 Mastomys coucha
TATTGTTATAATATTTTATAAATTTTAAGGAATATGACAAAAAAGATATTGTAGGTATTGAAGGGGTTTCTCTGGGAGGAGCAGTGGTAGAAAAGGGAAACAAGGATGTGATTCAATTATATTTAATTGAAATATGTTTTTAAATGTTAACAAATTCAGATAAATTGAAATCATATAACATTTCTCATCATAATGCAATAAAAGCTTTTTTTTAAAAAAAAAAAAAGAGTCATCAGATAAGAAGGACATCAATTAAGAAGATGCCTCAATGAGATCAGGCTGTAGATCGTCTCTGGGGGTATTTTCTTAATTAGTGATTGACTTGGCAGGGGCCACCCCATTGTGGCTTGTGCTATCCCTGGGCTAGTGGTTCTGGGTTCAGTAAGAAAGTGGTCTGAACAAGCCATGAGGAGCAAGCCAGTAAGCAGCATCCCTCCGTGGGCTCTGCATCAGCTCCTGCCTCTAGGTTCCTGCCCTGTGTGAGTTCCTGTCCTGACTTCCTCCAAGGATGAACAGTGATGTGGAAGCCTAAGTCCAATAAATGCTTTTCTCCCCAGATTGCTTCTGGCCCTGGTGTTTCACAACAAACAGCATGGCAACTTAGGAGTCTTATAAGATTTATTTTCTTAAAACTCACATGGCATGATAACAGAAGTACAGTTAAAGGATCTGGATTCTATAGAGAAAGCATTAGTACAACACATTCCTGAACACAGAAAAACTTGTGTCATGTCATGTACATACAAGATGAAAGTGGCATCTTAAGTCACGTAACATTAGGTCTCTTATACTGTGCCCAGGTGCTCCCTCAGGCTTTTCCTGTCCCCTGGAGCAGTGCCATCCACTTGGCTCCAGTGAAGACCTGGTGCTTGGTTGGCTCTTTGCAGATGGCAGCCCGTTGCGATGTCTGCACCTCCTTGTACTTGCTCTGCGGTGTTTTTTGTCTTTTGGATTGTCATCTCAAAAGCATGCCTGCCTGTCCAATGTTTACCACAAAGAGACAATCACTTGGCTGCTTGAGATGGAAAAGACTGTGAAAGTCCCTGATGAGTCAACACTCTGCTCTGTCTTAGGGACCATATCTGTTCTGTCTCATGTCCAAGAATCTGTAGCTGCTGCTGGTGTGGTAGTGACATGCAGCACCCCAGGACAAGATGCCCTGAGACCCAGCACCACACCCCTGCTGTCTCCCTTAATCACAGAGGGAATTTAGCCCGAGGCCGAGGCACACCTGACTTCAGTTGTCTCCAAGCATCCTCGCCCTCCTGTTAAAAATCCCCACATTGTTAGGAATTGGTCTTAAGAGAGCCTTGATCTCTCTCCAGTCTCCCACTTTCACAGCTATTCTGGAGTGGATCGATGCCCAGGTTGGACTTTTGTCAGGAATGATTTCTCAGAGAGATACATTTCCATCAGAATCTTTCTGAAGCAAACATCTCAGGGAGGTATGCTTACTGGATCTCTTTCTAAGTCCACAGTGGTTGCTGCCAAGGTATTAAGTAGTACCACACCCTTGAAAGCCATTTATGGCTGTACATGATGGAGCAGAGGTGACTTATTTCCTAGACCAGGTAAAATGCATACCTTTCCAATCTGCTAGACTGGAAGTTCGTAGTAATGATGCTTGGGACTGTACTAAGCTGAGGTGATGCATCTTCCTCCCCTTAAATATATTTTATATTCTCATGAGTATATGGAATGAAGAAGGGTAGGTGTTAATGGGCTGCTGGTGGCCACTGGCTTCCACAGGCAGTTGGACAGAGCAAGCACGGGGACTTCTGACTCCCTGGGCTAGACTAATTTTTCAGGCACACCAACACTCTTTGATTCCATGAGTTTGACTTGTTTGTTTGTTTTAATCAGTATCCTTTGAGACAAGGCCTTTTTTGTAGCCCAGGATTGCCTCAAACTTAGTTTTATGATTTTTTTTTATTTGTGTGTCTGTGTGAGCGAATGCGAGTGTAGGGGCATGCATGCACATGCACCCATGGAGAGCCCAAACCCTTGGTGCTAGAGTTATAGGAGCACCCTGCATGGGTGCTCTGAAAGAGCAGTGTGCAAATACTAAGCCATCCGCCCAGCCTACCCACACCTTAGTCTCTATACCCTCTTCTATGATCCTCTCATGAAACACCTTAGAACTACACCGATCCTATTTGCTTTGTACTCAAATATTATCACAGTACATCCATGTTTCAGACCTATGGCTTGGTCAGCAGCTATGCTCTGGTTTCTTCCCAGCTGTTAGAACATCTGAGCATTCAGGAGAGATAATTGTAGGCAGGCATCTTGGAAGCTCCCCTGTTAGGTAGAAGCACATAGTAATGGTGCCATGGGACAATACTAGACTGAGCATCTTCCTCCATTTAACAGAGCCTAACAGGGAAGCTAAGGGCTGTAAGATTGCAGAGGTCATAGAGATGAGCCACTGACTAATTCTTCAGTCTTCTGGACACAATAATATTTATTTTGCTTGCTTTTCAACCGTGAAATAGAAGGTTCAATGTAAACTGTAAACACTAGGCTGGGCTTTGCTGGCAGGGGACACAGCATGTGATGGAAATAGTCCCTCATCAATGAGAAAAAGCCTAAAGGCTAATCAGTTAAACTGGGAAGAAAGATAGAGGAGGGGAAGGAGGCAGGGACGGATGGAGACTTAGCTTCTTTAATAAATATTTGTTGAGCATAGTTGGTGACAAATTCTTTCCTTGTTGACACAAGTCGATGTCTGGAGACTCTGTTCAGAGGAAGTTCATGTATGATCTCGGACAGCACATTCATCAGGAATCCCCCACGTCACTAAGAACACAAAGATGCAGCTCACTGACAAATGTAAGAGATCAAGCTTTGTCTGGGGACCATGTGCTGTCCCTGGGGGATAGAGAGAATGAGATTTTTACTAAACCTTGCACACATGTGACTGTCCACCATTCCACCCCAGGAAACCTTCGGGATGCTCTCAGCCAGCTTGTCCCGTTCCAGAGCCAACCTGAACCTAACTGTGCCATGCTGCCTTGTCTGTCCTGCCACCACAGACTGGAAGGCAACTGTTTCTCTGCGCAACATTTTGTGACCCAGTAACGACAGAGCACATAGCATCTGTCAGGCTCAGTTCCCACTGGAAATCCCCAGCAGATGTGTGGCGACAGGAGGGGTCTATATACCATGCACTATTTCTCTAGATGTAGATCAGCACGCCCATCTCCTCTGTCCTTGAGATGCATAGGTGACAAAGAATGATGGTAAGGGACCCATCTCATAGTCACTAAACCTCCAAGAGCCCATCTGTTGATTTTTCTCCAAGGGACATCTCTTGTCAGCTGGGAAACCTACAGTCATTACTACTCTGTCTTTAAGGGAGCTGTCCCTATTTTCCTTTATTTTCAAAGCATCTTGCTAATATTCACAGATGTTTCCAGACATCAGTTCTCTAGCTTTGGGATCATTTCTGTAGCACGACCTTCAGTTGAGTTGCCAAGCACATGGGATGACAGCATTGTGGTGTAATAACTTAATTGTGTGCCTCAAATTTGTATGCTTCAAGAAGATTCCTTGGAGCTTCATGCGGATTGACCCCAGCTTTTCATGGAGCTCTGCCTATGCCCTCTCATTCCCCTAGGTTGACTGCACTCCATGGTTGAAGGTTAAGGCAGACATACAGGGATTGTGATGCTACTGCACTGAATACCTGCTTGGTAAGTGTCCGCCTCAAAGGGAATTAGAAACTGCGCTGAATCGAGACATTATAGCAGCATTTTGCTTGTGCCAGGCCCCTGACTATGACTGAATACTGAGCCAGATAAGATCGTAGAACTTATTCTCAGCTTTTCCTGTGTTTGCTTCCACAGCAACTTGTCTTTGTGTAGTTCTAAGTTTTTGAGATGTTCGAGTGTGAGTGCTGCAATTCCTTCATCACCACCTATTCCTCTTCCCCCTACAGTTCCTCCCGAATCCTTCTCATGACCGCTCAAGTTCATGAGCTCTTCTGTAAGTATTACTGGCACACACAGAAAACAAACAAACGAGCAAACAAAGCCCACTGAGCCTTTCTGGTGCAGCTCTTCCATACACAGGGTTAGGGCCAATGCTTTGAGACAGAATAACCTGTCAGACAGACTTCCTTGTTCCTGGAAAAGGTTGATTAATATTCTCTCTCTCTCTCTCTCTCTCTCTCTCTCTCTCTCTCTCTCTCTCTCTCTGTCTGTCTGTCTCTCTCTCTCTGTCTCTCTCTTTCTCTCTCTCTGTTCCTCTCTCCCTCCCTCTCTTTCTGTCTTTCTCTCTTTCTCTCAGCAACACTGGTTATCTGTACTTCGTGTCTAAAGAAGGGACCTTGTAAAACTTCCCCATCTACATTGGCATGTTGAATGGAATTGTATTATGCATGTAGGTCTTGTTTATGCATGTTCTTAAGATTTCCTGAATGCAGCTTTCTTGTCCTATGCAGCAGACGCTAGAGCAGCAGGCACCTTGTTATTCTGGCTCTTTCTGCCCCTTCTTCCAAGATGTTCTCAGCATAGCCTGTAGACACAGTGTTATGGTCACAGAATAGCCCTTAGGTATAGGGGAATGGCCACAGCATACCCCTTATGTATAGGGCTATGGATACAGCATAGCCCTTCTGTGTAGGGTTATGGACACAGCATAGTCCTTAGGTTTAGGGCCATGGCCACACTGCTTACGGCTGTGCACATCCCACCCCTGGTTACTTATTCTCCACATTTATCCAAGTCTGGGTTTCTTTAATCTCTCTGTCTGCACAGAAGGGTTTCCTAACAAAAGTCACAGTGTTATGTCATGTTGTCGTGTGGTTCTCAGTGCTCACGCTACATGAGTCCTAGGAAACTGCTGATCCCCAAGTCCCACCCCAGGCAACCCTCTCAGGCTGGCTAGGTGCAGTCCAGAGGTTACTGCTCTTTATAGCTCCACAGTGGAACCCATGTACCTGATCCTGAGTGTAAGGGAACAGAACACACCTGTGAATACAGAGGCTTTTACTTTTTACTTTCATTCTTGTAACACTTGTCTTGCTCATCAGCAATTTGCTTTTGAAATGCCTGTGGCCATTCAGACATTGAAGTTGTGCTTAACAATAAGACATGTGAGTCTTCCTGCTCCAAAACTCTCATGCCTGCTCACTGCTCCCACTCAAGAATGAGTGCAAACCATATAGCGCCTGTTCTTCTAAACAGTCTCTGAATTTACTACAAGAACATACTCTTCAAATCTTCCTTACTAGGAAAGGTGGTCGGAAGAATGAATGCGTCAGAACACAGTAACACACATGCGTGGATATATTAAAAAGAGCCTATTACCTTGTACACTTGCTAAACTATACATTCATAGACAGGTATATGTGTATATCTGCATGTTGAAGTAAACCAGAGAGAAAGAATTCCTGAAGCAGTATGTGTAATTAAAGATATGACTGATTTTGAACCTCCTTTATGAATGACAGATGTTCGAGAAGTGCCTTGCTAGCACGTGGACTATTCACATACCACAGTTATTTAAATATTTGTTTCTTAAACTAGGTCAAACGTGCCCCTTGTTTATGTTATTATGGCTCAGCACACTAGTTCTTAGGCGCTTCTGTAAAGATCTGTTTTCTCAATACTGGGCCTGTTTGTTTGTTTGTTTTTCCCAATGACTGATCAAATTTAATAAGGTTTTATGCTAAAAGAAAGCTAACATGGAATATGGGTTCCCTCAGGAGATCAGAAAATTTGTTTATGTTTTGTTTGTTTGTTTATGTTTTTGTTAACCAAGTTAAAAGAAGAAACTTGTTTGGGGGGAATGCTCTCACATCAAGTACAGTTGGTAAGAATAAGGACCATTATGTTTACATTCCAAACCTCTGTCCATTTCTCTCCTTCCCTGGCCCCTCCTGACTTTGGAAAAGGGGAGAAAAGACTTGAGAGTTGGAAGCATCAGTGATATAGGGGATGTGTCCAGAAGTAGATAATTAGTGGAAATTAACAAACAAACAAACAAAAAAACAAACAAAAAACCTTCAAATGAATGGACGTCATTAGGTAAAGTATTTTATACAAGGCTCATGAAAGAGGCTGCTCAAGTTTAGATTTGGGAGGCTGGCCAGTAGAACTCCAGTTTCTCTACACCTCACCCCAAAGCCCCAATTTCCCCATCAGCATCTGGGGATCTGAGGGGATCTTAGATTATCCTATTCATCTGGGGAAAGTTGGGAAGAGAAGAGGAGTCTGAGAAGAGGAGACAGAGAGGAGTCAGAGAGGAGGAGTCAGGCAGCATCCCTGGGAGGCGCAGTTCTCACAGACAGACTCTGACATCCTACATTTCCTGAGTGACCAGGGCTTGTTACAGCTGCGTATGTCACAGTAGCTCTCTCACCAGACAGGAGCAGGTTCAGAGCACAGGTAGTGAGCAACACCAAAACACCACAGGTGAGTGAGATTTAACCGGCTCCTTAGATGTCCTTCTTCTATTTTGAGTGTATGAGTGCGTGGTGGTTTAATCAAGAATGGACTCCATTGGCTCAGGTTCCAGTTGGTGGAACTGTTTGGGAAGGAATAGGAGGTGGCCTTGTTGGAGGAGGTGTGTCAGTGCCGAGGGCTTTTCCTGTTACCTATTTGCTGGTCAAGATGTAGGTTCTCAGCTATTCCTCCTGGGACTTGGCTCCACCATCACCGACTCTCACCCTCCGAAACTGTAAGCCCAATTAAATATTTTTCTTTTGTAAGTTGCCTTGGTCATAGTGCCTTATCATAGCAGTAGAGAAGTAACCAGGACGGACAGAGTATTTATCCTGCATGTACATATGTGCACTGTGTCTATACCTGGTGCATACTGAGGTCAGACCTCCTGGAACTGACTTACGGATGGTCGTCAGCTACTGTGTCAGTTCTAGGAACTGACCTCAGATCCTCTGCAAGAGCAACAGGAGAGGCCATACTCTTAACCACCAAGTCATGTCTCCAGCCTCTGTGAGAACCCTCAAAGCACAACTCTCCTGCCCTTGCCTGTGAACATATGGGCACAAGCTTCTCTTCAGTCTGAAAAATCTGTCAGGACTTTTTCTAAACATCCACAGATTTGAGAGCTGTGGGACTTTGGGGGTCCCATTCCCTGGTGAGGACAGATGATGTCTGAATTCACGACCTTGGAGCCACGAGTGACAGTTTCGGCATCAAAAACGCGTCCTGCACTGTATAATCTCTCTCAGCTTCTTGCAAATCTGAAGCTAGACTACTTTGCACGTCTGTCATGAGGCTGACATTATGCTAAAAATCTGCCTCCATAGATTACACAGTATAAGCAGTGTCATCTTTACTCAGTGGGGAACGCTAGCTTAAGTCTAAAGCTGGTGGTGCTAAGTCCGTGTAAGAGGAGGTCGGTGCACAGGGGTCTGTGCACATGCCTCAGAGAGTGAGCTTAACAAATGCCATAGAGGAATCTGAGGCAAGAGTCCCCAGAACGGGGTTCCCACATTTGTTCTGAAGATGTAAGCATGGGAGAGACGGGGATTTAAGGCAAGCTCAGCGAGTCACATACCATTTAATCTGCAAAGCCCAACAGGAATAGGGCAGGTTGACTCTGAGATCATGGAAGATGTGAGACAGGCCCATCGCCACAGGGCACCCTTTATTATGTTGAACCAAGATCTTCTCAGTACCTGTGCTAAAACATCTGAATCTGAGGCCAGGAACTGCAGCCTCGGGCACCAGAAGATGGCCTCTCCCATAAGATAGTATAGGTTCCTATGGTCTTGGCTCACTCCCACACCACAGTATGTCTTGGAATACACTTGAGGTCATTGTTTTTGTGGTGATAATGCAGGGGATGGCATGTCAGAACTGGAAAACCATACACAACTGTAAAACAGGTTTATTAGTAGAAGATGGGTCTATCTGTGGGCAGCTTGGCCACAGCCCAGGGGGCCGGGCAATGGAAGCCTCAGCAGGAGTCTGGAACGGAAGGAGCCTTGAGATGCTGGGTGATAGAGCCCCATCCTTGACTCAACCAGAGCAAAACGCCCCCCTGTTATGCTAGTCCTATCTGGGACCTGAGATTCATCTGAGGCTAACTCGACCTAAGAATTACTAACATGCCTCAGTTTCTCCACTTTCCAGAAGAATTGAACACCCAACACTCCTTATGTGGCGGCAGCTGCTTGGAGAGTGAGCACTGTCTCAGATCTCTTGGGAAGTATCCTATGGAGGCATGGAAGCGCAAGGCAATCGAGTCCTAAATATATCTCTAAAAAACAACTTGACAAGATTAGCTCCAGATGAGCATGGGGCGTTCTCCGGCTCAGCCTCCAAGTGGCCCGATCCTCAGGAGAGACGTGCCATAGAACTCTCCTGCCGTGGGAGACCAAAAGCAGCCCGGGTATGAGGCTCTCCGAAATGTCACTTGAGTGTAAGGTTCTGGGTTGCTCTTTTCTCAGGAACCACTCGCTCCACACACTTACCAGAGACCACATGGCAACAATTGTCAAGTAATCTAATCAGCCCTGCTCCAAAAGTCTGGCTTCTTTACCTGCTGCTGCCTGGCCCTGCTCTCGGGTGGCTATGGTTTCCTTTTTCATTGCTTATCAGAAGTCTGAGGCCCTGTTCTACCATATCTAAACAATTTGAAACAAGGTGTGTTTTCTCTGTCTCCAGGGTACCTTGCTTTCTGTGGCTAACATGCTTGATTTGGGGATGTGATGGGTAGAGAGAAGGAAGAATGTGTTCACTATGACTCAGCAGAAGTGATCACTCGTGCCTCCCAGACAGGTACCAAAGGCGTACAAAAGACCCACCTAAGTAGAAGGAAAAAAGTGCAGAAATACAGTGTACTTCACAGCTCAGTATACAGAGCTCAGAGGGTAATGTGCCTGCTGTACGATGGTGAGAGCCAGAGTTCAGATCCCAGCATGCCATGCACATGAACAGTCCTCATGGCAGCCCACGAGAATAATCCCAGCACTGGGGAACTGGAGAAACCAGTGTTCCAGGGGTTCACCTGCCAGCCAGTCTAGTCAAACAACAAGCAGCAGAGAGATGCCCGACAGTGACCTCTGACCCTCACAGATGCACCCATGCTTACATGTACCACACACTTAGAAGAATAAGTTCCCGGGACCATTCCAGCTGTGGTGAATGATTGCCTAGGAAATCACCTCCAGCTTCATGGATGCATGTCAGCTCCATCGGCCCCCTCCCCAGAACCCCTCACAATGGAGCTAAGTACTGAATGAAGAGTCCTAAGGCTAATGACTAAAGCTGCGGAGCCCTGGGCTTTCCTGCAGCCTGGAGAGGAGCCAGAAAAGGTGTGAGAAAAGGCCCTCAGGGAGGAGAGAGCCCTTTGGGGCACTCACCCTTCAGGAGTGAAATCCAGAACGCAGAGGCAGAGCTGGGCAGAACCTTGTGTACAAGAAGAGACAATCTCAGAACATATTGTTTTAGAAGCCAGAATTTGATGAGCTTAACCAAAACGTATCACCCACCAAATGTTCAAATCTCCCCCATAGTGGAGGGGCCACTATGGGACCAATCAGGAGCACACCTTCAGATTTGAGGTCCACATGCAAACTCACAATTATTTTGTAGAGTCCTGCCATCTATAAAACCCAAAGCACGGCTTTAGTATGCACCAGTAACTTTCTAAAACAATCCCAGGTTCCATTTGGGACTAGGAAACAGGAAAGTGAAAGAGAGGACTATAAGGAAGACATAGAAGGTAGACATCTGCATCCCAACCCCCTTTCTTCTTTTAACTCCTCACTGATCAGACAAGATCCAGACAACCTGGGAAATGGTATGTCCCACTATTTGGAAACCGAATTTAACAAAGCAAAAGCATGCCCAGATATCTGATATCTGTCACCTGAATTTAATTTTTTTAATATTTGTGTATGTGATGTGGGTGGTATGTGTGTATATGATATGTGTGTGTGTGTGGTTGTGTGGGTGTATATTTAGTGTGTGTGTATATCATGTGTATGTATGTAGATGTGTGTATATCATGTGCATGTGTGTATGTGGTATATGTGTGTATGTGATATGTATCATGTGTGTGTATGTGTGATGTGTGTGTTTTGGTATTTGTGTGTATATTGTATGTGTATATGCATGTATGTGTGTGTTTGAAGTGTGTTTGTGCATAAGTGTATGTGGTATGTGTGTGTGTGTGTTTACAATCAATCCAGGAATTTCACCAAAACAAACTCTGTAAGTCTGACTGTCTTGGGAACTGCTGGGGGCGTTAAAAAAAAACCCACAAATTTAATTAGCTACTCTCTGCCACTCACTATCAAATACATTAATCAGATTTTCAACAGATTGTTGATAAACTATAATCCCTATCTGCGTGCACATGAGACACCCCTGCCATCCTCGATCCTGAACTGATAGACTGTCAGTCTTTAATTTCCCTTTGGCAAAGCTTGTAAGAAATACTGTTTATTTCATCAGTAACTCACGTGTGATTCACTGCTTTGATTTGCCATGTGCAAAGTCTAGGAAATGGAGATGCTATTTGATGCTCTGGAAGACTTCCCTGACAAGAGCAAAGAGGCAACATGGGACAAGTAAGAGGACAAGAAGGAGGGAACATGTCATGTCTTCCAAGAAGAAAGTTTCTAGAGATAGACTGCCTGAACTAGCTTAAGAGACTGAAAAGGGGTCTGGCCTGGTCTTGGTCATATAGATAGCACAGAGGTCATTTAAGCTAGTAGCCACCTCTGGCCCTGATTGTGGGAGACTGGGGGAGTTCATGGCTATACAGGTAACCTAAGGGTCATTTAGATTACTAGCCACCTCCAGCTCTGGTTGTAGGAGCTTGATGTGGCCTGGGCCAACAGGTAGAGCAGATCAGCTGGCTATTAATCACCTCCAGTTCCCAGCCTTCCAGAAAGACAGGTTATATTTTCTTCTCTTTGAAAGGACAATCCTGGGTGCTTAACATGCCTGGGCTCCCTGGAGATCAGTGGGTGCAAGGACCATTGTGCTCCCACACACATTTCAGTAAAGTAAGAAATTAAAAAATAAAGGAAGTAGGAAATAGCCTGAATGACTGGGAGGGCGGGGCAGGAGGATTCAGCCTGCAGCCCTGAAGACTGGATTATCCACTCTGGAGGTAGTGAAGGGTCTATGGGGGACAGTGCTGATAACATTCCTACCTTTAAAAGGTTATAACATGAGCTCACTTTTGACAGTGTCCTAGTAATAAAAAATATAACAATCATTTATTAAGCCCCTACTATACACTGAACACTCACTTTCTCATGCCCCTGGCCGTAGACGCCTGTTCTTGTATGTACTGTTGCTTACTATACCCACACAAAGAATCGAAGCCCCCCCCATCCCTTTCTTTTCAGTCTTTACTAAGAGCCTTACCGCAGCACAACGCTTACCCACATAAGGGATTAGAGTGCATAGATATGGAATAGCCAAGATGGATATATGCACAATGTGTAGTAATCCATAACAGAAAGGCATGGCGAGGCGGAGGAAGAGGCACTCATGCAGGAGGAGAAGGGTAGACTGCCTCTTCGGGTCTCCTCCATTGTGGATGACTTGGGGCAAGCCACTATCAGATGCCTCGCTGTTTCATGTCACTTACAGAATGGGCTGAACTTCATCACCTCGGGGACAATCCACACTGAAAGACAGAGGGTCAGTGCTGGCCTTTAACCTCCTCTGCGACCTCTTGTGCTCCCCTCCTCCACTCCGTTCACACCAGCTTTTGGTAACTACGGCGTCTATTTCCCACTCCACTTGATGCTGTGAACGGAGCAAAGTGGCTACAGGCTAGCCACAGCCGGATTGCTGCAATACCTGGAACCATTCTTTAAATCCACAGAGAGTGCCAATCAGAAAGGGCGATGTGTCCAAGCTACCAGACAATCTGGGAATGCGCGTACACCAGTCATAATCTTCAGTGTGGTAACAGGGAAGGAGCATATGTGTCCTGAACATATGTGTCCTCCAGAATTCATCTGTTGACATCGAATGTCCAACAGGACAGTATTTGAAGGTGGATGCTTCGGGAGTGTGTTTGCAAAGAGAGTTAGGTGGCTGGTGTTTGGAACTAGCACTGTAATAGCGGGCACAATGCTATAATCCCACCACGGGAGGACACCAGGAGAAGTCAAAGATGCAAACTAGGGAGACAGACCTCCCCAGACACCAAGGGAACCAGTATTCCAATCTCTTGGGGCCCAGAAAGTTGAGAAATCAATATCTACTGTTCAGTCTCCACAGCTGTTGCATTCTGTCCAGCATACCCCCACCCCCAACTATATGGCAAAAGGAGGTGTCTTCAGGTTTGGAAGACTTGTCTGTCACAGGATGATGTCTGTCAGTCATAAGATGATGTCTCATCTTCCTCGAGAAATAAAAACTTTAGGAAAGGGGCCCATGAGGGCCCCCAGGCCTTCCCATGCAAGCCCAGCAAGGATGCTTCTGAGGGTTCACGCCTCTAGGGGGAGCTGGTCCTCAGCAGTGTGTCGTTCAGCTCCTGTAGTTCTCAGAGCCTCCACGCATTGGTGAGCTTACAGATGGGATGTTTTGTTCCTTATTTTAGAAACTCAGATGACAGGGGAAGGAACATCACTTAACATCAAGCTCCACCCGAGTGCATTTTGAAAGAAACCTGAACAGGTCTAGAGGCCAGCTAAAGCTCTTATCCCTTCAGCTCTGTTGTCAGTGAAAACAAGAAGACTTGGTAGGAAACACAAGAGAGCACTGCAAACTCGGTGCTTCTTCCTTTTTTTAGAGTAAGACATCAGTAGGTGTGGTTTCGCATCCTCCAAGCAAGATCAGCATGGTGGGCTCTAGAGGGAGAAGCAGTAAGAACCGAAGTGTAATTAACCATCAGAATTCATTAGTGGAGACTGTCAGGGTGCTTTGCTCATTCTGCACGTTTAAAATTAGCCTTAACTTCTCGACATAGAGATATGCCATTTCTCGAAGGTAAAGCAGTTGGAGTGTGCCCTACCCTACTCTGTCCACCAGACAGTTTCAGGTTCTGCCATATGAACTTTGTTCTCTCTAAAGCTCCGAGTGACCCAATTCTAGTCTTCAATTCTAGAGCGACCCATTCTAATCCAGTTTAAGTTTAGTTTTGTTTTTTGTTTTTTCAGAAAGAACGTAAAAAATAAGAATATTCTTAATAGTCATGGATTCATTCAGCCACTCAGTAATTTCACTCATTGGTTAATACACAATGGTTGCACCCTTGCTTCATGTCAGGGACTGTCATAGTTGCTGGGAATAGCCATGTGAACAAAGTAGACAGAAACCTATATTCTAGGCTAGAGCTTGGGCAGACAAACTTCTGTCATGGCTGGCTCGATGACAGGAGCTCTGAAGGGCTGCATGGCCTCTGTGGCTGCGACTCAACTCTGCTGTTGTAACACCAAGCCACAGAGACAGTGTACACAGCAGGGGCTGTGTGCCTGTGTCACGCTGGCCAGGTCACTTCATTTACACTGAGTAGGGGCAGGACTCATCTAGAAGCATCTCGTGGGCTGGGATGATGCTTCTAGATGAGCTACCCACCACACTCACTCGAGCCTTTTTCACTCTGCATACAAAGTATCCTTCAAGGGCCCATGTGTTGAAGGATTAGCTACATGGTAATGCTAATGGCAGGAGCTTCTCAGGAGAAGGGCTATTTTGGGAAGTCCTTAGGTCACTGCATTTGTCCCCTTGCAGAGCCTTGCTCCTCACAGATTTCCTCACCATCAGGTGAACACAGTTGGCCTCCCATGTGTTCTTGTGGTCTTTGCTATTGGCACCTAGAACCTCTACCTGAAGTCTAAACCAGTGGTTGGTCTCTGATCATGGACTAGAACCCCTAAAGCCTTGAGCCAAAGGCAGCCTTTCTTTTCACACATTGATTTTCTCAAGTACTGTGTCTTAATGGTGAAATGTGAACTCAGTCACCTGACTTAGAGGGAACATTTACACTCAATGGCGCGTCCACATCCTGCTGGCAGAGCACACTGATATTCTCCCAGTCTGGATACCTATGTGTCTATTAGCTGAGCATCCAAGATGGAGTTACCCATTAGTTAATAGAAGCTGGATGGGTGACTCCATCCAGCCTCTGCCCATCTTTGGAACACTACATTTTCAGGTACACTCCTCTAGTGCCAACTTGGGTAACAGTCTGTCCCTCTCTGAGGGACCTTTGGTCTTCTAAGCTAGATGTGCGTTAGGACCTTCGATCATTCAGGGCCTTGCTGGCCTCAGTACCCGTTCCAGCTTCTAGATCTAGTCTAGTGCCCATTTATCTAATTTGTTCATGGCAGTGAAGTGCCAAGACTCATCCCTGCGCTGAAGAGCTTCAGGAATTGTCATCCACGTGTCTGTAGTGTAGGCTAAGGTGCTTTACTTTAGGGAACTGGAGTGGCTCAAATGCCAACACCCTCCCCCTCCCCCCCCCAGATACCTGTATTTGAACACTTGGCCTTGGCACTGTTTGGGGTGGGGGATTTAGGTGGTGTTGCCTTGTTGGAGGAAGTCTTCCCTGGAGGTGGGCTTTTAGAGTTTAAGGGCTGGCTCTATTTCCAGTTGCTCTTTCCATTTTGTGCTTTCAGTTGGAGCCAGGAGCCCTTGGCTTCACATTCCTGTCGCCGTACCTCCTGTTCCTCCCTTGTGGACTCAAGTTCCTCTGGAAACATAAGCCAGAAGAAACTCTTTCTTCCTCAGGTTGGTACGATGTTTTTAGTGCAGCCACAGAAAAGTGACTGATAGAAGAAGCAAAGACAGACGTGTCCCATGTGGAGAGTTGTGTGGTCACAGAATATGATGGGAAAGGTAACCTGAAGTGCAGTAAGCTAGAGCCCTAATTAGATATTCTCTTTAAACCAATCCTAGAATTCATGTGAGAAAAGGAATATTCATACCTTGAATGTCTTGCTTTTCTCTCTAAATATTTGGTTTTGCCCTACCTATCCACACCAGAATGGGTGAACGGGGATCCAGAATGGCCATATCTAATGGCATCATCTCACCATAGAAAATTCTGCCTCATGAGTAGCCTGTGAATATTATGCATATTGAAGTTCAGGAGCCCACACATCTTATGGAATATAAACCAGTCTTGAGTTAAAAGCTCAGAGTGTTAGCAGCAGCGTGAAGTTATGGGCCAACCAGCACTCAAAGGACATACAAATGTCCTTAAAACCACACCAAACCAACCCCAGTGGTAGAGACCTGTAATATCAGTTACTGGGAAGGTTGAAGCAAAATGATTTAATCATAAGTTCAAGGTCTGCTTTCCTAGGGTGTACAACAAAGTCAAGTCCAACCTTGTCCAAGTGGTGAGACCCTGAGTCAAAATCCAAATAAAAGAAAATAGGTCAGTTGTAGAGTGTTTGATTAGTGTGTCCAAAACTCTTGGTTTAATACATAGAAGAGAAAGAGAGAAATAAATAGGAGAGAGAAAATTGAAACATAAAAATATTATATTGGAGTCACAGAAAAATCTATTTTAAATAAACCAAACATCAAATACTTTTTAATATTTTAAATTTACTATAGAAGATAGTGTGTGTGTGTGTGTGTGTGTGTGTGTGTGTGTGTGCGTGTGTGTGCACATGCATGCATGCCTTGCCTGTATATATATCTGTGCACCATGTGTGCTTCCTGTCCTTAAAGCTATGACATGGCATGGGATCCCCTGACACTGGAGTTAACAGGTGGTTGTGAGCCTCCACGTGGGTGCTGATAATTGAACCCAAGATGCTGGAGGAATAGCCAGTACTCTTAGTCATTAAGTAATAATATTATTAAAGCATATTAAAGAAAAAAGTCAAAGAAATAAGACATAGTGGAAAAATATTTTCGACATGTATGAACAGTCAAAGGGACTCCTCATGATATAGAGTGATATAATAGTTTATTAATTCACTGAAAAGTTTCTTATTATCTTTGTATCATGCATTGGGCTCCATTCCAGGCATTAGTCTGGACATTGTGGGCAAATAAAACTTGTGAATCCATTGTACGCACCCTGTGTTCTGGACTGTGTGGGAGGCAGAAGAGATGCTAAATAGAGAGACTCAAAAACCTCAATGGAAAAAAAAGCGTAAATTGGAAAATCCTGCAAGAATAGATATAAAAGATGATAATTTCTAGCTATTTCACAATTTCTATTTTAAGAGACTGTGTGCCTCAATTTCAGTCACCCTCACAACAGCCTTATGAGATGGTTATTAATTATCATCTTCTCTGTTAACGCCACAGAGGCTGATCTGTAGAGAAGTTGCATGTACTGCCTTAAATAGTGGAGCCAGTGAGCTGTAAAGCTAAGGTCTGAGCCCAGAGAATCAGTCTCCAGAACTTCAGGACATTATTTAATTAGCCACACTGTCCCTCAGTAGCCAGAAAGATATGAAAGATTTCATTCACAATCTTAACCGCAACTGAGACACCCAAACCTTGCTATTGCTACCTACAAAATGGGGTCGCGGTGAGAGTGAGCACAAAAGAAGAGGCTGGGAGGGATGTGAGAAGGGCTGGTAGGGGATTGTGGGAGGGACTTTATCATTATTAAGAACACATACTCCCCTTTCTCAGCCATCCTACAGCCTCATGGCCTCTCAGTTGCACTGTGGGAAGAGGCTGTGTCTCAGGACTGGCAATGTATACTGTTTTAATAGACAATAGTGGATAGTTAATTCAAATATATTTCATCCATTCCGATGATCGCGGTGTTGCTATTTTAAAAAGGGCCTAGACTTTTATTTTCTGGAATGAAAAGATCTTAATTTATTATGAAGTTAATAAAAGTGAGAAAGCAAAAACCAGGAGACAGTGGAACGGCATCCCACCCAGGTTAAGTATAATATACACTCAAGCAGAGATGCTGTGGATGAAATTCCTCAGTGCTGGGAGCCATGGCCTTAACCATGGTCTTTTGGAAATTTACTAGCTTACACATACAGCCCTGAGAGAGCTTGTGAAGTCTAACAGTAAGAATATTTGTGGGTGTGGAGGACACTGTGACTGCTGGTTCCAGAGACTGAAGGTCACTTGACCTTCGGAGAGCCCCCACGGCTCTTCCACCTCCTTGACACCTCATCTTGTTTATGCTTATATTGCCATCTCTGAAGTCAAGTTTTCAGAGCTTGATCAGACACCTGTCTTGCTCTCATTCTTCCTATCTCTTGTCCCACTTCAGTCTCTCTCCCCTGCCCTAGGTCCCTGATGAACACCCCTCGGGTCGGGGCACCTCAGTGCTCAAAGGCTGCTGGCTCCTTGCTGGCAGGTCCAGGCGAAAGGAGAGGGGTCCCAGTTCACTGGGGTCTCTCCAGGGCTGAGTGGGATGGTGAGGGTCAATGACCCAAAAGAAACACACCGAGCCAGGAGTCTTGTCGAAGCAGGAACTCAATTTTGTGGCATCAGCCTCTTGCTTATGTAAGTTGGGAACATAAGGAGGGGGATTTTTGGTGGGGTAAGATGACATAAGAGGTGGGGAAGGGTGACAGGGTATGGAGTGTCTGACAGGGCCAATGGCAAAGCTCTACCTCAGCCTTGGCAGGGCAGAGGCAGGGCCAAACAGGTCTTGCTGAGTCATCCCGATAAGTGACTGAGATCGGTCCCAAAACTGGCAGTGGTGGCTCACACCTTTAATCGCAGCACTTGGGAGGCAGAGGGAGGCGGATTTCTGAGTTCGAGGCCAGCCTGGTCTACAGAGTGAATTCCACAGAGAAACCCTATCTTGAGGGGAAAAAAAAAAAACTCAAGCCAGGCTCGGGTTTGTCTTTAAGGCTCAAGCCATAACCAAAATGGGGCCCCACAAAAGGCAACACAAGATACTGGCATCAGGCCCTCTGTGTGTTTTGAGAGAGACAATGCTGGAAGCCAGCAAATCAGTCCCTTTTAGACAGACATTCAATGTCCTGTCGGCTGTAACACTCCTCAGAGTCATCCAGACAGCCTGGTCCTCCACACTACCCCACAAAGTCCTTCTTAACGGAACTGAATGGATAAGCCACACACGATGGCCATTAGGCTTTTGATTTGGTGTGGTTTGGATTTGGTGAATATAAGTGTTTCGGTTTGCTTAGAGAGTGTCTGTTTCATATAATCTTTGGTTGTCCTTGAACTTGCCATTCTTCTGCCTTATCCTTGTGAAAGCAGGAGCACAGAAATGTAACATCAAACTTCCCATTAAAAATGTGAATACCGCCGGGCGGTGGTGGCGCACGCCTTTAATCCCAGCACTTGGGAGGCAGAGACAGGTGGATTTCTGAGTTCGAGGCCAGGCTGGTCTACAGAGCGAGTTCCAGGACAGCCAGGGCTACACAGAGAAACCCTGTCTCAAAAAAAAATCAAAAAAAAAAAAATGTGAATACCACTCTTCAAGCTCCAGGCCCCAATGCAGAACTGACCCATAGACTACGGTTTTGACAGCACCTACTTCACAGTGCCTGTGGAGTGAGGGGGCTACAGGGTGACTGTCTCCCTGAATATTGTCAGTGTGTGAACACGCAGGGAGAAAAATTTCACTTTTGAAATTCCTGTTGGGATGTATCTTTAAGCCAAGCACTCAGGAGATAGAGGCAGACGGATCTCGCTGTGGGTTGGAAAAAATTAGTATTGTATCTACAATTGCTCTAAATAGTAAAGTCTAGGTTTAAATAAATACCACATGGCCCCTTCCTTACCCTCCCATAGCCTGAGTCTAGTTATCCTCTGGGTGGTGGCATCAATGTGTTACCCACCTAAGGTAGAGTACCACAATCGCCTTCAGGAATAGGCCTGGGCCTTCCTCACTGCTGCCTTAGCTGAGTAGTCACATGACCAGTCCTGTCCTCTGGCTCTGAAGAGCCCTTCCCTTTGTGTGTGGATATCTCACAGGCACTAAGCATAGGCACTGAACACCCCCTCACCCCAAGGCAGCAGTCTCTGCTTGACCTACTTACTTGGAAGCATGTGGAGGAAAATCGTGTGCACACGTGGAATTTTATGGAAGGGCCATCTGATAATGATAAACAGGCAGCTGGAAAGAACATCATTTAAAAAAAAAAAAAGAAGAACAATCTGGCAGCAGCATTGGATTAGGGAAAAATGATTTTAGAATTAGACTTTGGGAAAAAAAAAACATGCTAGGAGACTCCCAAGACTGATGGATGAGCATGCTGTCTGTAGGGAGAGATGACAGAAAGCCATGCAGACTAATTTATTTCACCTGGACTGCATGTGGGCTGATGCAGAACACAGCAGGCTCCTAGGAACTCCAAGTTCAGGGCAAGTCCACGGAAGGAGATGAGGTGTGGTGCATGGTAGCTGCTATGGAAACCATGGTGAAGATGTGGCTACCTGGAAACCATGGTGAAGATGTGGCTACCTGGGGCATGAGGTCCTGCAGGTCTTCATTGTGAAGAACCATCACTGCTCTACACAGACTTGGGTTCTAGTTTTGTTGTGTGGGAGATTCAGACAAGGGAACAGCTTCCCTCTCTGTAAAAGGAAGAGATCAGGCTACAGCAGCAGCTCAAACATCATGCAAGTCTTCAACTTGGTATTGCAATTTTCCCATTTTCTAGTCAGACCTGAGAGCCTAGGAATTTCCTCTTAGTTGATTGTTAAGGGATGTCTGTTTGTCACTGAATCTTGGTACTATTCCATGGTATATCATGATGAAGCTTGATTTCTCACAATCTGCCCTCACCGAAACTGACCCAATCCGATAAAAGTGAGAATGTGCATGAGAAAGACCTTAATCTACCCATAAGGACTCGCTCCCTCTACCCCCACACAAACACCCAGAAAACAAGCATCTTAAAGTGTCAGAGAGGGAGTTCCTAGAATGGATTTGTTGAGTTGGGAAGGTCCCCCTATATGTAGGCAGTACCTTTCTCCGGGCCACCAGGGTCCTGGACTGAATAAGGAGAAAGCTAGCCCAGCATGAACATCTATCACATTGTGTCCTGATGGCGGTGGACGTGGCATGACATGCTGCCTGCTCCTGCCCATTTGTTCTTCTCTGCCTTAAGGGGCTCCTCAAACCATAAACCAAAACAACCCCTTCCTTCCATAAGTGGTTTCTTCTCAGGGGTTGTTTTACCTGCAGTGAGAAAAGTAGGTGAAGCAGAAAGCCACA
>NW_022196913.1:63944393-63947958 GCF_008632895.1 Mastomys coucha
AGAGAGAGAGAGAGAGAGAGAGAGAGAGAGAGAGAGAACACAGGATGGTGGCCAGCTTTAACCTCCAAGCCCAGAACGCCAAGGAAGGTCCTGAGAAGGTCTCTGCACAGTGGAAGCCTCATGACTCATGAGGTAAAGCGAAAGCCTTGATTTTACCTCTCTTAGACACAGGAGGCAAAATCAAAAAATTTAAAAAAATAATTAAAATCATGCTTTTAAGCATCTTGCAGAATGAAAATAAACAAACAAACCACAAACCAATACGAGGTGCGCTTCTGAGGTCAAACCTTCGGAGGTAGAAAGCCCGCCCATGGTCCCAGTATCTGCAGCAGGTACAGGGTCTCCCTGCCGCAGGTACAGGGTCTCCCCGCCGACAGCTCCAGGTGTGCAGAGCGACTTTGATTTTCCCTGGCTCCCCAACAACTTGCTTTTGTCTTGAGTTTTCTTTTCACTTAAGAGTTTAATCTAAAATATTCCGCATAGAATGCCACAGCCACTACGGAAAACAAGATGGCAGCTCCTCCAGGCTTTACAAATAGATGGGTGCGTGATCCAGAAAGCTCACACCATACCCGTCAAATGGCAAGGTATCGACAGTATCCAGATTCCTCCAGCTGGAAGCAGGAAGAGTGGAAGGGGAAGCTCATGATGAAGGGGCACAGAGGGTCATTCCAGCAAGTGGAAGGGCTCTGTGGTAGCAAACATGCCATAGGTCTGAGCCACCCCCACCTGTACATACTTACAAAGGCACATTTTTACTGAAAGCAATATGTTACCCTTTCTAAAAAAAATTAAGAGCAAGCATCGTTTTTTTAAAGTAAAAGTCTGATCTAAGTTATTCAGGAAAAATCCAGTCACCCCAGTATTTTTCTCAGGCTTTTGTGCCTTCATGTAGATGTGGAATGCCAGTGGGGACGCTGCAGAAAAAGGGTGTGCCTGCTTGACACTAAGCTATCTTGAAGAGACATCTGGTCTCTCTCCTGGCTCCCAGGCTCCTGAGGATCCCAACCCTAAGGTCCTGGCCAGTTTTTCCTCATGCCCTGCTCAGGTCAGCCAATCTCTATGATGGACAGTGGGTGGTTTCAATATGAGGTGCTGCCATATCTTCGAACATCCTTGTGCAAGTCGTGTTGTGTCATTCTTTGGTGTTAATCCTTAGTGTCGGTCTGTGGCCGTGGCAGCCTGAGCCTCTGAGAATACAATGGAGCTGAAGAGGGCCCATCAGCTAGCATGTCCCTGTACCCCTTCCTTCCGTGTTTGTTTAGATCCGCAAATTCTTAGGATGCATTAGAGTTTCCTACAGTGAACACAACTGGAACGCGTGGCACTACCCTGTAGCCTGGAAGCAATGGACTGTCCTCCAGCCAGGCATGCATGACCCTGTCTATGCTGCTGTCATAGATGAGCCCAGTGAAGCATCTTCAGAACCGCGGCTGTTGTGTGGCCCGTGACTGTATTCAGTTCACAACTGTGTGTGTTTAGATTTAGCGCACGGTACAGTTTTCCTACTTAGTCACCAGTGAGCATGCCCCACCGGTGGGACTGTGAGACATAACTGCTCTCAGCAGTCCTTGGCTGACTCTCTTCTGCACCCACTCTGAAGTCTGCTTAAAGAAGGCAATGTGTTTGTGTTTTTCTGACGACCGAGTTAAGCACCTTTCCGTGGATTTATTCGCCACTTGGCAGTCTTCCCCCGTGTCTGTTAAAACTTTCACCCTTCTTCCCTTTGATATCTTTACTGAGTAATGTAATTAATTACAAAGGCTTACACATATGCGTGTGAAATACATATGATGGATTAGGGACTATAGAAATCCATGTTTTACACACACGAATCTCTCATTGCTACATGAGCGAGCACGCTGGGCTTGGCCCCCTTGCTTCCTCAGCAGTACCTTTCATGGGGAGGAGTTACTGTTGCTCGGTGGTCCTGTTTTCCTGTGCATTTCCTTTTGTAGCGGCTGCTTCTGGCTGGCTGTATCCAGAAAGGCATTCAAAAGCTCCAACGCCTCAGTGTTCAGCTTCATCTGGAATCGATTTTTGTGTCTGGGGTGAAATAGAAGTCAAGAATCCTGTTTTTCCATGTGGATATTCTGTTGATCTAGCATTATTTATTGCAAAGGCCACTGTTTCCTAAGTGAACTGCAATACCACCACCATAAACCGCAGCCCCACATATGTGGCCTCTCTGTCTGCGTGGCTCTCACAGGGACTATGGTATCTTTTCTCCTGTGGCTACCACCCTGCAGCCCAAAACATTGGGCTTCTGACCCCTTGTCCACAACATCCTAAGTCTCCAAAGGCGATTGATTAGTGACCCCCAGAAGGAAGGTCACACCAGTGTTGACCAACAAGTCCTGCTTCAAAGGCTGGCTGATGTATGATGCTTAGAGAAAGCTCTACAGAAGCAGGTTATTAAATAAACCCGTCTCAAGACTCAGTCCCTTAATTAGAAGCCTGACATACTTAGAAACTAAACAAAAGCATTTTGAAAAAACATGTGATCTTTTTTTTTTTAAGAAAATTTATTGTTTGCTTGAGGAAAGTAAAAGCATGGATCTATGCCATTGTCTCAGTTTTCAGATATGAGGACTAGCTGAACACAGAGGACCATCTTCCCAGTGAAGGGAACCGTCCATGGGGGGGGATTGGCACCGGAGCAGGACTTGTCATGTCCTGAAGGCCAGTTGATTTTATAAGCAGTAGGGTTTTTTTTTTTTTAATTACTGAGAGAATCAAAGAGGAGATAAATAATTAATCAAATGACATCTTGACTAAGCCTATTTAAAAAAAAGTTAGTTGCACTATAAACTAAAACAAATATATGTGTGTATTTAGTGAAGATGTAATTATATACTTATTTATTATTATTTTTATGTTTGCATATAAATTCCTAAAAGTAGGTGGTGTGCTTTGGAAGTTCTCATTACTATAACTGTTCACTAATGTCTTAGTCCCTGTTCTTATTCTTGTACAAAACATCATGACCAAGAAGAAAATTGGGGAGGAAAGGGTTTATTCAGCTTACACTTCCACACTGCTGTTTATCACCAACGGAAGTCTGGACAGGAACTCACACTGGGCAGGAACCTGGAGGCAGGAGCTGAAGCAGAGGCCATGGAGGGGTGTTACTTACTGGCTTGCATCTCCTGGCTTGCTCAGCCTGCTTTCCTATAGAACCCAGGACTACCAGCCCAGGGATGGTACTACTTACAACGGGCACTCTCCCCCTTGATCACTAATTGAGAAAATGCCTTACAGCTGGATCTCATGGAGGCATTTCCTCAAGGGAGGCTCCTTTCTCTGTGATAACTCTAGCTTGTGTCAGTACAATTAGTGTGGTGGCTTGAATGGAAATGGCCCCCATAGGCTCATTGAAGGCGATGAAGATGTGGCTCTACTTGATAGGGATTAAGAGGTGTGGCCTCTTGGAGTAGGTGTGGCCTTCTTGGAAGAAGTATGTCACTGGGGTAGGCACTAGGGTTTCATATACTCAAGCCAGACCCAGAGACAGACACTCTCTCCCTCTCCCTCCCCCTCTCCCTCCCCCTCTCCCTCTCCCTCC
>NW_022196913.1:63947968-63962158 GCF_008632895.1 Mastomys coucha
TCTCCCTCTCTCTCTGCGCCCGCTGCCTGTAGATCCAGGTATAGGACTCTCAGCTATCTCTCCACCACCATGTCTGCCCATATGCTGCCATGCTTCCTATGATTATAGCAACAGACTATAATTCTGAACTGTAAGCCAGCACCAAATAATCGGTTTCTTGTGTAAGAGTGGCTGTGATCATGATGTCTCTTCACAGCAATAGAACAGTGACTAAGGCAACTAGCCAACTTAGACAATGTTTCTACCACTTGTTTTTATATTAGGCTTTGGGTTAAATTGCATTCAGTAGCATCAGCAGTATATAATTAAAAATTCTTGCTTTTAAATATATGATGTTTCACATCATGTGAAAAACCTCTCATCTTGAAGACACAGAACCTAACGTGTGTCGATCAATCTATTTGCTGATGAGGCTTTAGGCAGGCAGCGTAGGCACCACTTGCTTGGTCTTAAATAACTTGTCCCACTGTAGTTTAAACTGGACAAAATAAAAACATTGAAAAAAAGAAGCTATCTTTAAGGAGGAGCTCACACTCAGCAGGTAAAGGTTTTCATCCCTTAATGTTGTAATTATGTTAAAGTTTTTCTTAAAGTATGTTATTTATTATATCAACATGTAATAATGTAGCCATGTTTATTGTATACAGGGGGAAACACCTCGATTTGAATGCTAAATTCAAATGCATAATTAAAATGTTCATTGATACTGTGTCTCTTGTAATCCCCTCTATGCAAAGGAAGATTTGTCTTATTTGACAAAACTACATCTATCATTTTGTATACATTACAGCCTTAATAGAAAAAGATTGCATTTAGCATTTATGTATTAAGACTATTGTTGAAAATATCCATATAAATTAGTCCAAAAAGGATCTATATTATACATTCCCTGGAGACATCTTAACATAAAGCACTTTTAGGTACTCCTAATTTTTTTTAAGCCCTAACTATTGAGTAAATAAAATAAGAAAGAAATTTTAAGTAGAATTTCTGTGTTTGATTTCAAATTTTATAACCCAATGAAGCTTTTCTCTTATGAGTGAATGTTGTTTTATATAAGCAAATAACATTTTAAGGATTTATAAAACATTTAACAGACCTCAAAATGCCATTTAAATGGGTATTAAGAAGGTAAATGGATACTTTAGTTCCTCAGCCTGCTTAAAAGGCACTTTAACATATCCCTAAGCATTCACATTCACTTAGGCACACACACATGTTAAAGGATGTCAAGACTTAAAAACAAAATTAAAAAGACATAAAAATGATAAAATAGTCCCATCTCTGTCTTTGGAGGGAGTGGGGTTAGCTCTTGGGGAGCTTGTCAGGTTGCCTTTGTCTGTCTGTCTGTCTGTCAGTGTGTTACCATCTCTCCCTTGAAATGGTCCCATCAGGGTTGTTCAATATCAAGAGGGCAGTTGGCATCCATCAGCTGATTGGCACTGTGTGGCCTGGTGTCCCTGTGTCACTGATGATCTTTGTACCACCCTGAAATGAATCCGATATCAGATTTTATAATTTTTATCTCATCATTTTTATTTTGTCTCACAAAATACAAATATTAATTTAAAGTTTGCCACAGTTTAATATTCTATTTATTTCTGGTATTGAAATAAAATAGATTTTAAGCCATCAGCCTTGTTCATAGCTTGTCACCTCACTAAATCCTCGTTAATTTTAAAACTCAAAATTCCTTTGAGTTTTCTTTAAAGATTATCTCTTTAAATAATGAGAATTTTTTTTCTTTTCTAACCCTTTAAGGCTTTTACTTAATTTTCCTCCCTATCTCATTCTGTAACACATCCAGTCTTCACTGAATAAGTGGCTCTGAGTATCTCTGTTCCATTCTGAGTCTCAAAGGGGGAAGTCTTTGATATTTCACTGTTAAATATGGTGTTTACTGTAAAAGTCCAAGGAAATCTCTTTCACATTAAAAAACACTCCTCCATTTCTAGCTTGCCAGGCAGAGTTTTTCCATAGCTGGACTTTCTGTTTTATTCTTTTTAACAAATAAATGTTACAATGCTTTCCACTTCTGTTAGTGTGAGGAGTTACCCAGGCTCTCTGAACATTAAACCACTCACGCATCAATTGATTTGCAAGTGTTTCAAGATTTTTGTACAATGTTCATGAGGGAAATTGGCATGTAATATTCTTTCTCACAGTCTCCTTGCCAGGGTCTGGCATCAGAATGCAGCCTTCCTCCTCCGAGAACCAGCTTGGGTGCGCTCCATCTTTTCTCATCGAGGTCCACATTATTGCTTCCTCAAATGTTTGGGAAGATTCGATGGTAGAAGCATCTGGGCCCAAAGTTGTTTTTCTGGAAAGGAAGTGTTCGATTTATCTAAGAAATAAAATGTATTTAGAATTTTCTACTTCTTGGGTCAGATTTGGCAACTCGTGATTTTTGAGGAATTTGTCCATTGGCAGCCAAATCTTCACATTTCTTGGAGTAAGCCTGTGGTTAGGATGCTCGTGAGAGCATTTTAGCTTTGGCAGAACGTGTTCCAATGCCACTTTACTTATGTTGACAGGGTTTACTTTTACTTTCATCCCTGTTGCAGGCAGGTTGTCGATCTCCATCACCCGTTCTGAGAACCGTCGTTGGCTCTCACCGGACCTCGTTATTTATGCTGCATCATCATTTTTACAGCTGAGCCTTTGATTTCTGTGTTTTTTTTTTTTTGTTTCCCACCTCCTGTTTCTTCGTTACCCTTTGCCTGCTTTCTTGAATCGGAAGCTTGCAATCACGTGTTTTAGAACTTTGTGTATTTATTCTTCTCTTGGAAATTTTGGTGAAAATCCCACTCAACTGGAGAACAAAAATGTACACAGTTGCTTCTTGCCTCGTTTACTGTGCACAGCAACTGTGTCCCAACAGATAGTGTCCTGATGGGTTTTTTCTTCTTTTTTATTTCATTATCTACGTTTCTATTTTATCAGCTACAGGAGTTCCTGTTGTCTGTCTCTGTAAAATCAGCTCCACTTCCCTCCACACACAAATGTCTCCCTGCTGGCACTTATACATTTACAGTCTTGAATTTTCCAAGGAGATGGACATGTTTATCACTAGGAAGTAATTTGCTGTATACTTAGGAATGTTTCTTGACTAGATCCACTTTATCTGAGGTTAGTGGAGTTCAGTGTGCATCCTTCCAATTGGTGATTGAATATGTGTTTAGTTATAATCTCTATGTATTTTTGCAATCAGGCAGAATATGAATGCTTTTATAATTTTATTCCATCTGATAATCTGAGATTTTACTTAGTCCATCTTTATTTGTTGTAATTGTGAATGTATTGGATTTTAGAGCTACTAATTTATTTTTGAATTTTGTTCCTTCTTTTGGATTAAAAAAATATTTTTCCTCTAAAGCTGTTAGAGTGGTTTGCATTTTCTTTTTGTTTAAACTGTCATCCTATAGAGGAAACATAAATCACATTTTTTTTTTGTAGAGCTACAAGCTATTACATAATAGTATGAATTAATTTTGACTACTGAAAATTTACCTCTTTTTCTTTTAAAATATGACTATCAAGCATTTGACTCTAACTACATCACACAAGGACCACCACTTTGTCTTTATATGTAATGTTTTTATTTATTCCATGAGAATTCCACACAATATGCTTTGTTTTGCTTAGTTAATATTTGTGTATATTTTCTTTTTTTATTCTTTATTCCTTCCCTTGGGCATATTTTATTGTTCCCTGAAAGAAGCTCTCTTTAGTGTATTTTGCATCCACAAAAAAAAAAAAAATTACCTTAGTTTCTTTGCAAACGTCTGACTTCATTGTTTGATTTGCATTATAATTATGTGTCTTTGTGAAGTGTGGTGGGACTCTCATAGGCTTCGAATGTTTACTATGTCTTCCACCTCAAACACTCCTTAGAGTTTGTGGAGACAGTATTCACAGCCCTCCTCTAGCTCTGTCTGAAAGACACTTCCACCCCATGGAGAATTCCAGTCACAGTGCCACATTTTGTCATCTCAAAGATGTTCTTCTACTGCCACCTGGCTTCTATCATCTCCAGTGAGAGGTTCCTATTGACCTAACCACTTCTCCTCTGAGGAGCTTCCCATCGCCTGAATTACTTCAGGATTTGAATTTCAAGTTAGTCTAGTGCTATTCTTTGACAAACAGTAATGCCATTCCTCCCTTCTCCCCTCTCTCCCTCTTTCTCTCCCTCCCTCTACCCCTTCCTCCTTCCCTCCTTCCCTTCCTTCCTTCTTCCCTCTGCCTCCTCTTCTCTCTTCCTCTTCTTCCTCTCCCTCTCTTTGTCTCTAGTTTAGCTAGAATTCTGAGCTGACTCTGTTTCCCAAAGTGCATGCCCGCATCTATTCTGCCCTTAGGTACATTATGTTCTACAAATCACATATGTGGTTTTCAACCTATAGGTGTCCCAACTAATTCTCTTAAAAAGATCTAGTTAGGGACCACATCCAATGCCAAATATACCAATCTCAAGTCTTTTACATGAAATGGCATGTTGTATATATACTGTGTCCTCTCTCGAGTCCTGCTTCAGCAAAACAGCACGAGTCTCCGTCATGTGACGTAACCAGAAATTTCCATGTCGCTATGCTTAGCATATTATTTTCGTTTTTCAAGGTAGCTTTGGTCTCCTGTCATCCCTGTTTCTTCATGAAAGCGTTACATTATACTTCATGATTACTAGGGGCAATGGAATCCCCTGTGTTGGATCATCCAATCTGTGAGCAAGATAAACTATTTTAACTTTTTAGGCCTTTGTCTGTTCTTTCTTTCTTGTTTGAAACATTGTTTCTCTTTGTAGCCCTGGCTATGGTGGAGCAAACTCTGTAGATCAGGTGTCCTTTTAAACTCAGAGATCTGCTTGGGAGTGCTGGGACAGAAGGTGTGTGCCACTATAGCCAGCTTAGTTATGTCCTTTAATTGATTGTAATTTTAAGTATACATGTCATATAGGCACTGTGTTCTATGCACGCCTGTCAGTGTTTTAGACAGGGTTGCAAGCAGTGCTTATCTTCAGTTTGTATTCCATTTCTGCTCCCTTGTGGTTGTGTACTAACGTTAGGTCCTGATATATTTCCGACATGAGGAATCCTACCAACTGAGACGGCACGATTCTACTTCTCCCTTTCCTATTGTTATGGACTTGCTTTCCACGGCCATAAATGGCAGCCAGAGCTTCAGGACTTGGCCGGAGCGTGGTTCTTTGAGAAATGACAATTTTGCCTTGGAGCTGAGGTATTGAGCTTTTTAAAACTTTTAAATATGATGTTGGCTGATGGTTAATAGATGCTTTTAATTGAGAGAGTCCCAGTTTACTCCTGGTTTGCAGAGAGATATTTGTCAAGAATGAAAACAGTTTCAAGGCGGGAGAAGAAAATAAAAGGGAAATTAATGGGAAAGAAGTCCAAGTGCTCCCACTTGCACATGGTATGATTCTTTGCATAAGTAACCCCCCCAAGACATCATCAGAAACACTCTTACAGCTGCCCAACACCTTCAGAGAAGTGGCAGGATAGAGAATTAACAGCACAAGCCAGTGATCTTCCTATGTGCCAGTGTCCAACATTCTGAAAAAGAAATCAGGGACCCAGTACCACTCACGTCAGCTGCACACAGATAAGATACTTAAGAGTAGACCTAAGTAAGGAAATGAAAGACCTCATCCAAGTCAGGCTTTCTGTTGCCATTGGAAACACAACAACAAAAGCATTTAAGGAGGAAAGCGTTCCAATCATGGTCCATCACTGAGGGAAGGGCAGGAACTTCAGGGAGGAACTGAAGCAGATGCCACAGGGTAACCCAAGCTTGTTCTCCATGGCTTCCTCAGCCTATATACCCCAGGACCACTTGCCCCAAAGTGACACTTCTCACAAAGAGCTAAGCCTTTCCACATCAATCATTGATAAAGAAAATGTCCCAGAGACAAGCTGATGGAGACAATCCCTCAATTAAGATTCCCTCTGCCCAGACGGTTTATATAACATTGATCAAGGAACCTAAGCGGCACAGACCTCCACAATGAGAACTCAAAGGCACTTAAACAATGGACAAAGATGTCAGAAGATGGCAAGGCCTCTGTTCTCATCAACTGGAAGAATTAATGAATAGTGAAAATTAATTTCCAAAGAATTTGCAGAGATTTAATACAAGCCTGATCCAAATTTGATGGACATTCTTTACATATAGAGATTTTTAAAATAAAAAAAAAAATGTATGTGGAGTCAGAAAAGATCAAAGAGAGCAAAAGCAATCCTGGCCAAAAGGAATATGATGAGAGGTGTGAACATTTCTGATGCTGTTTTATATCACCAGAGCCACAGGAAGAACAGCATAGCCGCATGGTGCAGTCACACAAACAGGCATATAGTAGACGTGAAGACCCACATGTAAGTCCACACAACTACAGTGCCTGATGTTTGACAACAATGCCAAAAAATAGACATTAAAGAAAAGACAATATCTTCAATAAACAGTTCTGGAGAACCTAGCTATCAACATGTAGAAAAATGAAATTAAATCTCTATCTCCCACCTTGTACAAAACTCAACCCCAAAGGTGTGACCTCAGTGTAAGAGCAGATACCCTCAAATATTTAACTTAAGATGGCAGATCTTATAGACCGAGTATTTCTGTATTCTATTGATATGTGTTTTCAAGTGGTATGTGTGAGGGCACGGAGTTCAGGCAGGGACCCATTACATTTAGGGTAATTTTGAAAGTTGGAGCTTAATTCTCCATTTTTATCATTTGTCCAGTTTTAATCCTCTAAATTTCTCCCTTGCGTTTCTCTTTCCTACCTTCCTAAGTTTATTAAATATATCTCCCCACACTTATTCTTGATCTATGTGCAGCATTTTGTATATATCATTTGTATGCCTTTTCTAGTGACTGCTGTAGGTGTTACTGGATGCGTGTGGACCTTATAGAATCACTGGCTTGGTGCCTCATCATATGAAATAAAGAAAGGTAAAACCCTATTTTCCTTTAGCACCGTGTACCTTCTCCTACTTTAAAGTATAATTATTTTTGAGTTTTTCTCTGTAAACACTAAACACCATACCAGATGGTGTGTAAGTTTGCTTTGACTACCACATGTGAGCTAAGCAAATAATCAAAATAGACTATCACATCTCTCTATTCCTGACCATTCTTAGGTTCTTCTTTCTTTTCTGGGGCCCGGGTTCTCTGCTGAGAGCCTCCTGAGTCACTTTTAGGGGAATAATTAATGGTGAGTGCATTCCCTATTTCCCTGTGGCTGGGGTGCTTTCACTCATACTTTATTACTGGGGAATATTTTTACTAGATATATAGCTGTAAAATTAACCATTTCTTTTCATTCCCTCAGAGCTCTCAGGGTCTCAACCACCAACCAAAGACTGCACATGGAGGGGTCTGATTGTTCAGGCAGCATGTGTATAGTAGAGGATTGCAAATTCGATCATCAATAGGAGGAGAGGACCTCGGCCCTGTGAAGGTTCTGTGCCCCAGTGTAGGGGAATGCCAGGGCTGGAAGGTGGGAGAGGGCGGGGTGGCAGGCATGGGGAAGGGGGAGGCAACAGGGGTTTGTTTTTGTTTGTTTCTTTGTTTTTTGGAGAGAAAACTGGGAATGGAGAAATTTACATGTAAATAAAGAAAATATCTAAAAAAAAAAAAAACAAAAAACAAAAAACAAAAAAAAACTAGGCAACTTCTTATATGGTTTCAAGTGAGAACTTGGGTATCACTCATGTGTCTATTGCCCTGAGGGTCACGTGACAGTTCCCTCTGGCCGCTTTCAAGGTTTCCTCATATTATCTCTCCTTGCAAATATCTAATTTATAATGCATCCTTTGCATCTTGTTGCCTTTATTTTGTTTGTGGTCCAAATGACCACTTGACTCAATGACGTTTCATGAGACCTTTTTTAAAATTAATTAATTTATTTATTTTATGTGAGTACATAGCTGTCTTTAGACACACCAGAAGAAGGCATCAGATCCTATTACAGGTGGTTGTGAGCCACCATGTGGTTGCTGGGAATTGAACTCAGGACCTCTGGAAGAGCAGCCAGTGCTCTTAACCACTGAGCCATCTCTCCAACTGTATTATAGTTTTTAGTCTCATCCCAACAGAGGGAACTCTCCTGGGCTCTCGGCTTCTTTGAGGCCGTGTCCGCTCCACTCTATAGGAAACCAGTCTGGGGTAGGGTCCCCTTTTCTTCCCAGCTGCTTTGTTTTGATCTGTGATAACTTCCTTGAATTCCCTTTTATTTTATAACTTCTAAGTTTTTACTGAGATATACTTCCAAAAGTTCAAGAAGATCTATAATCATCGTAGGTGCGTGCTTGTGATTCTGTCTTTATAGTCTTTTGAGAGAGTTCACCGTTGACTTCATTTCTTTGGGGGCAGCCATTGATTACCTCCCATTATTTGTGTTGTGATTTCCCTCATTCTTGGTAGATCTATTTGCTTTTTTACTCCATCGCAGGTATTTGGTATGTATTTATCCACTCAGAGTCCCATTCCATCTTCATCCTGGGGGCAGGCACTACCTCTGTTAAGGTGTAACAGAAGTGGCTCCTGTCACCCCCAGCATCGAAAGTAGGACAGGGATTCCCCAAACACAGACTTACCCACGTGGGATTTCAGCTTTCCTGGACATGTTCTCAATGCATGGCCTTACTCCACCACCAGAGCGGGTCTCGGAGTTCTAAAATCATCTCCGTCTTTGGCTTCAGAGCTGTCAGGAAGAGAACTGGCAGAGAACTGATTCCTACTGTGTTGCTACCGGAAGGTTAGGGCAGAATCTAGCTTCCTGCCAACATGGAGTGGGAGAGCAAGTGGAGGCGCTCTGCTGCACTCACTCAGCCTTGAAGAGTCCAGGCTGTGCGGAGACTCTGGTCCTCACTGAACTGGGTCGGAAGGTGAGGGAGGCTAACGGTGCTGGCCACCAGCAGCCCACCACATTCTTCAGTCCAGTTGAGGTCAGATCCAGTGAAGGCTCCACTATCCCCAGGCTCCACATGTGGCTGTTGTTTGAGGTAGGATACAGATGCACCAACTCCCCTTGCTCATCTTCTCTGACTGCTTAAAGCAGAGAGATTCACCTCTAGATCCTGCTTCAAGAAGATCATGAAACTAAACAGCTCTTGCGGTCACGTGATGGCTGTGGGTGCAGGTGGAGGCTCAGCTCCCCCCACCCCCCGCCCCCCGCCACACACACACAAAATGCCACTGACGCTGCCCTGACCAAGGATTTGGGAGTTTTTACTCCCATTAGGCAGCAAGTCAGAGAGCGTTTGTGCACTTAGCAATTATCTCAACACTACTTCATTACAGGTGAGAGGATGGATAGTTAATTCTGTGTTCAGTCCTACAGACCCCGCAGAGGAATCAGAGCATACGGCCTCATTTGAATAGAGAGTGAGGATTTTACAAGGTAGATTCCCTACAAACCCCACTGGAACCCAGGAGAAAGTTTTATACGGGTTTCATGCGTGTTTTGCTAGAAAGCAGTGGGTGATGTCTAAGGATTTCTTCTTCCTTTGGCCAGGGAAAAGCAATTTACCTGTGCTTGCTGGTCTGGCTGTTGTAAGCCTCTTGGAGCCCCCCCTGCCAGGTAGATTTGGGAAATGATGACTGAGCCCCAGAGACAGAGCCCCAGAGACAGGCCACTTGTTTCTCAAATCTCAGGGATCAGAGATCTGCTCTCTTTTCAGCGTCTCAGACCAGCCTTCGCTGTACCGTGCCTTCATTCTTCAGCCAGGTTGTGGAGGGCCTATGAGAAATGGGCTAACATGTCAGAGAAGAACCAGGAATCTCAGGCCAAGAAGTTTCACCTCTTCATTTAGATAGACTCAACACACACCTACTTACCCACTGTTCCTGATCTTTATGGTTTGGAGGGTTTGTTGTTGGTTTTTGGTTTGTTTTGTTTTGTTTGTTTGTTTGTTTTTGGTTTGCTTTTTGTGGTTTGTTTTGTTTTGTTGTTTTGGTGTTTTTTTGGTATTTTTTTTTGTACCGTCTATTCCAACAGGGACTATATGCAACAGGTTTTTTTAAAAATAAATGAATTATATATATTTATAATATATTATAATACATATATAATATTATAATACATGTAATAATATTATATATAATATTATTGTATATCCCATATAACATATATAATATTATATGTAATATGTATAATAATATATATAAAATGTTACACATTCCATCAGAAATTTCTGGTTGCAGCATGATGTCACTGGCCATCCAACCATAAAGCTCTGTGTGCACAGACCATAGTAGCCCGTATGAATTTGCTCCATGACAGTGCTATCAGGTATCCAGTCACTTTATAGACTTCTCTATTGCTTTGTTTTAATTAATTTTGCTTTGGTTTCTAATAGGAATTTTGTTTTTACATGTGAATTTTGTTTTGGATACACACACACACACACAAGCACATAAATATACATATACTAACTAGTCTGGGCTGGCTTTGAACTTGCTGTGTCAGAGTCTGAATTTGTGTATCTGCGCCCTCCTGCCTATACTTCCCAAGTGCTGGAGTTACACGCAACCACTCCCACCCCCAGCTGACATTTCACTGTTTTTTGAAGAAACTTCGAAAAGTGATGGTGTTTAATAATCTTGGTACAAAATAGCAACCGTCCTTTTGTGTCAGTGTTCAAAGAAATGTTTTGGCAGCGTCTCCACTTCAGGACAGGACCCATATCTGTTGGGTTAACACTTTACTAAGCTGCTTGGAAGAGAAGATGAAGCACCATCGGAGTCTGTTGTTGCTATGTGTGGGTTGCTGCTGCATCTGAGGGGCGTGGCGGGGACCAATCAGCTTTCTCATTGTTCTGACTGGGAGACTATAAGCTGGGTCCAGAGCTTCACTCTTGGACAGTAAAGAGACATTGAATGAGGGTTGAGGGAAAACAGAAAATGAGAATGGAGAAGCTCATACCGGGAGAGTGATCAATGGGTGAAGACAAAATTAAGGATTTTCTCTCAGGACTTGAGCTTAGACTCCGAGTACTCTTCCCCAGTTTCCCACACAGTGCCCAGTAACCCTTCCTAGTTGAAGAGGCAGATGGCTCGGCGCCCTTTACTGGTTTGGGAGTGGATGGAAAGGGTCCCTCTGCTTCTGGTTCACGTTGGAGATCTAAGATTGAAGTTGCTGAACAGAGATTTGCAGAGTTCTGACACCATCGCTTTCTTCTCTCATTTTAGAAGCTTATCTTTTGCTCATTTTATTGGATTTCAATGACGGTGTGTAGCTTATCTGCTTCCACCTCAGTGGCTCTGAGCACAGCTGCTCTGTGTGCAGTTAAGATACAGCATTAACGCTGTAAGCCATAGTTAATATCAAGTAGACTTTGTTCTGTGCTGTGTGTGTCTGTCAGTATGTGTGTGTGTGTGTGTGTCTGTGTCTCTGTGTTTCTATGTCAATGTGTGTCTGTGTATCTGTCTGTGTGTTTGTGTCTGCCTGTGCGTCTGTCTGTGTGTTTGTGTCTGCCTGTGCGTCTATCTGTGTGTTTGTGTATGTGTGTCTATATGTCTGTGTCTTTGTGTCTTTGTCTTTGTGTGTCTGTGCCTCTGTGTCTTTGTGTTTGTGTGTGTCTGTATGTCTGTCTGTGTCTCTTTGTATGTATGTGTGTCTGCCTGTGTGTTTGTTTGTGTCTGTCTGTCTGTTTATACCTCTTTGTGTGTGTGTGTGTGTGTGTGTGTGTGTGTGTGTCAGTCTGTGTGCCAGAGCACACATGCAGAGACATAGGGCAGCTCTCTGGAGCTGGTTCTCTTCTTCCCTGTGCACTGCGCTCAGGTTGTCAGGCTTGGCCACCCTTAGCCACTGAGCCATCTCCCTGGCTCAGGGACATGATTTTGACTCTGCCTTCAGAGTGCACTGGCTGACTCCTACCCCTCTGATAGTCACTGTCTCCTCCTTCTTCCTTTCTCTTGCCCTTGACTGGGCAAGTGTTCCGCCTCTGAGCCACATCCGGGCTCAGCCCATGCAGCTATTTCTCTCGGGTGGTCTTTACCATCGTCTCCCCTCTGGTCTCTCTTCCTGTGGCTCCAGACAAACTGCAGTCTCTACACAGCATCCCAGGTAAGCCTGTTAAACCCAAGTCAGATCATGATCTAAGCCTCCACCCTAGCATGCTCTGCATAGATGGGTTTGTCCAACCATGGATGCAAGGTGCTGGGGAAGAAGAAGCACCCCGTTTGTAGGGACTCCTCTGTTATCCCTTAGCGATGACCACAGACTCTTTAAGAAAGGAAGGGTTTTTAGCTTGGCCCATGGTCTCACAGGTTTCTGCCCATCGTGGTAGAAGCAACTCAGTCCACCTTGGCAGGGGCATGATGCACGGAGTTAATCCTACTCGTTGCTAGTGAAAAAAGACATGAAAACCACACAATATCAGTTGCATTTATCATGGCTCCCAAAGTGTCTTTGAAGACTTATTCCTTATATACACCCACATCTTGATGTCAAAAATCTATAATTTGTCCCGGGTGTGAATCATGCCTTATTGTTGGTGCCTGCAGGTGGCAATGCAGATTCACACACACACACACACACACACACACACACACACACTCACGCACGCACACACACGCACACACATGCACACACACATACACATGCACACATACACGCAAGCGCACACACACACACACACTCACAGTGTCTTCCAGAGCCATTAAGAACAAGACCCTGTCTTCGATATCTGACACGGGATAAACAGAGTAAAGATTGCAAGTTGGAGACCTTAGCTTCACTGATCCTACATCCAGGCTCAGCCCTTGAAGCCAGGCCCAGCTGCCTTCATAGTTACAGAGCCATGAGGCAGCACTCTATGGTGATCCCTCTCCTACTGGCTACACACAGTCTGCTGCCCACGTCCTCTGGCTCAGTAACAACCATTGTAGTAATGAAAGGAAGTTCCTGTCATTGACTGTGTCTGCTCTGTTGACTCCTCTGGGTCCCCTGACTCCTGCATCCAAGCCTGGCTTTTCTCCTGCAGAGAGGTCGCTTGGAAATGGCGACTCTCAGGAGCTAGAACTCAGGGTCAGAGTCAAGGGTGTCCTACTTGCTGCTGCCCCACTCAGATACTTTGTATCCACCAGTGTCTCTGGCACGGGCTCCTGGGAGCCTTAGCCTCCACACGGGCTGCTCTTCCTGGTTCTAGGAATCTCTTTGTTGGCTTGTCAACAACCACTTTTCAGAAGCCCAACTGGGTGTTTGGGTGTTGCGAACAACCTAAACTCTTTCTGTGGCCTCTTCTGAAGTTAAGCTGATGGCTTTCCTTCCAGAGTGTCCCGGGTGGGGATCCGCAGTAGCTCTACCTCACTGCTAGTTCCGTGGAGGGAGAAGTGTGGCCAGAATGTGAGTCAATCCTCACTTCTTTTCATCAACAAAGAATTCTTTTGAGTTTCAACTCAGCCATAATAGTGCATAGCTGGTGTGGTAAATTACATTCCCTCACGGAGTTCTAAGTCTGAGGATGAGGGCCAGTGGGTCACAGGAAAGTGACATTGGGCTAAATCCTGCTGGGGGCGAGGAAGGGGCCACTTGCTCACTTTGACTGTTTAAGGAAAGACAGAGCGAATGGAAAGAGGAAACTTTCCTGCATCAGAAAGACGCCTCGAGTCTGTATGAAATAAACCATTTTCTTTTTAATCATAAGGGAATAATTTTTCCCTCTTAACCATCAGTGTTGCCGCTTTGAAGTCAAAGCCTGCACAAGAGCAATTTGCACAGAATTATACTCTAGGAAAGCGGCTAATCACTCGCAGGGCTGGCGTGTTCCTAATGCAGAAGGGCCTTGTTGCCTGCGGTGGATCATATGCTGAAGAAAACGTTACAAAATAACTGAATAGAAGACTACTATGAATTTAGGCAGAAGCATGAGCCAGCTTTTCTGCCCCTGCTGCTCTTATGAGCAGGCTTGGGTGTATAGGAGAATGCTTTTACAGTTGGGGCCCTTTGGCTGAAAGAAGAACCCTTCCATTTATGGGATGTGTCTGGTGCGGTATCAGCAATGTCCTGTCAGGTGTACTAAGACATAAGCTGAAGACCAGAACATGTTTGTTGGTGGTGGTGGTGGTGGTGTTTGGTTTCTTTTGGGTTTTTGTTTTGTTTTGATTTTGTTTTTGTTTTTGTTTGTTTTTGTTGTTGTTGTTGGATTTGTTTTGTTTTTACTTTTTTTTTTT
>NW_022196913.1:63962268-64002164 GCF_008632895.1 Mastomys coucha
AGAAAGAAAGAAAAGAAAAGAAAAAGAAAGAAAAAAAAATGAAACCAGAGATGGGACTGGCTTTGATTTAATTAAATCAAAGATCTTTTGTTGACAGTCTGCAGGGTCCATAACGCTGTATGGTGTGCACACATATGAACGAAGAGATTAAATTCATCATCATGATTAGCAACGCAGATAAAAATCCAGAAGAGAAAAATTTGACCATCAAAATGAGACAAATTATATAAACACCCAAAATACATTCCATCCGCAGTCTGCGAATGAAGGGTCAGCTTGTTGGACTTTTCCAGGAAGAGTTTCCTTTAAGGTGTTGCGAACGGTGCAACAGCAAGGAGCGCGTGCTCAAAAGAAGGCCAGCGGCAACGGCACTGTGCGTTGCCCCTCAGTGCCTCTGTATCCTCGAGGGTTTCCTCAAACCCCACTAACTAAGACTAGAAGGCACCATGGTGTAGGTCAAAGGAGATTATCCACAGGTTGCGTGTGGATCCAAAGACATGGAGTCCCCATGTGTGGCTGTTGGGGCCGTCTCTCAGATTGCTCACTTTCTGGATGGCCTGGATACCTTGTGTTTCAGGATGTAACTGCCTCATGGACCACAGAGGACAGGCATGAGAGATACGCTATCCACAATGAAACCTTTAAAACACTGAATGAAGAAATGGACGAAGACACAAGAGGACGAGAAGTCGGCCAAGCACACGGACCACATTGTGAAAATGGCAATTTTACTCAAAGGAATCTACAGGTTCAATGGCACCCACATCAGAATCCCAATGCAGTTTTTTCATAGAAACAGAAACCATGACTTTAAAGTTCATATTGAAGCTCAAAACACCCCCAGAGAGCTAAAGCAGCCCTGACCAGTAAAAGCATGGCTGGAGGTATATATTTCAATCAATTATTTTGGAAATTATTTGAAGAGAGCAAGAGAAAGGATGGGCCCTGTATCCAAGGTTCCACAAAGCTGAGACCTGCATCTGGGTGTCTGCAGTGCCACTTTAGACAGCCAGTGGAGTAGGGCTGAAGTAGGCCAGGCCAGGCCAAGTGTGTGTTGGAACAGAGGGAGGTGGAGAGGCCAGCGGCCTTCCACTGGCATCTTCAGAAGTCTTACATGTTCATGACATCATCCCTTCCCGGGGCATATTCTAAGACAAAGACACCGGTTGTCTTTTCATACAGGCAGGACTCACCCTGAGTCCCAGCCACTGTGCAGACCAAGGCTGTCTGTCCCAGCTTCAGGGAGCAGTTCTGCAGCACCACCTCCCCGCCCCCGCCGTGTCAGAGCTGAGCTCTCTGTCCAGAGCGTCTTTTAAGTGTGGCTTCTCTTCTTGACTCCCACATGGCCCAGCACTTGGAAACCTTCAGCAGGTCACCGAGAAGAATGGCCTGCTAAGCATGTGGCTACAATAATTCACTAACATACACTTCATACATTCATAACGTTCACTAATATACACTTCCTCAAGACCTGTGATTTGGGAGTTCGAAGCTTTAAAACTTCACAGTTTTTCGGTCTCAGAGGGCTGGATTCAGGGCCTAAGATCATTACCAACTCTCAGAAAATGTGTATTTACAGGCCACATTTCAAGTTCCAATGCCCTAAGGGACGTAAGAGGGAGTTGATCCCATCCCCTGGAGTAAGAGTGAGATGGGCCATCTTGATTTATAAAAGGAAAATGTCCAATTATTGAAGGGAAAAAAATGGCATTTGTTAACTCACAGAGTGGAAGCTTTTATTCAGGACCAGGAAATCAGGCAGGAAAAACGGTAGGGGAAGTTTGAGTTCCTAGAGAGGAAGGATGGGGGATTGCCGCCATACACCGTGGGTCTTCTGGTTCAGTCTTCACATGGTATATTTGAACAAATACCTGTATGCACATAGCCAAGGGTTTCCTGGATGCTTTCTCAGTCTTTCTATTGTGTGATGACAAAGGTCCTCTTTCTGGCCAAGCATCCATCCAGCTGCTGACCCTCCTTCGAGCCCGATATCCAGGATATCAGAGCACTCTGGATAGCAGACTGGGCTCATCACCCGGCACAGGATTGCAATTACCCTTGGTGCTAAGAGTCCTAGCAGGTCTGTTTAGCAAGAATCTTTCCTAGTCCCAGTATTTCCATTTAGTAACATTGTATTCTTTGATCCCGCCCCTTGTAAGCCCCTTTCTGCGCCCTGGTGGCACTGAGCCCCATCTCTCTCCCTCACTGCAAACCCTTTAGTTAGTGTTCCCTGTGCATGCCTTCATGGTCTTGTACACATACCTTCCACTCTACACTTTCACAAACGGTGTTGTGGGGTTTCTTCAAACAATGTGCAGTTTTCTACAAGCTATGAAATGCACCCCATCCTACCTCCACACCAGGGGATGGACTAATGCTCTCCTGCTCTGCCCCTTAGAATCTTGACTCAGCATATGCCTTATAAACTAACATTGCTTGGGAGCAGGTTGCAGAATCTTTGGCCCTACCCCCCATATTCTGAATCAGAAGCTGCATTGTATAAGATACATGGGTGTTTCGCAGGCATGCTGCAATCTGAGAAGCCTGCCCTGGGAAATGACTCCAGTGTGTGGAGAGCCACCAAGAAGAGAGTAATCGTGAGTCTGTTTCTGTGAGGTGTTCCTCGTTCCTTCTCATGTGCTTGTAGAGTTATTTCTGTTGGGAGTGGAGGGGGACACATGTGGGTGTGTGCACCAATGGGCCTGTGGAGGTCAGAGGTCATGTCCACTGGCAATGCTCAGGAAACTTCTCTGTTTTGTTTAGACGGAGTCTCTCATTGGCCCAGAATGTTACCAAGCGGATTGTGGTTAGCTGGCCAGTGAGCATCTAGAGATCCCCCGTCTCTGCCTCCCATCTTATCATTCCATGGATTAGGAGTGTCTACCAAACTGGCTTGTCGCAGCATTCTGGCGATCCAAACTCGGGTCTTGACACTTGCGTGGAAGCACTCTAGAGAGTGAACTAACTCACTAATTTGCACTAATATTTGCATCTTAGAATATAACTACACAAGCAAATTGCATAGGCTCTGTATTGTTCCAGACCCTTTGGTTTAAGCATATATTTTTGAGGACTTTCCTATGTTGTCACATCACAGGCATCAAATATTCACTAGATGGCTGCATATCCATCCTCCAAAGAGTCACGCAGCTCATTTAATTTTTTTTCTACTGATGGAGTGTAGCATCATACCTCCTCCTCCTCCTCCTCCTCCTCCTCATCCTCAATATGGTGATTAAGATGACAATGAAGATGTTTGGGTAGATAAATCTCAGGAAAAGAAATTCCTTGAATGGGGTCTGCATTTAAATCTTTAGCCTCCAAACTCACCCTCCAGGCTGTGACAACTGGTGATGCCCTCGACAGTGGCTGAGAATATTCATTCTCCTGTTCTCCCCTGTGTTCTGTAAAATGTGCCTAACTGGTGGCCAGAGACACCACTGGTTGTTTATGTAATTGGTCTATCCTCTGTTAGGAATGGGGCTTCGTAATGTGTTTATCGACACTTTTTAATCCTGTGAGCGGCTTGTTTAGTCCGGTGCCTCTGTCCCAATGAATCACTTGTCTTTCTCCGACGGCTCCGTAGGTCAGTGGTCTTTGCCAGGTGTGTTTACCTTAGCACAAAACAGTAGTTTAGAGGCTCGAGAGTTGGCCCAGTGGTTTGGGGCACTAGCTAGATCCCCAGCACCTACGTGGCAGTTCAAACCATCTGTAACTCCAGTTCCAAGGAATCTGACGCCTTCTGCTGGTGCAGAGTCATATGATGCAGACCCACACACTTAATTATAGGAGTATCCTCGAATGATAGCCTCATAGTTTGAGGAAGTTCTGACTGGACTGCGCTTCCCATACACTTCCCTTCACTTGGTGACAGGAAAAGAGTTATAAATGAGAGGATCGGCAGCATTCAACCCTGCCCAGCACAAAAGGCATCTAGATCTGGCAGTGAGAACTCACCACAAACACGACAGCCATTAATGTCCATGGATTCATTTATCAAGGTCTGAGAACATCTTCCCTTTCAGTGATGCCAAATGCTTCCTACAGGGAACAGATTCCACGCCCACGCAGAGACAGGAGGATGGTGCCTTCTCTACTCTGGTCTCTATTTTAACGACAATTAAGACAGTTTATAGAGATGTGTAAAATAAATCAGAATCCAAAGGGAGACAATTGACAGAAAGTAAGGGGAAATGGAATGTTCTGAAATGAGCGCCGAAAGGCTTGGCACACAGCTAGAGAAGTCACTCACAAATGTAGTCTGAGTGTCCTCCTGTGAATCAGGGAACCATGACGAGATCAAGATTCTCATTTATCCCTACAACCAAAGAATGCCAGTGATATACATCAAGCCCAACCCTGACAGCATGATGCTCTACGGATTGAGACGACTGCATCTCCAGAGAAAACAGACAGGGGGCTTGTACTGAGGTTGTCCTTCCACACCAGACAAATTTGGAATGAAAAAGTGGACATAATACTTTCTAAAGTAAGGGGCATTTTAAAGAATCTACCCATACAGGCACGCTTGAAAAGTATACGCCAAAATGTTGCAGTGATAAGGAAAGCACTCACAATTCAGTGCAGACTGGCATGCATCATTTAAGCAGAATATTATGCACGAGTACGAGCGTGGGAGAGGGAGGATGAGGGGAAAGAGAGTGGACAATCCTCGGGAGAAGATTACTCCCAGCGCTGTTGTCTGTACGTGCATGGAGAATTTGAATCTGTTCTCAGAGATGATCCTGCAGCTCTCAGGTGCATCACTGCTATTCATACAGGAGTGCTGATGGGAATGCACCCAATTGGCATGGATGAGCGACGTGAGGGCATGAGACATCACATGCCACGGTTGGCAAAGCCAGCTTGAACACAGGGAGAAAAAGGGAGACTGTTTCTTCTTTTAATGGGAGGTAATTTTGAATTCCTTTCTCTCTCATTCATGATAAAGGCACATGAGTGATTGATTGGTCAGCTCCTGTCACCTGACCATGGGCTACTCTTGGAAGATTAGACCAGCTAGACAGTCATGGGCGGTGAATGAGGAAGTCACGCCATGTTCTTTCTCTTTTCTATCTCTGGGACCCAGCCATAAGCTTTTCATGTCTATCAGGCAAGCTCAAAGCTACTGGGGTGCTGTGAGGACCAGGGTACTGTGCTAGGACAAGCTCAAAGCTAGGCCTTACAGTGACCTGCCTGGTCCTAATAAGATACAATAAACGAGAAACAGGTGCAGCCTTAGACTTCAGGCTCTTTCTGTATCTCATCACGGTTCCCTGATTCATGGGTGGACACTCAGACTACATTTGTGAGTGACTTCTTTAGCTGTGTGCCAAGCCTTTCGGCTCTCATTTCAGGACATTCCATTTTCCCTTACTTTCTGTCAATTGTCTCCCTTTGGATTCTGATTTATTTTACACATCTCTATAAACTGTTTTAATTGTCTGAAATAGGGACCAGAGTAGAGAAGGCACCATCCTCCTGTCTCTGTGTGGGCGTGGAATCTGTTCCCTGTAGGAAGTATTTGGCATCACTGAAAGGGAAGATGCCCTCAGACCCTGACAAATGAACCCATGAATGTTAGTGCCAGCCATGTTGTGAGCTCTCCCAGACAGCTCTGGATGCCTTGTGCACTGGGCAGGGCTGAGTGCTGCTGGTCCCCTCATTTGTACCTCCTTTACTGTCACCAAGTGAAAGAAATGTCCTGCAAGTGAAGAACCTTCAGTTTCTTGGAAGGAATAAAGGTCTAGCTCAGTTCCCAGAGTGACGTCCCCAGAACAGGAGGCTCGATGTCACCTGAACACCAGGGAAAGGTACAATTCTCAGACCCACTGTGCCACTGTACCACTGTGCCACTGTGCCACTGTGAACTTGGGTGCTGACGCCCGATTTTCAATCAAGCATCCCATGATCGTGAGTCTGTTCAAGCCTGACAACCTATGCACTGAACCAGAGACGGGGAGAACATTTTCCCATGAACCACACTTTACTTGCTCTACGTTTTTATTGAGGTGGGAACAGCTGTCTTTTATTTATAGATTTACCTCTTATTTATAGACTGTCATCACACAGATTTATCTGCTTCTCAGGCAAATTCCACGGCAAGGTTCACAGAAGCATGATTTGGAGCATCGAGGCCCTCTTGGCCATGATAACTAATGGGAGCCTGATTTTACTTCAATTTTCCCCAAATTTGTAAATCATCCATCTCTAAAACAGCCAAGTGAGATATTTATAGTGTAAGGAAACTAGCCACAGAACAGATTTCTAAAATCTGCAGTTTGCATCAGCACGCAGTAGAAAGGGGGAAAAAAATAAAGCCTCATATGTTGCCAGAGAAAGAAAGAAGACATGTAAAGAAAGGGCAGATAACATCTGAAAATGAGATGCTTGAGGTAGTCAAGCTTGGAAATACAGACACCCAGACTGCCTGTTCACATCAAAATGGTAGCAATGGCTGTTGGCCAGCAGCGGCTGAAGGAAGCGTTTAGATATATGTATTCCCTACCGATGTGGGAGGGAAACACGGTGATGGGATTCCCACCCCATCACCTCTAATGGGACTCTTTTTATATTTGATATTCGGGAGTTTGGCTCATGAATGAATCTTCAGTGTTACAGCCAGTGCACAGAACACAGCTGTGACAAGCATCCATCTCCGTGGTGCAGGCCAACAAGGAGCCACTTGATTGCATTTACAACCAAGGAGAGGGCGTGGTGTTGAGTCCAGAAGCCACCTAGAAGAAAGCCAGACTCCGGACTGTTTGCTTGTGATTTATTTCTACTGTGCAGTTCCCAGTGCTATTAAAATAATGTCAAGGACATAATGATGGCTCTAATAAGATGTCAATAGTGGTCCTGATGATAGGCTGGTGCCTGAAGTAATGAGACTTCGGGGGGGGGGGGGAAGCACATCATGTGTTCTTGTGCACCGTTAAAGTGACTTCGGGCAGATGGAGACTTCACTAAGACTTCCCTCAGATGTGCCAGACAGTTGCTCTTGGGCTGAAAGCTCTCCAGTTAGCGGAATCAGAAACTCCCACACCTGAGGAAAGATGAGAGCGCCCATCAGATCTGACTTGCAAGCAGGTTACCACCAGTGCTCACTCACCATTAACAAGGTGGTTACCCAGATGGGAAGCAGGGCTCTGAGTGGATACCGAGCAGACAGTCATAAAGGACAAAGTACTCGACAACTCTACTCCATTCCTAACTAAATCCCCAAGCGGGCCTCTTTCCATTCCATTACCAGGTTTTTCCTGGTACTGCCTACATGTAATTATGTCCTTAAAAGTCACTTAGGAGACCTAAACTACAGGTCTGTGTGGGGACCTCTTTAGTGTGAGTACCCATTGCTTTCTATTCCTTTGCCCAGAGCTATGAAAAAAAAAAAAAAAAAAACTAATTGAAGTTTTAAAGCTATCTCAAAATGCACCCTTCTCTAGGTCATTTGTTTCTCTTTGCTGGGAACTTGCAGTTGAGTGACAACGTTCCACCACTCAGCATACGTATGTCTGAAACAGCCGAGAACCTCCCAGCAGCGTGGGTTGCAGACCTCTGGATACATTTACCGAGTGCGAGTTCACTCTACCGGTTCCCTCGTCAGCTATGAAAGGAGAAAATTCTCCCTGTTCCTTCCAAACAGTGGGAACTGTTTGTACTTAGTTATTGTCTTCTCTTCCTTAAGTAAATAACACATCGAAGTAAACCATAGAGGACACTGGGCCCCCAAAAAGTCAGAAGGATCGGAAAGGAAAAGCTTGCAAGATTGAAAACTGAATTTGCTGTTACCTTTTTTATAGCACCCTCGGGTGCTCCCTTAACCACCACCACCTTGGCCCAGGGTGTTCTCAAAAGGTTAAGAGACATATGCATGCAAGTTCCGATATCTGGCAGATAATAGGACTCCGGCTTCAACGAGATTTTAGGGGATAAATTCCATCCACTTTCCAAGTGGATTTAGGAGAGGCCTGCGACCATTCCTGGAGCTTGGAGGGTGACGTGGAAGATGAGATTATTTTTTACACTGACTTACAAAGCTGGTTTTGTGCCCCTTCCATCTTTAATTAGTAAGCTGTCAACTTTCCAGAGATACACGAGGGCATTTTGTAGGCCAGAGGGAGGGAAGACATAGAAAGCCCCAGGAGTAATTGTGAGGCAGGCCATCTGAGGGGAAATTGCTCTAATCCTGGTGACGAGATGGGTTGCCTCAGCTTGTCAGGATCGCTAAGGACCAGGCTCCTGAAATCATTGTAACTGACTCTCTGAGGACACAGGGCCCCAAAGCTGGGGTGCTAGCGCGTGGGGCATTGTGGGAGCTGGTCACTCAGACTCTAGGAACAACTTACCACCACAACCACAACCACAACAACAACTACCATCACAACAACAACCACCACAACAACCACAACAACAACAACCACAACAACCACAACAACTACTACCACCACAACAACAACCACAACAACAACCACCAACAACAACTACCACAACAACCACCACCACAACAACAACCACAACAACAACCACAACCACCACCACCACAACAACAACAACAACCACAACAACCACTACCACAACAACAACCACAACAACCACCACCACCACAACAACCACTACCACAACAACAACCACAACCACCACCACCACCACAACAACAACAACCACAACAACCACTACCACAACAACAACCACAACAACCACCACCACCACAACAACTACAACAACCACCACAACAACACAACAACCACCACCACAACAACAACACAACAACAACCACCACAACAACAACCACCACAACCACAACCATCACCACAACAACAACCACAACTACAACCACAACCACCACAACAACAACCATCACCACAACAACAACCACAACTACAACCACAACCACCACAACAACAACCATCACCACAACAACAACCACAACAGCCACAAACACAAAAACCACAACAACCACCACCACCACCACAACAACAACCACCACCACCACCACCACCACAACAACAACTACTACTACTACAAAAATAAATGTGGATCTTGCCCAGTAGAAATGTAGGCAGAATTTGCTGTATTTGATTTTCTAAGAAAAGTTGAGAATTCTTATTTTTACATGCACTCTCTAACAGGAACAGTCAATCCTCACCCCAAACCCCTGAGCTCCGCTGTAATTCTCAGCTGCATTGCAGTCAGACTTAAGGATGTATAACCATTCTGTGCAGTGGACTATATGACCCACAAATCCAAGAGAGTTGTGTGAGACAAGCCAGCAGCGTATTAAAGATGTCCTCCCTCTCTAGTATGACCTGGCCGTGGTGGACGCTCCAGCCACCTGTCTTCATTTCTCTCCAGCACACGCCTTTGGATGGCGTGTGTAACGTGTTTTCCTTTTTGAAATTCAAAGTTGCCTTTATGACGTGTGGCAAAGCTCAAGAGTGGACCTCTAGGCTTTTTTAACACCACGCTTTAGACATCAACAGGAATGCTCAGAATTAAGGCTTATTTTCCATCTGTGTTATTGCTGTGCACGGCCCTATGACGGGTTTTGATACCTGGATGTGACAGTAAGCTGTGTCTGTCATCCTAAAGGTCTAGCCTTGCACTCTGGCTTGTTAACTCTGCCAGCATCCTTGTCTCCCCCCGTCCTTTATCCTGTCCCTGCCAGGAGACATTGTGAAGAACTGTATTAGAATGCACAGATGAGAAGGGGGCCGTGGTGCTGCCCTCTTGACCTCTGATCTCATTGCATACAGTATCAGTCTTAGATTGCCCTTACTCAGCCAGAGAGCAAGCTTCTGATCTGCATAAGCTACACTTGGGTCTTAAAGCCACTGAGGTGTACTGAAGACAATCCAGCCACACAATGTTAAACTGACAGCTGGAACTTCTATATAACTTCTTAGAAGGCGGAGCCGATGCAACACGAGGTACATAGCCTTTAAATCAGATGGGACAAACACTAGATTTTGTCTGTCCACTTTCTAGCTGTTTTCCGTTAAGGATTCTGGGCTTAGTCATCTTCACTCAAAAATTAAGAATGATACATTCCTGGGTTGTTTAAAGTTGGACAAATCAATGTGTGTGATGCCCTTATCACCCAGAAGTCACAGACTCTAAGCAAGTAGGAGCAGAAGCAGGAGCCACTCCCATCTGGGAGTGGCTTCATCTGCACATGTTGCATCTATAGCCTGGGTGACTCGGTACCCCTGACGTAGCTATGGGAAGACAAGAAGTAGCCAGGCCTTGTGAGGAGTAACCACATCCAGTTGCTCATGACCCGGGCCCTGCACCACCATGTGGACTGGAGTATCATCTCATGGTTGATGAGCAACTGACTATGCTGTGCTGCTCTCATTGAAATATTCTCTCCACCCACCCCATCTCCCATTCTGGGCTGCAGGTGTTGACAGGCTAAGAGGTTCCCTCTGAAGAAAGATGCGCTGTATGTAGATTTCCTGAGGCCCAGCTGGTGCTAGCAGACTTAAGAATGAGCCAAATGACAAAGTCTACTGGAAACCCTGAATCCAGCTGCATGCCCAGATGTGCACATCACCCTGATGCCAAGCCATTCCAAGGGCTTGAGCAACATGTAGTTCCAGGCTTGCTTTTCTGCGGCCAAAGCTTGGGATGCCACTCTAGAAGTTAGCAGCTGAGCAACGGGTATGGGAGTTCATTATGAACTGAAATTCCTCCTTTGAGGACCCCCTCCTGGACAGTGGCATCTCTACAATGTCCTACCTGCTGCAGGAAATGGCTAACGCACTCAGCCTGGGGGTGTGACAGACTAGCAGAGTTGGAATCCGCCAGGACACACTCAACAGCCCTCTGGAAGAGGGGAGTTAGACTACAGTCTAAACACAGAGGCGTGGGTCTTCCTGTTAAAGCCTTTGAACTCTGAAAGTATTGGAGACGAAAGGGGGAAAGTCAAAGCAGGTACGGAGAGCCATCTAAGCCAGAAGAGCATGGGCAACCATGGGCAACCATGAGTACCTGCTTCTTTTCTTCAACTTTCAGTGAGGGAAAGTGGAGACATACGAGTCATCCCTCAGCCTCACCTCACCCACCCCTCGTTCAGCCCACACTCTCCATCACCTCCTGAGAGGAATACTCCCTTCCCCGTTGCTTTACAACATCCTGGGCACAGTCCTGCAGGCAAGAATCAGAGTTTGACATCAATACTACCCACCCCAGAGGTCAGCTTCTATAAACACCACACTTCCAAACACAACACTGTTGCCATGGGGACAAAAGGTGGTCCTGGGCCCTAATACAGACTGGTAGATGATTGTGATGACTTGATTATCAACTTGATTAGATTGGAAAGTGTCTACAATATTGATAAAACACACTTCTGGGCATGTCCTGTAGGTGTTTAGAAGGACAGTTAACTAAAATGGGAAGGCTTATCCCATCAGACAGGATGGAGGTGGCACAGGGTGAAAAGGGGTAAGCTAACAGAGCAGGGCTCTCTCTCTCTCTCTCTCTCTCTCTCTCTCTATCTATCTATCTATCTATCTATCTATCTATCTCTATCTCCCTCTCTCTCTCTCTCTCTATCTCCCTCCCCCCCCTCTCTCTCTGTTCCCTTCCCCCACCCCTCTCCCTCTCCTTCCTGACTACTGTGAAGTGAGCCTCTCTGCCCAGCACACCATCTCCACCACAACAGACTGAGACAAGGACACAGAATAAACTTTCCTATCTAGGTCATTTCATTGAGGTGCTTGGTCATAGCAATAGCAAGTTCTGACTAATAGAGTGCTTAAGGCACATGCACACCAGCGTATGAAAATCAAGCACCTAAGATTGTTTTAGAATACATTGGGGGCAGGGGTTAAAAATCCTAGAGAGAACGTCAAGTCTTCCCTTTTATTTCCGCCCTAACATGTTCCTCCTCGGCCCTGTAATAAGAGCGGGTATGAGAGAAACATGAATGGCGTCTACTGCAGCCTGTTCCCTCAGGGTCAAGCTGTGTACCTTCCCTAAACTCAGCTGTGCTCACAGATGCAGAGGCAAGGTCTCGGTCTCGGGAAGAGACGAGGCACACAGCTGGGTTACGCAAACCCTGCTGTTCCTCTGCACAAGGGGACCTCCTTTCATGTGGTTGTTCTGCATTTAAGGGATAAAAGCTTAATTTTAAGGAAATATTAGCAGTCATTGTGGTTTTTACATAATGGCCAAACGTCGTCAGAAGAAAGAACTTGTTAGAAATTACGACTGTCTGCAATGCTCTGTGGCCTGCAGAGCTCCAGGCCCTGCAGAGCCCCATGGCCCTTCTCTTGGAGGGCCAGTCACAGAACACAGCTAATCTCTGGGCCTTTCTGTCATTCTGCAGCCTGCCTCTCCAAAGCTGCAGTATTCATAGTGCTTGGGCAGAAACCTGTCTTGGTTTCTAATGCTTTTGGGGGTAAGCATCAAGGACATGTGAGATTTCTGGTGAAGGCTGCTTTCGTTCAGTTGCTATAAATGGTGTTATTGTCCAAATGCCATCCTATGCCCACACCCATGGCCACAATGCCAGTGTTCTCCAGTTCATGACTGCAGAGCCTCTAGAGGGCTCTACGTGGCCATCTATGGCAAGACAGGATCTACATTTGGAGGGGCTTTTCATACTGTAATTGGTTACATTTTACAACAAGCAAGGGGAATGGTCAGATGCATCTCCCTTGGGAACATGGAACCAAGGGGGCAACTACCGTGAGATGAGAGCATATCAGTGCTTTTTGAGAAACACAGAGACTGGGCACGTAGGCTGGTGTGAGCAAGGGACACAGGGGAGTCAGAGCATCAGAACACTAGGTGCCTTAACTGTGCCTGGAATATTCCCCAAAGATCATGTTGGAGGCTTAGTCCCCAGTTCTGTGAAACTGAGGTAGTGGGTCCTTTAAGAAATTAGGTATCTAGGGTGTGTCCTTCAAGAGACTGGGGTCCCCTCACTTCCTTGCTCCCCGCTTATCTACCTACCAGAGTGTGAGTGGTGTCTAGCTGTGTCACATGCTCCCACTGTGATGAGCTACTTTGTGAAAACCATCCCATTAACACTTAAAACTCTGCACCACACTAACTTTTCTCCTCAGGCTGAATGCTCCAGACAAGTTTTTGAGAAAAACTGGCTAACGTTACAGCTGCCAAGTCCTGTAGGGTGTGCAGCATGGAGGACCTGAGCCAAGGAGCTGCGCAGCTGAGTCCAGCAAGAAACAGGATCTCTAACAGTGTTGCAAATAAGCTCCAGGGACGTGATGGGGTGGGCAGAAAAGGGTTGATTCAGCAGATCTGGGCTGCTCGATTTAAACAAAGGCTAGAAGGGGATATTAACAGCCCCTCCCAAAACACCACACAGGCATACTCATGCACGCACACATGCACTGGCACACACACACACACAGAGACACTGGCAACTTGGGGCAGAACAGGCTGCTGGTCTCTTTGGAAGGTGTTATCTATTGTCTATCCATATAAAGTAGATGTTTGTGCCAAACACTGTCTCTAACATGATTTCAACCCCTTGTAATGTATTTCATTACCCAACAGTCTAGACCTTAGTACTCCTGTGGTAGTCAAGGCTTTGTATGGCGTCTGATATGCCACAGCCTTGCCATCAGTTGGGTACCATGTGAACTTCCTTCCAGGAGTTGAGGGCTGTCATGGTCATGGGCTTTGGAAGGAGTACCACAGGGCAGTTGATGGGGATTTGACTCCTCTAATTCAAAAACTGGGAAAATGACCACTCAGGAATTTTTGAGACATTTGAATGGAGAGCTTGAGAGTGTATTTTAGTATTTTGTTTTCTAAAGCACACACAGACAAGCCCTTTGTTCTTTCTGTGTCTCTGTGTGGCACACACTTCAAAGGCTCCCTCTTCAAAAGCTCTATTTTGGGGGGGCAGGGGTAGGGATGCAGCAGACAGAACATCTGTGCAGCACCCTGGCAAAGCAGGTCTCCCTGGCACTCATAAGGACCAGGTGAGGGTCTTACAAACAGTGAGTGCGGTGGAGTTTGCAGAGTCTATAGCCTCCTGAGGTCCTTTAGCATTTTAGTCCCTCCATCCCTATTCCAGGACAGTATCTCTGATAGGAATTTGAGTTGGTCCAGGAGGGAACCTTCATGCAGAAGGTAAGGTGGCACAAGCCGTTTAAGAACAAGTAAAAGAGCCACTTTCAGGAACTCTGAAGTCTTCATCCAGGCAAAAGTAGATGCAGTCTGTGTCAAATGCCACTTCCCACAGCTGGAACCCAAACTCTAAGTTCTAGCTCAGGAACTCAGGAAGAGGGGCCTGAGAGATGGCTTAGAGGATAAGAGCACTGGCTGCTCTTGAATAGGACCAGAGTGCCATTTCTAGCACCCGGAGGGCAGCTCATGACCATCCCATCTATAACTCCAAGTCCAAGGGATCTGGATTCTCCTCTGGCCTCTGTGGGCACCTTGAGTGCACATGTTGCACAGATCTACATGTAGGCAAAACGCTCAAGCACACAAAACAAAAAAAGGAAAAAAGGAAAAAAAATGTGAACTGCTTAGAATGCTGCTCATCTGAGGCGAGTGATACACTCATTAGATGTAAGCTCTCCCAGGATCCTTCACTTCCTGCATTCTTGTAAGCTCTCCCAGGATCCTTCACTTCGTGTGTTCTTGTCTAGAATTTCACTAGTGTACATTGAGACCTCATTCTGGAATATTTTTAAAGTGTTCTTTGGATCATGTTCATCATGAACACACAAATCTCTGTGAAGGAAATATCATACTTATTCCAAAGTCATACCCTCTATTCCTAAAGATTTAAAAATAAAAAAGGGATAAAATCCAGCAACAGATTCTATTTGGGCCGCTTTGGCATGGAAATCAAGTGGAAAGGTGGTGGGAAATATATTCACTTGCTCTGGGTAGGACCCGGAAGGGGGCTCTTACTGAAACGTACCGGCTGCTCAGTCCTGCCTGGAAATGAATAATAACATAAGCCATGACTTACACTTCTGAAATCCATAAATTGTATTTATAGCTGAACACTTCATCAAGATAGCAGCTAATAGCAATCCAATAAGCAGATAAAGGAAGTGAGACACGGTGAGGTTGGGGCCGAGTCAGCCTTGCAGATGTATAGGATCCTAAAACTGCCTCATCAAATATCTTCCGGACAAGGATGGCAGGCAGACCCCAGAAGGGGGCTGGCACAGAACACGAGGACAAAGGTCAGGTGGGCTAGTAGCCCCTCAATAATGGTGGCACACTTACTGCTTCCAGTCGTAGGATTGCTAGCAGCGTCTTTGATAGGAGGAGACGTAGAGCAATACAGACAGGAGAAATATTTCTGCCTCTAGGAGGTTTTAAAAAAGAAAATCTAGGACAAGAAATGGAGCTCTTGCGGGGAACGCTGTGCCCAGGCTGCACAGAGCACATTTTCAGACGGTGACTGAAATAGAAAGCTGAGCGACTGCTGCTCTCCTCAGCCTTGCCAGCGACCGAGGCTGACAGACTCGCTCAGAACAGCATCTGTCATGTTGCGACTGCCTGTATTGGGGACAGGTGCAGTTCCAAGCCCATTCTGAGGCATCCCCTCTCCAGGTCTTCTCTAAATTCTTCCTCTGCTGGCCTCTTATGAGCACAGCAAGATGGGGAACACGGTCTCAGATGCCCTATCTTCGTTACCGGAAACACTAACAGCCCCTTGGCAAGCGGTGAGAGGAGCTCCATCACACTGAGTCTGGTCTCTAGATACATGCTGGGCATGAGGGTAAGGCGCAAATGCATCCCTCCTGCGTCTCTGGTCCACTGTGGAAGGCATCCCTGACCATGTCTGACGCGATAAAACTAGGAAGCCAATACAAGACAAATCATGGGCGCCTGCTTGAACCCTTGTTTTACCAATCTAGACCCGACACATATAGCTCACATCCACAGGACTCACATGGTCAATAGGTCCACAAAGGCCATGCAAAGCAAACGGAGTTTAGTTAACATAACCCTCTTCTCTTGTATGAATTGAATTATTCTAGGGGGAAAAAAATCTAAAAACATGCAAACAAGAAGTAATTTTTAGCAGATTTGGTTTAATTGGTCATAAATAGAAAGCACTTTGTGTTTGCAGTCAAACCTAACTAGTTTTTAATTCTTGCCGGGGTGGGGAGAGGAGTGGGGTAGGGTTGTGTGAGTGGCTGAAATCGTCTGAGCTTCAGCTTCTTTTATCTGTGAGAGAAAGAAAGGCACAACACTCACAGCTCATAGTGGTTGTAATGTGTGACAGTCACATGCATAGTGGCTTTAATGCGTGATAGTCATGGTGCATGGTGGCTGTAACACATGACACTTCTGGCGCGTGGTCGCTATAATGCACGGCACCCATGGCGTATGGTGACAGTGATGCATGTTTGCGCTATGTGGTGGCTGCAACTATTAGAAGTCACATGCAGCACATTCTCACAATATGGAAGACAATCAGCTAGCAGGGGCTCCAAGCAGGTTTAATGTAAGTGGACTTCACATACTGAAATAGATGACGTTTAGTCCGCGCACGATGCTTTCCCGCAGCCCGCTGAGGATGAATTTGCTTTCCTCTCCTAAGTGATACCTTATAGATTCCTCGCACTGGGCTTAACGGCATCTCTGTTTTACCGTGTGGTTCTCAAAGCCACCAGAAAACTTAGTCTATTACTCTCCTCACTTCCGAGGTAAATAATTTGAAATGTAGTGAGGTAAAGTAAATTACCAACTGACCGCTATGGTCATCGACAGTTGCTTCATTTATGAAAATAGCACTGCCCACATTTACACCCCTCTTGCTTTTATTGACTGCCATTGTCCCTGAGTTAAGGGCTGGGAGCAAGGCAAGAAGGAAAAAGTGTTCCTATCCCTGCTTTGGGGAGGAGATGCTCCTGCAAATAACACAGCCACTGGACGATGATGGAAAATGAACGTTCAGGTGAAAGAGGGCAGGTTTCTACAGACACCTCACCCAATACGGTGCTTAGTTGACATCTATGCACATGGAAGTGCCTTTTCTGCCTCACGGTACAGGGAGTCAAATATTAAAGTGCAACATTGTATACACCTGTGAGGATAACCAAAACCTGGGCACAGACATGCTCAGCATGGGTGGTGGGGAGCAGATGGGTGTAACCCGAGAGGAATGAATGCATGGAGAGCGAAAAACAGCACAGTGTTCATCCTAAAGATGAAAGACAAAACACCCCTGGAAAGCGGACATAATCAGAACACCACAGCCACCAATCAAGTTCTCTTGTGTTTACCGGAAGGTGTGGAACTATGTGCCCACAAGATCCAGCACGTGTATGCTCATCACAGGCCTATTCATAACTGCCGGAACTCAGAAGCAGCCAGCATACCCTTCAGGAGGCACGTGGTTCAATAAACAATGGAATATTACTAGCACAAAAAAAAAAAGAAATGAGTTATCGGGCCATCCAAAGATACGGGTGAATCATAAACGCTTATTAAGAAGAAAAAGAAACCGATTTGTAAAACCGCATGGCGTTTGAGCCCAGATCTGTGACCCTGTAAGATGGGAAAACCATGGATGGAGAAAATTCATCAATGGCTTTCAGCAGGGGCAGGGAGAATGCAGAGCTGACAGAACAGAGACTGTCATTAGGCCAGGGGGGTGTTTCTTTTTAATGGAGCAATGGTACAAACACGTTATCATGCATTTTCTCAAACTCATATCATATGCAGCACCAGGAAAGAGCCCAGGTGCGAGTTCTGGACTTCAGATGATATGGCGATATAGGCTTATGATATAGGATTATTGATAATAACATCAATGCCATTGGGGGCAATTCTTCCTGCTAGGCTGGGTGTATATGGGAATTCTTTCTATCTTCTGCCCAGTACTGATGTGGAAATCATGAAGGATTCTGCAGGAAACTTGCTGTCTTGAGGAATCATAAACAGTTTATAGAAAATGATTGTGGTTCTAAAATCTGACAGATGAGCAGTGAGATTATCAATGATGCTAAATGGCATAACTCTGACTTAGCCAGGACAATACAGGCTTGATGAGGACAAGTGGTAAGACCCACTGAACACTGTTGCCGTACCTGGGGATTGGTACATTTGTGTGAAGCGGTCTCAGATCTGGAAAAATAAGACCCAGGAAGACAGCAAATTCTCCCCTGGTGACAAAAACACAATGGAACCACGATAAAGGTTTCCAATAAAAAGCCAGGATTCTGTGAGCAGCCACCCATGGGTGCTGACATCCGCTATTCATTTGAAGGCAAGAGGATAACTGGAAATACCTCTGTGTTGGGGAGGAAATCTTGGTGTCTCTTTAAACACTGATCCATTGCTTTCAGCATTCAATGATAACTTGCTCTCTCCATTAAAAAGAAATAAGCAAGAGCACTAGACAATTCCTAGGTTCAGTCATTTTAAACCTACAGAAGATCAAAGGCCTTGCTGAAACGAGGAAAGGAGCTCACCCTCGAGGAAAGGCTGGGGAGAAATAGAAGGAAAACTGTTCTAGGGAAGGGGGTGGCCATATTCAGTGGGGGCGACAGTCAGCGTGTTGCTAATGGCTGAGGGCACACCGTGAGGGAAGAGGATTAACCACAGGCCTATGAGCATCTCAGCTCATAGCAAAGGCTGTGATCTACATTTCAGTCCCACTACTAGGAGCTAGAAGACTTCTGTAAGTTTCTGGATCTCTCCACAATGCAATATTGTCATCTGGAAAGTGGTATATGTATGTGTGTGATATGTGTGTGTATGTGTATATGTATATGTATATGTATATGTATATGTATATGTATATGTGTATATATACTACATTGTATATGAAGAAGATACTATCTCAGTGCCCAACACTTAACAGCCACTTGACCAATATTAGTTTTATTTTATTTTGAATGAGACAAGTGGCTTTATTAGCACAATCATTTTTATTTTTACTGAAAGAGAATCATACAATATGTTTTGATAATGTTCTTCATTCCTCCAGTGTCTCCCAGATCACCTGATCTCCTTACCCACACCAGAGTTATGTTTTCTCCATTCCTCTCAAAAAGGAAAAAACTTGAACTAAAACAAAAAAAGAAATAAGACACAGAAAGAGAGAGAGAGATCCCCAAACCATAAAACCAAAATTCAGAACCAATAAGCAAGTGACCAATATTACAACAACAACAACAAAAAGAAGTCAAAACAAAGTAAAAGAAGACCCAAACAAAAAGTCCACAGGAATAACATAAGTTGGTCAACTACTTCAGGGCACGGGGCTTGCCCCGAGGTATGGTTAATATAACCAATGTCACTCCATAAGAGAAAACCCATTTCCCCTCTTCCAGCAGGCATCAATTGCAGATAGCTTCTTGCCTAGGGGTGGGGCCCTATGCCTACTTCCCCCTCTCAGCACTGGGCTCCCCATCCTGCTTGAACTGGTGCAGGCCCTGTGCATGCTGCCACAGTGTTTGTGAGTTCATATGTATTAGACCCATGCTGTCTGAAAGACACTCTTTCCATGCAATCATCCACAGCCTCTGGTTCCTACAGCCTTCCTCTTCCTCTTCCTCTTTCTCTTCCTCTTCCCCATAGATCTGAGCCCAGAGGGAAAGGGTTTGATAAAGACGTTGCGTTTAGAACTGAATGCTCCAGCATCACTGGCTCTCCGCCCATTGTCCAGCTGCGGACCTCTGTGTCATTTCCTGTCTATTACAGGAGGAAACTTCTCTGGAGCTGGCTGAGGGAGGGAAGCCCTGAGCTCTGGGTGCAGCAGCCTGCCATTAGAAGTCATTTTATTGCTGTGTTCCGTTAGCAACACAATGGTATTAGGTTTTCCCTCCTAGTAAGTGTTTCTTTTACACAGAAAACCTGTTTATCTTTAGTGTCTATTAGATTGCAACAGATTTAAGAAAACATTAGAAGGAAATCAGAATCCCTTGGTCAGGTACCAAGCTTCCAACAAAGCAAAGACAGTCGTCCATGGTATGGTGGTCTCTCAATCATTCAGTCGATCATGCCCTTCAACCTGAGGAGTTCCACTCTGGCTTCATGTGACCCACAGAACCTGTGATACTAAGCTGTGCAAAAGTATTCATCCTGTAGTACATGGTCCCTGTGCAGCCAGGTGGACAACTGTGCTGTGTGAAGTCAGGAGAGCTGGACTGTGAGTCTTCTTGGCCACTTGGTTACACAGGGCCATGTGGCCTGTCATCATTCGCCTCACAGAACGTGAGAGCTGCACACAAAGTACAAGACACCACCCCTTCAGTCATTCTCTGTACTACCTGTGGTGGTTTGTACATGCTTGGCCCAGGGAGTGGCACTATCAGGAGGTGTGGCCTTGTTGGAGTGGGTGTAGCCTTGTTGGAGTGGGTGTGGCCTTGTTGGAGTAGGGTGTCACTGTGGCCATGGGCTTTAATACCCTAGTCCTAGCTGCCTGGAAACCAATACTCTGCTAGCAGCCTTCAGATGAAGATGTAGAACTCTCAGCTCCTCCTGCACCATGCCTGTCTGGATGCTGCCATGTTTCCACCTCGATGATAATGGACTGAACCTCTGAACCTGTAAGCCAACCCCAATTAAATGCTGTTCATTATAAAAGTTGCCTCGGTCGTGGTGTCTGCTCACAGCAGTAAAGCCCTAACTAAGACACTACCTCAGCGAAGTTTCTGGAGCAACTTGAACCTTGAAGCTTCTCCTCTCTACAAACACTGCGGAGGATATCAACTTGATCGGAATCCCAAGTGTCTGAGCAAGAATCAGATGGTCTGCTTGAGCTGGACCAGAGAAGAGATTTCAATAAAAGAAGTAGTCATAAGGAAACAAGTGTATGGACCCAGAAAAGGCTGGCATAGACCCTGGACTCACATGAGAGGAGAGGCAGCACCAGAATCCAGATAGGGCTTGTTTAGAAAAGAGTACACAGGACTGAACTCCTGTCAATTGGCTGCTTCCCTATGCTCTGAATTTTATTATTGATGCTAAATTAATAGGAACCTTGGAGTAGAGGCTTGTTGATGTAGTTCACATAGGTGAGCATGGATGGAGACAGGGCCTTGGGAGAGAGATGGGAGTGGTGTGGAAGATGCAGGGAAAACACAACAAGAAAAATGAGTAAAGGAGTGGGAGGAGGAGTCAGTTGTTCAATGCCTGCTAGAGAGACCTGTAATGCCAGTGACCCAGTTCCACTTTGGGTAGGAACCTTCACTCACAAGCACACACACACACACACACACACACAAAAGAGAGAGAGGGGGGAGGGAGGGATGGATGGAGGGAGGAAAGAAGGGAGTTGGACAGAGAGAGACAGAGAGAGAGGGAGGAACAGACAGAGACAGACAGAAACAGAGAGACAGAGAAAGACACACACAGAGAGAGAGAGAGAGACAGAGAGAGAGAGAAAGAGAGAGAGAGAGGGAGGGAGAGAGGGAGGGAAAAGCTCTCTTCCATTTCAGGTTCAGCTTAAAAAGTATTCATTGACTGCCTCCTTTATCTTGAGGAAATCCTGTTCTTTCCCTGGTTCGCATTAGTATTTAATTTCCAATTATTTTGATTGCTCTAAGGAATACCTGTGCTAGCATCCAATTTAGCCCCTAGTTACTACAAAGGGCTAAATCTCTTTACATAATATGAAGGGATGATTCAGTGGCTAGCAGATGATTTGCATCTGGTTCCCAGGGAAGCAGACTCCCAGATAGCTTCAAGAACCTTGTCTTTGCAAGTGACTGTTTCCTAGTTTATAAACAAGCTTTTGTCTTGGCCCAGGTAACATGAACCTCTCTTCTCTGGCTAGCCCATTTCATTCAATTATTCTTAAAGACAACCAATAAAAGGTGCCAATCATTCTGCTTAACTATGTGGCTAACCATATATTATTAATCAGAGCACATCTTTTTGGAATAATAAATGGGGTCTCAAAGATCTGAGCTCAATACTCCCTAAATGCACTGACCGCTGTGCCTGGCCTCACGTGATAAGTAAAATGATCAGTGATCAACAGACAGGGGAGAAGCTCTCTCTCTGGTCCTCTGCCTCCCCCATCCATGATTTAACAGGCCTAAAAAAAATGCTAGAGTGGAAATATTTCAACATAGGAAACAAAAAAGCAAATGAGTTTTCATTTTCATTTTTAAGTTTATACTTTCTTATTTAGGAAATTTCATACTTGCAAGTCTTTCCTATTCTTCCACTGTCTATAAGGGTCACAAAGTTCCCAGGAAACAGGAGTTCACAGTTTGTCTTCAAGATAATTGTTTTTAAAACAATGGACTTGTCCCACCAGCCCACAATTGTGACCTCCTTTTATCTTCATGTCAGTTACACATCAATAACAACTAGTGTCTCCCTCTGAGATCTTTGGCATACAATTTTTTGGAAGCCATTTACTTTAGGCTCCTAAAGGGCAAATTATGCAAAGTGATATTTTGAAGTAAATGAACCAAAATATTATTCACTGATAGCTTTTAATTTTGGAATGTCAAGTCTTTCTCATTACTTGTCTTCACTTACAAGTTTGGGCAAATGTGGCAGATGTTGCCATAGCCACAATGCATTCTCTGTGACAAAAAGCTGACTCTCGTTTTCAAATAAGTGTCAAATAGAGGTTGAAAGCAGGCTGTGAGCGTTCCTGCTTGGTCACTTATTTCGGCATATTTAATGGGAAGATTTCTGGCAGGGTTCAGTGCTGTGTTAGACTGGAAATCCTGTCATCTTTACAATTACGTTCAGAAGGGACTGGAAGGAGTCTCCAGGGCCAAGAGATATTTGGGTCAAAAGTATATTTCAAAATGCTGGTGAAAAGCTACAGCCCTGGTCTCAGTTTTAGCCAAATCCCAACTCACACCAGTATGAAGTGCTCCGCACACAGAAATAACAGCAGCCAAGACTTCAGTCTGCGCCCTGGAGCAAGAAGAATGTGTGCCTTTTTCTCGGCTTCCTAGTAAGGAGCCAATAGTGTGTCTTCTTAGCATAGCGCTAGGCTAGGCGGATTACTGTAGGTGTTCATCTACACTAGCCTGTCAATCCCAGTAAGATTGTTGCAGGATTGGCTGGCTGTCCACCTCTGTCTTTGCAGGTGAAGCCACAGGTAACTGAAGAGTGCCACTGTGTTGGAGCCAAAGAGAGGGAGTTCCCACATCCCCAAATGTGAGTGTGTGCTGTCACTGGGTAATGCTCCTAGCTGCTACTTGGGCTGGGGCAGCTTGGGTGTGGTTGCTGATGGAAGCTTGGGCGTCCCTTCTGCCAGTGTTGGGAAGTGTTTAGAGACCTTGGGGGGAAAAACCTAACAGGTCAGTAGGTAGGAATTATAGCTCCAGGGGGAGGAGTTAGGTTCTCAAAGGAGGGCTTTTGTGAACAAGTGAGTTTGTCCCTTTCAGTGACATATGGCCAGCCTCTAGCATGCTTCCATTTGCCTGGAGGTTATCACCAGAGTTTCCACTGGCCTGCCCCACCCCCATTGCTGGCTTTCAGCTGAGCTTGCCTTTGGGGTTTCAGCCACTGCACTGTATGGACCCTTCATGGCAAACTCAGCAGGGCAGAGAGCTTCCAGTGATAGAGGCAGACATGAAAGCAATAACCATATTTAACATTTAATGGTTTAAACTTTTGTGTAAATATTCATATACTGCTGGCTGCATAAACACAGGCTTCACATTAGTTGCTGGGAATGTCTTTCAAACTGTTGTATGCCTGTCAGGAGCCAAATTTAATGGGCCATGTTTCTCAGGGGCAGGTCGTTGACTTATTCAGGACATTTTATTATGAATTCCTCATACAGGGAAATAGCAAACAAACCCTGTGTCTAATTGGGTGCACACGCCTTCCCTTCTTGTCAAATGTTGGTAATGGTCTACAGGCAATGGCAAGTTTTACATTCTCTCTGCTCATTTGTGGGGTTCAAGGTTTGGGAGCCAGACTGCCTGAATTCCAGAGGGTCCTCCCATCCAAGTTACAGCGAGGACATTTCTTGGTCTTTCTGATCCCTGAACTACAAGAAACTATTCTACAGATGTCTAACACCTCCTGGATCTTCAATAAGTGGGAGTCAATGTCCACATGCCCCAATCTAATAAACAATTCTAATAAATGCAAATATCCCACAGGATTTTGTTAGCACACATTTTGGGGCATACAAGTATTTTCAAAGCTTTTCAAGTGCCCACCTGTAGAAATAATTATCTAATTAATAAATCCCAGCAGCAGGTGTGCTACATGCCCCAATGGTTTACATTCCTGAATGAAAGACACACACACAGCCTTCATATTTTAATATGCCTTATGCAGCACAATACCTGGGCCACTGCTTAACCTCCATGCAGTTAATCCCAAATTATTACTTACTAAACTCTGTGTTCTATTTTAACTGCTCTAGACCCAGTAGGGCAGCCCTCTGGGCAGGACCACACTGTCCCGGCTCCTTCACATGATGGCTATGTGTCTCTGTACAGCACTCATCTCAGACATGGCACCTCTTCTCTCCTCCACACACACTCCCATTCCCCAAGGTGGATCTCCTCCCTCCTCCTGGTTCCAATCCCTGGAAATCCTAAAATCCCACCTCTGTATGTACCCTCCCCCCCTCAGCTATTGGCTGTTGGCATCTTTATTTACCAATCAGAACCAACTTGGGGGCAGGTTCTCAGAAAACTCACCCTTTGACAAAACCATTCATTAATAGTCACTCCGTATGTCCTACGGAGAGGAAAAAGATATGAGAGTTGAAATAATGCTTCCTGGAGCCAAAGATTTAGGATGATTGTGGGAGAACTAGGGCTTCTACTCAGATTGCTTTTAATTCGTGCAGTAAAGTTAGGTATTGTACTGGCTGGTACCACTGTTTGCTGTTAGAGTAGAACATTTGGGACTGGGTCACTTCACACCTTCAAACTGGGAAACAGAAAAGTGTGAGGGAAGCATCCCCTGAGCACCTTCCTGCTGGACCATCCCAGAGCAGAAGGAACAGGAGAGGGAGATAGAGGAATAAGAGGGTAAGGGAACTTCACACTCCATTGTAGTAAGCCCCACCTCCTAGCAGGTGATCATCTCTCCCATAAGGACATTAGTCTGTTTGTGAGACCCTTGCTACTTCTTATGAGGTCCTATCTCTTTTCTGCAGTTGCACTGGAGAAGTTTTCAGCATATATTTTCCATCTATTGCATAGCAATAGGAAAAAGAAAGAAAAAGAGAAAGAAAGGGGGGAGGGAGAGAGGGAGAGAGAGAAGGAAGGAACAAACAAACAAACAAAGAATAGCTGTCTTAGGGTTTCTATTCCTGCACAAAACATCATGACCAAGAAACAAGTTGGGGAGCAAAGGGTTTATTCAGCTTACACTTCCATGTTGTTGTTTATTACCAAAGGATAATAAACAGGACAGAAACTCACACAGGGCAGGAACCTGGAGGCAGGAGCTGTTGCAGAGGCCATGGAGGGATGCTGCTTACTGGCTTGCTTCCCTTGGCTTGCTCAGCTTGCTCTCTTATAGAATCCAGGACTACCAGCCCAAGGATGGCACCACCCACAATGGGCCATCTCACCCTTGATCACTAATTGAGAAAATGCCTTACAGCTGGATCTCATGGAGGCATTTCCTCAAGGGAGGCTCCTTTCTCTATGATAACTCCAGTTTGTATCAAGTTGACACAAAACCAGCCAGTACAATACTTAACTTTATTTTTGATAAAACTCATTTTATCCCTATTAAAAATATCTTTGAAATGCTATCTTGATCTATTCACAATGAAATCAAAGTACAGAATCATTAAGGACACCCCAAGTTAACTCAAGTAAACAAGTAGAGAAGTTAGGATTTGAACCAGGGCAATATGGCTTCCAATAAATCTTCCAGTCGGCATGAAAGGCGACTCCAGTTTAGGAACTAAGAGCATCGCCAACAAGGTTGGACAGTCGCCAGGACCTCATCACCACACATGGGAAGGGCTGGAAGCCACAGGGTGAAATGAACATCCAAAGAAAAGCAGAGAAGGGAGTGTGGAGATGGCTCAGGAATTAAGCACATTGGCTGCTTTTGTAGAGGAGCTGGGGTTTGTTCCCAGCACCCACGTGGTGGCTCACAACCACCTGTAACTCCAGTTCCAGGGGATCTGACATCTTCCTCTAGCATCTGCAGGCACCAGGCATGTACACAGGATACACACACCCATGCAGGCAAAATATCTATACATGAAAAATGTAAATAAATAGAAGTAAATGGATGAATAAACCTAAAAAGAAAGAAATCCATAGAAACCAGGACAATCCCAGGTGGCATAGATGAGTTGGATTAGGTTAAATTTCCTGTGACCAACCACTGAGTCCTTTTGGTTCTCTCAAGACTTTGGCTTGAGTCTAACATTCAACCTAACTAGCCTCGCCTACTCCATAGCAGAAATCACAAGACCTAGACTTGTCAGGAGCTGTTGATTTATTTTCATTGTTTGTTATAGCAGTTTGGTGCAATTTATTTAGGATCACTGTCTCTTACTCAGAGGAAAACTCATCAGGACAGCACATTAATCTTGGGAGACAGTATCTTAGATACCAGCAGCTTGGGTAATTAGATTGTTTCTCTCAGCATGCACTGCCTGCTCAAACGCAGCAGAGAAAGTTATCAGATTCTAATAACCTTGGTGCATATTATACAAGCCATGGCACACAAAGACAAACACCATTTGCTAAGAAGATTCCACAGCCTGGACTCCTCATTGCTATGTGAAAGCCTAGCATGTATTTTCTTTCCATTACAGAAAGGCCATTTCTCTCATTAGCAGCTTAGCTGGAACATTTTTATTGATTTTTCTAAAAAATCTCCTCATTAAGTAAAATCCAGAATTAAAAACCAAGGGCAGTGTGACCTTGAAATTTCCAGGGCTTGGAGCCAAAGTCCAGTGATCTTTCACCATGCATCTTCCATGGATATTTCTGAGTTTGGAGACCTTATCTGAGGAGATAAGGATAGTTCCGAAGATAAAGAGGCCTTGGACCACAGCGAGAAGCTCAAACCATCATCCTAGTTGTGGGTGATAACTCCAGGAGAGTCTTTCATGTGCTAAAACTGCTTTCACACTCCCTCTAGAGAGACAGAACTCTGGCTTTGCCACGGTAATTGCAGTACATGTTCAGATAAAGATGTTTAGAGAAGGTTACTAAGCCAAGTGGCCAAGCTCTACTGGGTATAAAAAAAAAAATCACCAGAAAAATCAACAGACAACTCAAAAGCCCTGGGAGTAATACCCAACTCTTAGTACTAATGCTGTTGTCTGGACTCTATATTGTTGAGCTCTCTGTTCAACTTCATGACCAAGACTCAGATTTTCAAGACTTTGGATTTTAAGTTCACTCTTTCCTGGGTTCCCTGGAAGCATTACTTTTAACATGATTGGCATCCCCTGTCTCTAGCCTCAGTGAGCCATTTGCAGAATGTAGAATTCTAGGTTGTCTTGACCAACCATTAGAACCCATCCTGTGGTTGATTTGTTTTGCTTTGTTTGTCGTACAATATCTTTTGGAGTTCTCCATGGACCAAGGAGTACTGGAAAATCCCAATGCTGGGTAAGACATCTGGCCTCAATCAGAAACCCATTTCTACCTAGACTGCATTAAAGTATGTTCAGAGAAATGAGTCATAAAAAAGAACTTCTATGGTACAATGCAAAGCTTCACAACATTGATCCAAGGGGATGAGCTGGAGATGAAGGTCACTGGCTCAGCTCCTGCCCCTCATGTGCTCTGTATGTGGCCTTGTCTCCGTGTTCTCCCTCATCTACAGTTGCTGTGTCCACTAACTGGTATTACCCACCTCACAGTTCTCCAGCTTCATGACTCTATTCAAGCCATTTCCTACCCTAAAGACTTAGTTCTTGTCAAAATAATCCACCATCTCCCTGAGGGGGAAGGGTTTCTCTTTGGTGTTTTCTCTTTTTCCCTCTGGCTGTCTCTGTTTCTCTGTCTCTGTGTCTCTGTGTCTCTGTATCTCTCTCTCTCTCTCTCTCTCTCTGTCTCTCTCTGTCTCTGTCTCTCTCTCTCTTTCTCACACACACACACACACACTTTGATCTAAACATATAACATGCCAGACCACTTATAATCAGGATTGAGTTGGTTCAGTGCTCTTTTCTCTAACCTATAAGGCATTCTTGTGACATTCAATCTACAAGTTGCTGTTAGAATTTTGCACACTTTTAATCCCAGCACTTGGGGGTGGGCAGGGAAGGAAGACGTCTGTAAATTCAGGGCCAACCTTGTCTACATAGTGAGTTCCAGGGCAGCCAAAGCTGTTACCCAGAGAAACCCTGTCTGAGGGGAATGGGTGAGAGGTGAGGATCATGAGTGTTTAGAAGCTTCACCTGGAAATCTCCAGGACTTGCATCTAAAGTCGAAACTCATCAAATACATTGGACCAGGCTCTAATCATTCATATAAGTTAAACTCTTTGGCCATCTAGTGACCTTTGACATATGCATGGATTGGGGAGGGGGAAGTATCCGTCTAGATCTTTCAGCACACACACATTCAATGGAAAGGGCACCAAAGACTCTAAACTGTCTGACATTTTAAGCTACCACTGCTCTTCCCTATGGACTCTCTTCCCTCAGGGCTTCGAGGGGCAGCAGGGCCGAGTCCGGTGTGAGTCCTGATGGATGTCTGTTGTTTACTGAACTTTAAGTGTTGGGTGTGGCTGTAGTTTTTTTTACTTTTCTGGCTTTTGTTTAATCCTCACAAGAAATCCTTGGGCTACATCTGTGTTCCGTTTTGAGATGAAGATTGCAGTGCAGATACTTGACCATGCTTACACTTATGTCATAATCTGGTGTGATTGGCAGGACTCCGGCAAGCACAGTGCCTTGAGTAAACTCCCTGATGGGAGAGACTTTTGCCCAGAGTTGCTTTCCTAAGACTGTTCTCAAATTACAGTGCTACATCTTTCCTCTGGCCTCCTACTTGCAGTTGCCTGGAAAGAGTTCTTCATTAAACAGCTAACTAATTGCTTTTCTCTGTGTCTCTCACCCAGCCCACTGCCTGGTACATAGTAAGTGAAATAAATGATGACCAAGTAACTGGAAAGTGATAAGCAGGACTGCACTTCCTGTGGACTCTCTGTATGGGCAGCTGTAGTGAGGACGACTTTATTGTCCATGTTTGCTCAATAGATAGAATTCCCACAGTGTCACAGACCGGCAAGGAAAAGTCATGGATTTCAAAATTTGCACTTTTGACGACCAGACGCCCTCTGAAACATATCTTTCTAGAGGTTTCTCCATCTTTGACTTACTCTGCAGCTGTGTACGATGAGAAAATTGACAAGAATATGAGATGCTCTGGTTGGGAGAAATGAGTGAATTGTATCTTGTGCAGCAGAGTCAATCCTTCAGCTGGGAGATGGGGTTCTCCATTTCTCCCGAGAAGCCGTTGTCCACGTCCATGTTCTCCCTCACTTCAAATTCATTGAACTTTTTGCCACATTCCTATTCATCCTTCTGTGACTGGACTAAATAAAGCCTTGTGTGTGTTAACTTTATATTAACAGGAAATTCATGTGCTTTCCCCCTTATAAAATTATCCTTTAAAGTTTCTCAAAATGCAATGTGTCTACCCAAAATCCAATACAAGCATGTGGATTTCTACACCAGTACTAAATTCTGGCAAACCCCTCATTGACATGTGTTTTTAAATTAAAAGCCATCTACATGCCATAAACATCCACATTGTAATTTGATGCTGAGGATCAAATCCAGGACCTTACCCTTATGAGAATACTCTGCCACAGAGCAACACCCCATGTCCTTAAAACTCACAGTCTTAATCATTCCGTTAAATGTTTGCTTTAAAAAAGTAGACTCTCCAGGTTCTGCAACCATCACTAACATTGAACTTTAGATTATCATAAATACCACTTCCTTTGGAGGCCACCCCCCCCCACCAGCCCCATCTGCACCTCTCATAATCAGCTCTTACTCTTTTTTCCTAATGTATTTTCCTGTCCTGAATATTGAAATGAAGTAGAATCACTGCCTGAGCTTTCTGTGTGTGGCTTTTATAATTGAGCGCAATGTTCTCACATTTCAACCATTCCTCACTTCTGTCAACAAGGGATGGACAGACATGCATCTATTCATCAGCCTGACCACTGAGTTTCTAATTGTTGGTGCTTATGAACAATGTTGTGAACATTGGCATACAGCTTTTCCTGTGCACATATACCTCCAGTTCCCATGTGTGTGGATGTAGGAGCACAGTGGCTGTGTGCTGTGGTAACTGTTTACGCTCTGAAGGATGTGTCAGGCATTTTCAAAGTGTCGGCCCCGCCAGCCATCTCTCCATGGTTTCCTAGAGGAGAATTCATCTTACAAATGAAGAAAAGTAAACCCCCGTGGAAGCAGAGCCACAAGAGCTTTATCTATTTGTCAATTCTTGATCTTAGAGCATAAGCTATTCGTGTTCTTTTCAGGAAATTTTCCTTTGTGTGCATGTGCTCAAGGCTCTTCCCCACTTTCTTTTCTATAAGTTTTAGTGTATCTGATTTTATGTGGAGGTCCTTGATCCACTTGGACTTGAGCTTTGTACAAGGAAATAGGAATGGATCAATTTGCATTTTTCTACATGCTAACCGCCAGTTGAGCCAGCACCATTTGTTGAAAATTTTGTCTTTTTTCCCACTGGATGGTTTTAGCTCCTTTGTCAAAAATCAAGTGACCATAGGTGTGTAGGTTCATTTCTGGGTCTTCAATTCTATTCCATGGATCCACCTGCCTGTCACTGTACCAATACCATGTAGTTTTTATCACAATTTCTCTGTAGTACAGATTGTAGTACAATTGTAGGACAATCCAGAGACTGCTCCCACCTGGGAATCCTTCCCATATTCAATCAACAAACCCAGACACTATTGTGGATACCAGCAAGTGCTTGCTGACAGGAGCCTGATATAGCTGTCTCCTGAGAGGTTCTGCCAGTGCCTGACTGATACAGAAGTAGAGGCTCACAGCCATCCATTGGATTGAGCCCAGGGTCCCCAGTGAAGGAGCTAGAGAAAGAACCCAAGGAGCTGAACTGGTTTGCAGCCCCTTAGGAGGAACAACAATATGAACTAACTAGTATCCTCAGAGCTCCCAGGGACTAAACCACCAACCAAAGAGTACACGTGGTGGGGACTCATGGCTCCAGCTGCATATGTATCAGAGGATGGCCTAGTCAGTCATCAATGGGAGGAGAGGCCCTTGGTCCTGTGAAGGTTCTATGCCCCAGTGTAGGGAAATGCCAGGGCCAGGAAGTGGGAGAGGGTGGGTTGGTGACCAGGGGAAGGGGGAAGGGAATAGGGTTTTCTTTTGGAGGGGAAACCAGGAAAGGGGATATCATTTGAAATGTAAATAAAGAAAATATCCAATAAAATTTTGAATAAAAAATAAAATTAAAAAAAAAGTTACAGCCAGGCCTAAACACACACACACACACACAAGAGCTTTATCTATTCCAAGTCACACACATGGTAGGTTCTGGTAACAATACTATCCTTGCCCAGAGATGTTAAGCACTAAGTCTGAAGTTAGCGGGTTTGATTTTCTTTCTTATCTTGTCTGACTCCATGGAACACAGCCTCTTCATACCCGAACTGGGTCTGACTTTGAACCTGGATCTGGTTCATTGCAAAGTCAAAACTTTGGGAGCACTCTTGGCCCCAAGCCAACACACCCCCTCCTGCAGCTGACCTGATTGGCTACCAGCATCCTTTCGGAAAGTGCAGGAAGGCTTAAGTATCTCACTCAGACAATGTGATCTTTGAGCCAGCACAGAGCATCAGCCCAGGCCAGGTGCTGAGGAAGCAGGAATAAGGAAGTAAACTAAGAAGCTCTGTGGGCTGCACCCAGATAGTTCTCCAGGCAATTTGCCAAGTGTCACAGCTGACCAGGGTACCTGTGGGAATGACTGGAGAGAAATGCATGATGGGCTGGTCAGGGTTTTACTTCTTGGCTCTGTCTTCCAGGGCTTAAGCAATCAGTGAGTTGAGTAACGGGGCCCGTGGGCTTCCCACAACACCCCGTGGGGCTCTCGGGTTCTGAGCATGTTTCAGCCAGCCTGTGGGGGACAGTCATCCAACTTGCCCCTCGGAGGCTGGCTTTGGTGTGGTTTCACGACAAGCCTCTCAACTGTGCCTTTTAAAGTTTCATCACCTCCAGCCAGCGGCTCCTCCCCGTCTGTGGTTTACTGTCCGGCAGCCTGTGAGGAGATTAATAATCTCACGGCTAATGAGATCAGGATTCTAACGGAAGCAGAAGTGGGTAGCCCACTCTGAATAGGCACAGAGAGCGTCCTCTGGTAGGCTGAGGGGTCTGTCGAGTTCTGGAAATCTAAGAGCCGCCTCCTCTGTGTCTCTCCGGGATAGCAATGATCTGGGAGCCAAATTCTCTTAGCACAGTAGTAAGAAAGCTCCAGTTCTGACACTGGATAAGGCTTTGGACTTGTTGGGTTTTTTTTCCCTAAAAGAAATGAATTTGTTCAGAAGAGTGTGTATGCATGTGTGCTGTTTGTGTGTCTTCTGTGTGTCTCTTTGTCTCTCTTCATCTGTGTGTCTGTGTGTCTGTGTGTCTGTGTGTGTGTATCTGTGTCTGTCTGTCTCTGTGTGGTCTGTTTCTGTCTTGTCTCTCTGTGTCTGTCTCTCTCTCTGTACCTCTTTGTCTCTCTTTGTCTCTCTGTCTCTCAATGTGCATGTCTTTATATGTCTATCTCTGTGTTTGTATTTGTGCCTGTCTGTCTCTGTCTGCTCCTATGTCTGTCTGTCTCTCTGTATCTGTCTGTCTGCCTGCCTGCCTCTGTGTGTGTCTGCTTCTTTGTATGTCTGCCTGCCTTACTGCCTCTCTTTCTCTGTGTGTGTATGTTCTTGCGCGCACACACGCATGCGTGTGTGTGCATGTGCGTGTGTGTGTAAGTGTGTGCACATGTGTGTATGCATGTGTGTGCATGTATGTGTACATTTGTGTGCATGTGTGTATGTGTGTGCATGTGTGCATGTGTGTGCATGTGTGTGTGCATGTGCATGTGTGTGCATGTGTGTGTATGTGTGCATGTGTGTGTGCATGTGTGTGTATGTGTGTATGTGTGCATGTGTGTATATGTGTGTGTGCATGTGTGTGTATGTGTGTATGCATGCATGTGTGTGTGCATGTGTGTGCATGTATGTGTATGTGTGCATGTGTGTGTATGTGTGTGTGCATGTGTGTGTATGTGTGTATGCATGCATGTGTGTGTGTATGTGTGTATATGTGTGTGCATGTGCGTGTGTGTGCATGTGTGTATGTGTGCATGTGTGTATATGTGTGTGTGCATGTGTGTGTATGTGTGTATGCATGCATGTGTGTGTGTATGTGTGTGTATATGTGTGTGCATGTGCGTGTGTGTGCATGTGTGTATGTGTGCATGTGTGTGTATGTGTGCATGTGTGTATATGTGTGTGTGCATGTGTGTGTATGTGTCTATGCATGCATGTGTGTGTGTATGTGTGTGTGCATGTGCGTGTGTGTATGCATGTGTGTGTGTGTGTGTGTGTATGTGTGTGTGTGTGTGTGCATGTGTAAGGACAGATGCTTACACCTGGGTCTCCTCAGCCCCAGCTGGGCCCTCAATCTACCTAGCCTCCAGTTCAGATATAAAGCTTAATTGCTAATGTGAAGCAGTGGGTCCAGCATTCTTAGGGTGTGGTGGGGACTTGAAAGTGGAGCTTTCCTTGCTGGCCTCAGAGCCTGCCTACCAGGGCTTTGAGGAAGGAGCTCGCCCCTCCCACCGTCTTCTGCCCTCTGCCTTTCACCATGTGAGGGTCCAGTCCGCCAAGAAGGCCCTCTGTGAGAGTATGTGCCAGGACCTTGTCTTTGGCTCCTCTGCCTTCAGAACTGTGGAAAATACAGTTTTGTCATTTAACATATTGCTCCATCTGTGACTGTGTTACAGCCAGACCAGGCCTATGTTATTTCAGTATTCTCCAGATGTGTCCCACAAGGACACCGAGAGATGTGTCACCATCCATCTCAGAGTGAAGCCCTAAGGGCCTTCAGATAAACCGTGCCCTCACGCCCTGCCACTGGACGCTCCTGCCCTTCCCCACTCCTGCCCCTCCCTGCAGCAGCTTCTTCTGTGCTTGGGAACTGCTGTTGGCAGCCACAGGGCTTTGCTTGTTTGTTGTTTTGTTTCCTTGGATTTTTGTTTGTTTTGATTTTTCTATTCTGAGATAAAACTGTCCCGTTATACTTCCTATGCCAGCCTCAAATTCCCAGTGTCCTGCCTTGGACTCATCTGTATTGCGATGATAGGTCTACATTACCACATCTACTTCATAAGCTCTCATTAGAAAAGGAAAAGCAGTAGGTAAGTGTCCCCGTATGTGCCTGTGTGCGATTCATCTTATCTAACGGTGTGAGGTGGGGCTGGAGACATGGCTCAGAGGTTAAGAGCACTCACTGCTCTTGTAGAGGACCCTGGTCCGGTCCACATGGTAACTAACTCTCTGCAACTCCAGCTCCCTCTGAGTGTCTGATGCTCCTCTGACACTCTCAGGCTCCTGCATAGACACGGTGCACATATACACACCCTGGCACACACGCATGCACATAAAATAAAATGAATAAGTAATTTAAAAACTGGTATAACTGTGAAGTGTGGTTATTATAACCTATGGATCCTTAGGCTTCAGTGCACCTAAGTGACGTGCTCTGCTCACAGCCAACTTCACTCCAAATCCTAGTTTGGTTCTGAATCTCATGCTCTTACCAGACTGCCCTTGTGGGTAAACACCACATAGACTTAAATTGTCACTTGTGTTACCTCACTGAAGAAGGCTCTGTCAGGTACACTGGTAAGTCCTTGGAATTTACAAGTTGTAAATAATAAATATAACAGGTCATGTCAGGTCACCTTGAGACCCTGGCTGGAAGAACATAAACAACGGCCTAATTTTAAGGCCTAAGTCAGCTGACATGAACACGCACATCTTTCCATTTCCATGAACATTCTATCCAAACTGTATTAGGTTACATTAAGCTCTGTGTACACAGGGAAACCCATTTTCTGCTAAGTCAATTAACTGGGTCATCTCTCCCAATTATTGCCATAATCAAGCTAATGTGTTCTTAAGAAGACTGAAATAATTGTTTATGATCTGGTTATTTTGGTCAATGAATAATTGCATTGAGTGGCCATTAAAGGAAATTGAATCAATCCCTGGCTGTGCACCGAGTCAGTCCACACAGAGTCCCCATGGTGGAAGGGGAAGTTCTGGGTCCTGTGCAGGGGAGTGTTGACTTGTGCATTGTCCTGGTGTCTCACACCACTAGGCTCAAACAACTTTTGCCCTCCTTTTCCAGCAGGTGCCATTCCTCCTGGTCTTTTTTATTTCCCAGGATGCTTTGTGTCCCTTGCCAACTTTGTACATGCTGTTCAAAATTACAGCCCTCCTTACACTTTCATTATCCACTCAACTCTGGTACAACTGGTATTCACTGTGCAGTTGGTATCTGATTCCTCTGGTGTAAACGCCGTAAGGACGTGGATCTTGGATTGGAGGTTGTCATGCTCCTCATTCTTTCTCCACATCTGCCAAATAAAGACACATAGTAGGTACTCAGCCAATTTCTGTAGACTGAATAATGCTATAAAAGCATGGATGAGTGGGAGGAAGACCTTTGCTGAAGGACTGCTGGGTAGCTGTATATTTAATCTTCGAGGTAGTTGTGAAAAGAAAAGACAATGCTGCTCTTCCCCATTTTCATCACAAAATTTGAAAGGGTTGATTGGTTTTAGGAAAAACTCAGACCCACACTCACCTTAACATGAATCATGAGAACAAAAGCCCATCACTTTTCCACCAAAACCTCCCGTTGTGACCTTGTGTTTTGTTTTTATTATAAGAGCATCATGAATTGTAACAGAAGTGGTTGTGAGTGCAGCCTGCTGAGCCCAGGTTGATGTGGGGGCGGGAGACCTCCATACACCTAGTCAACTGTGGCTCGCCCTTTTCCAGGTTGATGGGGGACCTCCAGAGAACCTCCACACCCCTAGCCAATGGTGCTTCACCCTCTCCCAGCCCACAGCCCATTTGGGAATAATCTCCCTTACCAGCCAGGTTACATCATTCCTTCTGTGAACCCTTCCTGCACACTGCCAATTTTCTTTTCATCCCATCTCCTAATGCTATCCTGCAAGCCCGAAATTGGCCTTAGGATTTAGCAAAACTCTGCACTTGTACTTGGATATAGCAACATGATTCTTGTAAAAATTAAAACGAGGATAAAAGCCATTCAGAGAAGCCTTTCAGAAAGAGGGAAAAACCCCAGAGAATATTTACATGAATGAAGTTTCCCTTCTAACTTGGGACTGTTAATGGAAGTGCTGGCAGCCACTTAAGAAATGCTAACAGTGAGCCTTGGGACTTGGCACAGCCCCTAGGGATGGGTGAACCTTGAGCAGACAAATAATACATTCCATGATGTCCAGAGAGTGCTCCTCTGAGAGACCATGGAGGGATCATTATTACTTTTCCCTACCTCTGGTTAAAAAAAACAGTCGGTTCTACCTAGAGTGTGACTTTAAAAGATTAAAAAAAGAGAGAAGCAGGGCAGTGGTGACACACACCTTTAATCCCAGCACTTGGGAGGCAGAGGCAGGTGGATTTCTGAGTTCAAGGCCAGCCTGGTCTACAGAGTGAGTTCCAGGACAGTCAGGGCTATACAGAGAAACCCTGTCTCAAAAAACCAGAGAGAGAGAGAGAAAGAGAGAGAGAGAGAGAGAGAGAGAGAGAGAGAGAGAGAGAGAGAGAGAGATGGTCAAAGCTGGAGAGATGGCTCAGTGATTAAGAGCACTGACTGCTTTTCCAGAGGTCCTGAGTTCAGTTCCCAGCAAATACATGGTGGCTCACCACCATCTCACCATTTGTAATTGGATCTGATGCCTTCTTCTAGTGTGTTTGAAGACAGCAACAATGTACTCACACACATAAATAAAAAACAGACGGTCCAGCAAGTAGACCGTTTTTCTGTGGAAGCAAGAGGACTTGGGTTTGGAGCGCAGCGCCAATAGAAAACACAGCACCACAGTGTGTAGCTATCCCAGCGCTGGGATGGAAAGGCAGAAGGATCCCCAGCAGCTCGCTGTCCAGTCTAGCTGCTTGGCGAGCTTCAGGTTCAGTAGGACCTGTCTCCAAAAACAGGGTGGAGAGCCGGGCAGGAAGACACCCGATGTTGACATCTGGCTTCCACACAAGTACAGATATACATGCATGTATATACATATATCCACACCCATGCTCATACATCTCTCTCTCTCTCACACACACACACACATAGCTGCTTGTATGTACCCAAAATTTTTGCATGAGAATCTGCGCATCCACACATAAGACACTGAGGGATCCTGCCCCTGGTTGGTCCTGATTGGTAAATAAAGTTGCCTGCAGGGGGTGGGGAAGGCAGCCCCAGAGGACTGTCTGACTGGGTCCAGGGTAGCAAAGATGGAATATAGGTTTTAGGAAGTAATAAGTCGGATATATTGGAGGGAGACGGATTAGTCACATGGAGGTTAGGCAGTGGCACAGACATTGAGCTGATTAAGCATATCAAAATATAAAGGCTGTGTGTGTGTGTGTGTGTGTGTGTGTGTGTGTGTGTGTTTGTGTGTGTGTCCTTCATTCAGGAACCCAGAACTTTGAGGAACACCACCACTATTGGGATCAGTTTATTTTAATTGGGTACTACTACTACTACTACTATTCACACACACACATACAAACACATGCATACACATGCACACAGACTGTCTTAGTCAGGGTTTGTACATATGACCAAGAAGCAACTTGGGGAGGAAAGGATTTATTCAGCTTACACTTCCACATTGCTGTTCATCACCAAAAGAAGTCAGGACTGGAACTCAAGCAGGTCAGAAAGCAGGAGCTGATGCAGAGGCCATGAAAGGATGTTACTTACTGGTTTGCTTCCCCCGGCTTGCTCAGCTTGCTTTCTTATAGAATCCAGGACTACCAGTCCAGGGATGGCACCACCCACAGTGGACCCTCCCCACCTTGATCACTAATTGAGAAAATGCCCCACAGCTGGATCTCATAAAGGCATTTCCTCAACCGAAGCTCCTCTATGATAACCCCAACTTGTGTCAAGTTCACACACAAAACCAGCCAGTACATGCACATACCTGACACCACCACCACCTCCCCACCCCACCAAATGCTTGCCGTGTGTTGAGAGATTTTTGCAGTAGACAGGTAGACTGTTTTTCTGAGTATCTTCCCAACTATAAGTTACTTACTAGAGCAGGGCCAGGGAGAGTGTGAGCATGGCTGGACACTGGGCTAGGGAGGGTGAACATGGCTAGACACTGGGCTAGGGAGGGTGAACATGGCTAGACACTGGGCAGGGATGGGTGAGCATGGCTGGACATTGGGCTGGGGAGGGTGAGCATGACTGGACACTGGGCTGGGGAGGGTGAACATGGTTAGACACTGGGCTGGGATGGGTGAACATGGTTAGACACTGGGCTGGCGAGGGTGAGCATGGTTAGACACTGGGCTGGGATGGGTGAACATGGTTAGACACTGGGCTGGGGAGGGTGAGCATGGTTAGACAGTGGGCAGGGATGGGTGAGCATGGCTGGACACTGGGATAGGGAGGGTGAGCATGGCTGGACACTGGGCTGGGGGGGGTGAACATGGTTAGACACTGGGCTAGGGGGGGTGAACATGATTAGACACTGGGGATGGATGGCTGGACACTGGGGATGGATGGCTGGACACTGGGGATGGATGGCTGGACACTGTGGATGGATGGATGGACACTGGGGATGGATGGATGGACACTGGGCAGGGATGGGTGAGCATGGTTAGACACTGGGCTAGGGGGGGTGAACATGATTAGACACTGGGCTGGGATGGGTGAGCATGGCTGGTCACTGGGCAGGGAGGGTGAGCATGGCTGGTCACTGGGGATGGATGGCTGGACACTGGGCAGGGATGGGTGAGCAGGGTTAGACACTGGGTAGGAAGGGTGAGCATGGCTGGACACTGGGCAGGGATGGGTGAGCATGGTTAGACACTGGGCAGGGATGGGAGAGCATGGCTGGTCACTGGGCAGGGAGGGTGAGCATGGCTGGACACTGAAGTCTAACTCTGGAGATGGAATTTCTATCGGCATCATCCAGATACCGAGGCTCCAGGGTCAACTTGACCCGTATTTGGCATATTTGCTCTTCAGTTGCTGTTTTTTTAAAATTCTTTTTAAAATGTTATATATATATACAAATGTATCTTAATTACATCTACCCCTCCCCTCTATCCCTCCAGTGTCCCCAGATACATCTCCCTCCCAATTTTATATCCTTATCTACCTATCATCTATCTACCTACCTATATATCTACCAGTCTGTCTGGCTGGCTGTCTATCTACCTCTCTACTTGCGCCTGTCTGTTTGCCTGCCTACCTATCTACCTATCTCTATATCTACCTATCCATCTATCAGATCTATTTACCTACCTATCTATCTATTTTTATAGCTGTCCAAGTCTCGTTAATGCTGCCCACAGACACGTGGGTATGGAGTTATCCAAGGAGGGATGGTCAACCTCCCAATAGACACCCGCTCAAAAAACTCCCTCCCCCGGAAGCCATCAACTGTCATTGGCTCCTCAGTTGGGTAGGGCCTTGGGAGCCCCTCCTCCGGAAGTCATCAACTGTCATTGGCTCCTCAGTTGGGTAGGGCCTTGGGAGCCCCTCCTTGCTACTGTGGACTTTTTAACTGCTTTGAACTTGTGCAGTTAACTGCAGCTATCCTGGGTTCACATATGCAGCAGCCACCCCATGTGCAGAGGATGGTGTTTCACAGCTTCTCGGCACTCCTCTCTCCCTCTCCCTCTCCCTCTCCCTCCTCCTCTCCCCCTTTCTCCTCTCTCTCGCTCTCTCTCTCTCT
>NW_022196913.1:64002387-64006795 GCF_008632895.1 Mastomys coucha
CTCTCTCTCTCTCTCTCTCTCTCTCTCTCTCTCTCTCTCTCTCTCTCTCTCTCTCTCTCTCTGCCTATCTTCTTCAGTACTCCCAGGTTCTCAGTACTCCCAGGTCCTCAGTAAGTAGGGCTGATATCGACGCCCTGGCTATGGCTGAACACTCATAGCCATTCATCCCCAGTTCCTGAGCAGTTGGAAGCCTGTGCATCACTCACTCCCAGCTGAAATAAGAAGCTTCTCTGATCAAGGCTGAGAATGGCACAGCTCTACTTAAGTGTACATATTTAGAAAGGAATTTGACAACATAACCATTTCACAAGACAACATCAATAGGTTCTCCCCTTTGACCTATGACCTCCCCAATCTTGGTTTTTGACCACGTTTGCTAGCAGGCTGGTCTTTACCACTTTGTAGGCTCTTCTTCCCCACCCTTTTATTCCCACAGTTTTATTCCCTATCCCTAGATAAGAGAGAAAGAGACAGACAGCGAGAGAGAGAGAGAGAGAGAGAGAGAGAGAGAGAGAGAAAGAGAGAGCAGAGAGATCCCAGATGTGATTTCTCTCCTCTTGCTTCTTCTTTGCAACCAACCCCCCCCCCCCGAACAAGCAACAACAACGCCTCTCAGGGCCCTAGCATTTACATACCCTCTGAAAAGTTCCCAGAATTCCAGATGTCACACAGTCGCAGAAGCTATCTATAGCTGGCAATAGCACGCCTTTGCTGAGCATGAGGCAAATCACAGTCAGCTGCCGTAGACTGCCCATAGCAGCCCTGCATACCAACACCTGGGGTTCAAATGAAAGCACATCCTTACACTGTGTCTGTGTCTTTAAGGAAACCATAGGCTTATCCTGACTGGCAGGCCCGTATTGTAGAATGCAAGGTTCCCTGCTAGGTACAACCACTGCTGTCTTTTCTCTCCCAGCACCATCTAGCATGAAGACTAGCCAACAGGGTGAGAGTTTCCCCGGTCAGTCAAGATTGGTTTCTTTATGTTCTGTAACCAAAAGATGTGAAGTCCTTAGCAATAGGGTCATATAATTATCCATTCATGTCAAAAAGTGGTTCTGAGGTAAAGCGGGTAAAGTGTGGTGGTTTGAATTGGTTTGGGCCCCACAGACTCACGTGTTTAAATGCCTGGTCATTGGGAGTGGCACTTCTAGGATGTGTGGCCTTATTGGAGGAAGTGTGTCACTGTGGAAATCTCCTGTCCTTAAGATAGGCCCAATGTGGCACACAGTCTCCTCCTGGCTCTGGCTGCCTTTGGACCAAGATGTAGAACTCTCAGCTCCTTCTCCAGCACCATGTCCACCTGGAGGCTGCCACACTCCCAGCCATGATAATAATGGACTAAACCTCTAAAACTGTAAGCCTCAAAGCCAGCCCCAATTAAGTAGTTTTCTTTATAAGAGTTGCTGTGGTCATGATGTCTCTTCCCAACAATAAAACCCTGAGACAGCAGGTATCTAGGAGCGGCCAGAGCCAGCTCCTACTTACCTCCAGCTATGGATGTCAGATTAAGTGGGACAGGTACAGTTTAAGTTACTTGGAAATGCCTAGACACCGTAAAATAAGAAAAAATACTAGGTGTGAAGAATTATACTAAAACTTTCTTATTCTTTATAGGGTGTAGCAGACATGAATAGAAATCCACATCTTCCATTCTATTTCCCCAATAATTCGATTGCCCAGGCCAGGGTTTGTCCTACACGAATTGCTTCTCAAGTCTCTTGTGTTTCTGTTCTCTGTAGCCCCTGTCTGCAAGGAAACATCTGCAGTCACCATGTCCATCTGGCTGTGTGTCCTGTTGTATGTTTGGCATTTGTTAAGGGGAGGTTGTTCTCATAATGGCCATTCTGAGCGGCTGTACAAGTGTCCCTGGCAGAAAGCCCTCCTATCCTGACCTGCTGCAGCACACGGAGCCATCCCTCGTGATGTCACTGCTTTGCATCCTTCTGCTTTACACAGAATCTCTTGTCCGATCACTCACCGAAGGCTGCGTGGATGTCCGTGTTAATCCCAGGGTGCTAGAAAAGAATTTAGTGACATGTCTATAAAATAATTAAACCCTTCATCCTAAGAGACAGTCGTGGCAGGTGCTGTCATAATTACCAACTTGAATTTGGAATTTGTTTTACTGTTCATAATAAGCCCGTCATTTTAGGAACTGACATCCACAGAGATACACTTTCTGCCATGGCTTTCTCTAATACACCCAGTGAATTTCCCTGAGCGAAGGCATCTTCGGTGGTTGTTTGCTTTTCTCTCGGTTTGCAATCTCATGTCTAAAGAGATGTGGAGAAGAATGAGCAATGAGGAACAGCAAAGCATATTTTTAATCCCTCCATAGATTACCTTAAAAATCAACAAGAAATGGGGGTGGGGCAGTTCCACTCTTTAGAATGAACATGTGAAGCAGTGTATGTGGACTCAAGGGCAGACAGGCTTGAACAAGAGCTTGTGGAAAATCCTCCAACTCAGAGTAAAAGCTGCAGACCCAGGCAGAAGGCCTGAGCTGACACAAGACGGTGCCTGATCCCCAAGAGACACAAGATGGAGCCTCTGGCCTTAAATATCATCTCACAGAGAGAATGGACATGGAATCCTACCAGGACTCCTTTTCCCACTCAACATGGCCAGCACCAGTAAAAGGTAAAAAGGAGACGAACTTTAAGATTAAGTATGGGAGAACAAAGGGAGAACGCAGCCGTCCACTGGGACTCCAAATGCGCGAATCTCAGCGCAGCAGCAAAACGGAAAAGTGGAAGGAACTCCAGACAGGGTCTGGGGCAGACCATGCTCCCCTGCAGAGACTGGCACCTATGACGGTGAACGGAAGAACCGAAGGAACAATGAGAGCAGGAAGAACCGAAGGATCGGGAACGGAAGAACCTAAGGAATGGGACAAGAAGAACAGGTCCACCATAGAGAGATGGTCACCTGACTCAGTGAAAAAGATGGCAAACTTCCAAGCTGGCTAGCTTTTTCCTCATCCTCTTGATCTAACCCAGGCAGCTTCAAACAAAGGCCTGTCAGGCTTCCTCAGGAAAGTAGGGCCCTAGCTGGTGGACTAGCTCAACAAGTTCAAGACCAATACAGACATGTCTACACAACATTGGAGGCCAGCCAGCCAGCAGCCATGTCTTTCTTCAAACTGATCTACCTAAATGTGGGAGGAAGGTGCTTCAAAGGAGGAGAGAGAGAGAGAGAGAGGAGGGAGAGGGGAGGGAGGGAGGGAGGGAGGGAGAGAGAAAGAGAGAGTCACACCTAACAAAAGCCAGCTGACTCTGCTCCTGTCTGCTGTTTCTGCACTCCTTCTGCTCTTACTTGTTACATGTGAGATTTTTTCCCGCCTTTCAACTCTTTAACTGGCAGAGAAAGCAAGCCAATCAAGACCCTAAGCCTTAAAATATCCACTGGACAAAGAATGAAAAAGAATGAATATCGGATGTGAGAACAACTCAAAGAAGATGTGGGTGTACTCCAAGAGACTAACAGAGTAATGTCGGGAGGGAGTTAACCCAAGGTAGGAAAACCGCGATGGAGTCGCTGAAGAAGGCCCACACTGAGATGGCACCAGGCATGAGAGCCACAGCAGCTTCCTGAATGGTCTCAATGCCTCAGCTAAACTAAAGGTTCAGCTGTACTTGTCTTTCTGTTTTGTTTTGTTTTGTTTTGCTTTGCTTTGCTAAGGATAGGTTTTTGAATGAAAACAAATTAAAGTATGAGATATGTCAACAAAATCATGCCCCTCGCAGGCACACAGCCTTTAACTGTTCAGTTCAAATGAGAGACACGCCAAAATGTAAGATGCGTATGTCCTCAGGAAGACATCACACGCTGTGTGGCTGTCCTGACGCAGCACGTGGGAGCGTCCCCACAGCATGTGTGCTTTGCCTTCACACTGACAAGAGTTTATGTGCCCCCTAAAATTTGAATTGATCTTACCTTTTGGAAGGCCCAAATCAGCTGGAGTCTCTCACTTGGAAGGAGCTGATGCAGAGAGAACCTGCCCGCACTACCTTTCGTGGTTACAACAATTAAGTCTTGCAGAAGCGACCACAGCCTTCTTTGTGGATCATGCATCCCTACATCCAAGGTGATGCTTAAAAGTGGGCTTTGGCTACCTCTGTCCTAATAAATGAAGCCAGAACATTTTTATATATTATGGAGGATTTTATTCTGGCACTTGAAAATTCTCTTGCAGTTTTAGAATCTGAAAATACTTCTGGCAGTGGTATGTTTAAACACTCATTTCAGCAGAAGACAGGATAGAGTGCGTAGCTTGCTGCTCCCCCCCCTTCTCCCTCCCTCTCCTCCTCCTCCCTTTCTTCCCCTCTCTCTCTCCCTTTCTCCTTCTCCTCTCCCCCTCTTCTCTCTCTCCTCACTCTCCTCTCTCTCCCTCTCCCTCTCTCTC